>NW_024885310.1:829750-1090754 GCF_019232065.1 Centrocercus urophasianus
TAGTGCAGAGACGGTTTTATTTAGGGAATGCAGGGGCTCAGTTATGCATGCAAGCGTTTCAGCATTTCTGTGTCCCAGGCAATGGCCTTCTACTGAAAAGATGTATCCCCAGTAGATGAAGAACATCAACTGAGACAAATTCGTAAAAATGCCGTCTTGTTTTTCAAAGCTACCAGAGGCCATTATAATCCAAAGCTGCATAGCACCATGTGCAAAAACCCTGCAGCCATGGGGTAAGCAAGGCAGCTGACTGCAGACAAGTGTCTGTTTTTTGATGAGGATTAGTTAAGGTAGAGTTGTCATAAAGTGATGGCCTTGAAAATATGTTGCTTTCTTTTAGGAGAATGTTAGGTGTGAGGTTAAGGTGTAGTTTCATCAGTCCTCCTCCACCTTTTTATCTGTCTCCCCCATATCTCTCACAGTAGCTTAGTCAGCAGCATTTTCTTGCTTCGTTGGTTTTGAAAAGCACTTGCTGCTCCCTGCTGTCAGATTATGTCCAGGAGACTGTCTCAGGTCAACAGTCATAAGACATTCTTTGCTCAATTCTTTTCCCAGCCTAGAAAACGAAGGAAAACAAGAAAAAAACGACACCCAAAAAAACAGAAATTGGGAAGTGGGGAAGGGAGGCATGATCTAAGTTACCTGGTCTCTGTATGCAGTTCCCATAAAGAAGGTTCTACAGTGGATGTCTGAGTTCCTTGAGTCTGCTTGGCCAGTCTGGGACACCTGAGAGAGCAGAACTTCTAGCATCAGTTGTATTTTAGAACAGGTATTTGAACTTGGTAGTGCCAGTATCATGGAAATACTTAAACTGTAATTAAGCATTCACTGTCTGAGTGAGTAATACAAGCAAAGGCAATCCACATTTACCATCTCCCTACAAATATGGGATAACAGTGATGCCAGTGTTAGTAGTAAATGAGTAGATACGTAAAATGTGGAATTAGTTTGGATTTGAATGTGTAACATGAAAAAAGAAAGGTGTTACTCACTGTTTTTAAGCTGTAACTCTGATCTTCACAGTATCTAAATGTTTGGATTTATAAATTTGGTAAAAACTCTTTGTTGTTTACAGACAGCACAGGAAGAACGTGTTGCAAGCTGACAAAGGAAACTCAGACACATTGTTTATAAGCCACTGCTGTCATGAGGATAGAACTGGCCATCCTTGGGCTTCCTTACACATTTCCTTTTGGATTAGACATTATTTGGAGATGTGGAGTTTAAGCACCCACGCTTCTGTGGTCTAAGGGAAGAATTCAACACTGGAACTCTCCAAAGATACCTCCATGCATCAGAACAAAGTAACTGCAGCTGAGACCTGAGATTGTTCCACCTTCAGTGCTTCTAGGTCTGGATTAAAGAGTCTGCTGAGCTGATGCAGGAGGCCATGGTCTTCTGAGCTCTGTTAGACTGGGGTAAGTGGTGTCTTGACCAAACAATTTTATTTGTTGCTGTTAAAACTGTTAGTTAGAGTTTTTACATGAAAAAAATATCAGACTCTGTTGATGAAGAACTGCTAGTGCATAAGCAGCTCTGTTTCAAAAGATGTTAAAAAGTATATAGTATTTTCTGGGACATAGTTTTGCTTACTCATACTTGGCAACTAAAGATACATGTGCTGAATAGTTGTCTTTCTCATACATCAATAGAACGTCTAAATTATTCAGCTGTGGAGAATGACCAAATCTTTGTGACTCTTTCTGGCCCAGTAACAGACAATTAATACAGAGTACAAAAGTCTGCCTATTTTAATGCAAACAGAAGATGAAATTACATGAGGTGTATGTGTGCCTATACTTCGCAATCTGTTTACCTGTTTGCTTTTTACAGAGAGTGTGAAATGAGATTTCACTTCTTCAGTCCAGGTTTTCTTGATTGGTGCAAACCTGTTCTCTCTTTTTCTCTGTAAGCAGATATTTGTAGCTTTCTACCTCTATTCAGAGTATGAATAATCAATTACAAAACAGCCCCACCCCAAACCCTTAAAAAAAAAAAAAATCAGAATTGCAAAGAAGTTTATTTCCAAATACCCCAGGACAGCAAGAGCTTTTGAGCTAGGAAATTACATGTATTTAACATGGCTGTTGACTCTTCCATTGAATGAAAGCTGTACATCAAGAGAGATCTCTCATTAAATGATTACAGCACAAATTCTTCCTAGATTATGGAAGGCAATTTCCCTTGTTCTGCTTATGACATTTTACAGTTTGGAGAACTGAGAATGAGAATGTATCTGTGACCAATCAAAATATGAAAGGGGGAGGAAAGTTGCAAGAATTCAGTTAATACTTGCTCACATCCTCCATTCCCATGTCCCCATGTGTCCCCAAGCTTTGCATGCTTCCTGGAAGATACCATTTTTATTACTGCATGTGATTTCACATCCTTTAGGACAAATTCTGCTAGTGTCAACGGTTTACGGGCTGGTTCGGCCCGGTTCCGTGACGAGCGGGGCGGAGGGATCCGCAGATCCTCACCTCCGGAAAAAAAGGAAACAGGGGACCCCAAAATAATTAAAACAGCTGCACCGATCTGAGGAGAAACAAACTAATTTACTAAGTATGTTATCGGAATGCAAGATAACACACTATGATACAATATAATCAGAATGGAAGCTAATAAATCAAATATAATGAGAGAGAGAATGTCCGAAAGGTGGATAGGCCTCACCACAACGCTGAGGTGAGATGCGCAGTGCAGTTGAGCAGCAGGGAGACGGGAGCAGTGTCCACGACGAAGGGCAGGCGAGAAAGAGAACTAAAGTGACCTTGCCAGGAGTTAAACCTCCTCTCCCTGACCGCAAGGTCCCCTGGGGAATGTAGTTCTTCTTCTCTTCAGGGCAGGTACCCAGGACTTGAGCATTAACAGTTAAAGACCCAGTGCCCCACATGATGTTATGATGTGGAATACCGAAAGCCAAAAAAATCACAAAACCATGACAGCTAGCTAACAAGAAAACTATATGCAAAACTTGTCAGGTTAGCAAAGGCATAGGAATTTGGCTGGGCCATACAGAAGCAAGTGCATCTTAATGTACTGCATACTGTGCATTTTCCTTGCCTCCATTCCACTGAGTGCCAAGACACCTTCCTTGTTCTGTGGTCTCTGTGCTCAGATTGGGTTTGGTTCAGAGCAGCTGAGCATTTATCTGACTCGACTGGTCTTAATTAAGGTATTTCAGATCTTTCACCGATATGTAGCCTGACCTGGCTCATCTACTTTGGCCTTGATTCATTGGGCCAAAATATTTAACAATTTTCACTTACTGTGATGAAGAGCTAAGAATCATAGAATCACAGAATTATAGAATCATAGAATCACTTGGGTTGGAAAAGACCTTCAAGATCATCAAGTCCAACCACAACCTAACCATCCTACCCTAACTCTAACAGCCCTCTGCTAAATCGTGTCCCTGAGCACCACATTCAAACAGTTTTTAAACACATTCAGGGATGATGACTCAACCACCTCTGTGGGGAGCCTATTCCAGTGCTTAACAACCCTTTCTGTTAAGAAATTTTTCCTGATATCCAACCTAAATTTATCGTGGTGAAACTTCAGGCCACTTTGCCTCGTCCTGTCACCTGTCACCAGTGAGAAGAGACCAACCCCGCTCTCGCTGTAAGCACCTTTCAGGTATTGGAAGCGAGCAATAAGCACCCAGCCTCCTTTTCCCCAGACTGAACAGCCCCAAGTTCCAGCTCCCTCAGTCTCTCCTCATAGGCCATATTCTCCAAGCCCTTCCCCAGCCTTGTTGCCCTTCTTTGGACCTGCTCCAGCACCTCCATGTCCTTTCTGTACTGAGGTGCCCAAAACTGAACACAGCACTTGAGGTGAGGCCTCACCAATGCCCCACCAATGCCGAGCACAGGGGCAGGATGGTCCTGCTGGTCCTGCTCACCACCCCATTCCTGATACAAGCCAGGATGCCATCGGCCTTCTTGGCCACCTGGGCACACTGCTGGCTCACATTCGGCCGACTGTCCATCAGTACACCAAGGTCCCTTTCCATCAAGCAGTTTTCCAGCCACTCCTCTCCAAGCCTGCAGGGTTGCCTGGGGTTGTTGTGACCAAAATGCAGGACTTGACACTCAGCCCTATTGAAACTCATGCAGTTTACCTTGGCCCATTGATCCAGTCTATCCAGGTCCCTTCTCCCCTCAGGCAGATCAACATTCCCTCCCAACTTAGAGTCATCTGCAAACTTACTGAGGGTGCACTCAATCCCCCCATCGAGATGGTTAACAAAGGTGTAAGTCAGGAGCCTTTTCAGACCGTCTCTGCCTGCTTGGATTCATGGCTAGGTTGAGGAGAATGCCAAGCATCCTGGCTGGCAAATCAAAATGTGTTATCAGTAGCACCAGAATAAATAACAGAATTCCAGGTGATAGTACAGTCCTGAACTTTTTAATCTGTAAAGCAAATCAATTTCAATACAAATGTGCTCTGGAAAATCTGTTGCGTTTGTAAATTTAACATGCTCAAAACAATCTGTTTATTGCAATCTGATCTATTCCTTGTCTGTTTCTGCTGCAGGATAAAACAGTATACAGACAGATTTTGTCTGTAGTTAAGTAGTTGTAAACGACTGTAAACATTCCATAACAATTTTTTGCAGTACAGTGAATTGCCTTGCAGGTGCATACGCTATAAATAGTGGAAATAGAGGAAAATGGCAGATTTTCCATATGCTCTGCACTGCTTGATATTTTAGGAATGCCATTTACCACTTTTATCCATTCATCTCTTTGAATTCCAGTCTCTCAATCATCACCTTTTCTCTCAGGACCGCTGTGAGGCTTAATTCATTAATGTCTGTAGAGTGCTTTGAAATTTTAGATGAAAGGGATTACAGAAGTGCAAAATATTAATATTAAAGAAAAACTGTGAACCCACAACTCTCTCCTTCTTTCCCTCAGCTCACCTGTTCCATGGTCTTTGAAACAATATGTTCGCTTAGGATCGAGGCAAATTCTTTTTTATGTGATGCACTGGTAACATGAGGTTGCAAATGCCCATATTTTTTTAATATTAACTAATATTAATTTAATAATTAATGTAATAATTTAATTAAATTAAAGTTAATGTAAAAAAAATTCAGAAGTTTTAATCTCTTCCTCTGTCTCACTGCTCCCCGAAAATGTGGTCCTTGGTTAAATTCAGCTGAACTGCATAAGCGTTGAAAGAGTCATACAACTCTCCATAAGCTTGTATTAGGAAATAGAAGTTCATCTATCAGATTTACAGAGTTTCTGACTGCAGAATAACTGGCATAACACACTCCTTTCAGAACATGTGATTTGTTTCCTAGATGGAACTGGTTTCTCTATCCTAACATCTGCATTTGTTTCTGTATTTTCTGCTTTCACAGGATCACAAGATAACTCAGCTTCTTGCTATGCGTATGGAAAGTCCTCCCTTCCTAAGATATGAATTTCCCTCTCTGTTGTAGCCATGAAATAAAATTTGCAGTAAGTTGTTTTCTTCTCAGGCATTCACGATTGCTCTTTTAAGCCATACCAGGCTTCCCCATAGTGGTGTTCATTTTCCCCAAGAGGAAAGGTCCAGTTTCCTGTCTTCTGAGCCAGTGTGAGAAGGCGGACCTTCTGCAGAAGGTTTCAGTTTTTTCTCCAGTGCTGCTCACACAGCTCCCATCCGGGTAAAGCTTTTTGTTACTGCAACCTTTATTAACGAGCAGGATAGAGAGCTCTGTCAGTGTGAACCCCCACACCACCACCAAACCAGTGTTCAAAGCTCATCTAAAACATCTGTGATGGCCAGGATCTGGTTGTCCAAAACAGAGCTTCTAGTCATGGCTTTTTAAAAAGATACTGCATCTCTCATCATCCTCTTGGAGTTTGTATGACCCTTCCCAACCACAGCCAGCTTATTTCAGAATAATTCTTTTGTGGTGCTGTCGTGTCACTATCCTGCTTTTCCAGATCAGTCATGTAATGTCAGTAGAAGCCTCTTGTGACCTCCTTATTACACAGACAGATATCTGCAAGTCAGTTATGGAGGGTTGCTAGCTTGAATCTGTATTCAAATACTCAAATAGGCGTGTTTTTATTCAGATTTCCTTTTAAAGTTTTTCCTGTGTTACATATGCATGATGCTGATATAATCCGGAATTTTTAGTTGACTGTAAAATTACTACTAGATATTAGACTGGAGTTGTTTTAACACCACTTCTTCCTCAAAGGAAAATTAATCATTTACTAAACTAGAATGTTAACGTGAATGATTGTGTTGTTATGCATATTTTATTTAATTTTTTCAGCCTTCTAGGTCCCTTTGAAAAACAAGCTTAGCCAACCAAACTTAAGAAGCTTTTACTCGAGTGTGTGTAAATGTTAAATAAACAAAATGGTTTTGCTGCTTATACTTGCAGTATTCAGCTTCATTAAACATGTTTATATGCAGTCTGTAACCTTTCGCGGTGTAACAGGCTGGATGACTAACTTGTAAGACAGATTCAGTTCAGATAAAAGAAGAGATGGAGAATGTGCTCTGGAGAAATTGTTTGGATGTTGATCTCCCTAGACACTCTTTTGCCCCATTCAGGCAAAATAAAGGTTTCTGTCTTGGAAATCATGAGAAGTATTCCAGGTCTTCAGTGAACTCAAGCTGGCTGGCTTTTCTTTCCAGGGAGTAGCAGTTAATAAGCATTTTGCATGGTGAAGTCGTCCATGGTTAGCGGTATCCCCACCGCCAAGTACGAATCCTCCCGTGACAACGCAGTTGCAGGCTGAGGCGTGGTGTGAGGTTTGTACATTCCACTTCCTCTGAAAGCCTGACAAAGGGTTTGTTTCCAATTAGACAGCAAAGCCAGGCTTCAGAGGCCCAGGAGACAGTAACAGCAGAGAGAATTTTAAGAATGTCACATATGGCAGATATTCAGGGAAGACCTTGGGAACACAGAAGAACAGCTGATGTTTGCTTTTAGCCTTACCTGCCAGAGCAAGGATTAAGCGTGAGCAGATTGTGTCTTACCGCCTCTGTTTTATCCTAAAGCACGTTGGCCAATACCAAGGTTTTGATGCCCTTATGCACAGTAAGTACTAGCTGAGAATAATGCCGTTGATACTGATGGAATTACAGCATAGCAAGATGCTACTTGCTAGGAAATCCTGATATTCTGAAAGAATGTATGTGCCAGTTAAAGGAGCGAACAGGTTGTGTAAGCAGTATGGGAGTCATGGTAAACTTTGAGGCAATGGCTTACAGCAATCAGTACAAACCCCTGCCAATGGATTTTGTTGTAATAATGATTGATGCGGACTGTGCATGGACACAAGGCATGGATACATTTGCTACTTTGAGGAGACACGTATTCCATGTTAGTAGAGTGACAGTGCTGGGAATGAGAGAGGTGCTCACTAGCAATATGGTAGTTGATTGTGAGGGTTGTCTTCAAATACTAAACATAAGGCACTGTAAAACACATTCTCAGTTCAGAAGAAATGCTGTAGAGACATGATTTTACACTAGATTGTTCCAAATAAGCAGCTGTCCTTGCCAGCATTCAGAGAGGCATCCACATAAGTACTTCTTCCGAGAGACAGCCTACCCATGTCCTAATGAGGATAGGCCAGCCATAACTCTTCAACAACAGCTGCCCCTTTTCTTTCAAAGCTGCCATTTATATTTAACTTTTGAACTTTCCCTTTAGCCCAATGGCTTTCAGACTACAGAAGAAGTAAATTGGTGAAGCAGCTTCAAAGTCACTGAATATCTGTCTTGCTCCCATTCATCAAATGTGCAGTAGATTTTATTCTCTGTAAAGAAATCTTTAGTACTTGAACTGCCCTCCTGAAAACAAAACCAACCAAGAATGACAGTGTCTGTCTGCCAAAGAGGAAAACTATCCCCTCTAAGGTTAATATGTCCAAGGTTGATCCTAATAATAGGAGTAAATAGATTCACAAGATGCATTCTATCCCTCAAAGCAACGACTCTTTCTAATGTACTTGCATTACAAAATGCTATTTTAAAAAGGCAAAACAAGACATTTTTAGGAACTTGTTGCCGTAAGTCAGAACTTATATGAACATTCAATTTGATTAGCTACAGCCAAAAGCTATAAGGTATGTCACAGAGCCTGAAAAATTAATGAAAGCAGTACTATTTCAGTTTAATATCCCTGTTTACTAGTCTCCGAACACCCCTACCACTGCAGCCATTGGCTTCATTGCAGTGCTTCACCACACCCTGAAGCAGACTCGCAGACAGATGAACTCAAGAGTGTCCTGAAGGCTGTGAGAACACCTCAGGAAATGTTGACTTTTACAGTCTGAAGATCAAAGCTGAATTATCTGCCTTGAATTATTTAAATTCTTTAGATGATGAATTGCATGTATTTGCTCGTGTTTTGTTTTCCAGCTATGAAACTTATTTTTCACTTGCTCCGAAGCGGTAGTTCTTTAAGAATATGAATAACAGTCAGCATTTGTAGGCATCTTCCACTGTTTTGTAACTGAACTTTCCGTGACATTTTGCAGTGTCAGAAAATAGGTGCTTGCAAAGGAAGCCTCACGTTTTCAAATGCCTATGGAGAACAGGGCATTACATGGAATTTGTGACACAAGACAATCTTTGATTTACGGCATTTACATTTAACTCGGTGGGACCTGGTGTTCTTCCACACCAACCAGTGTGGCTTAGGAGACAGAGATCCGACAGAAACAGGCTGCCGCTCCTCCCCAGCGGTTCCTTTCTGTGGGCTTACCAAAGGTCCAGGTTCCGCCGCTCAGGCGCCCCGTGGTGCTCGCAGGCGCCGTGCTGCAGTGTTCGGGTGAAAGAAGCCGTCGAGATCAGGTGTACGTCTATGGAGTCCCGTGTTAGCAGGAGTCCTGAAGACTGCTGGCCAGGGGCGCGTGAGGATACGGCTCAGAGACCTCAGCTCTGGATTGTGGGGTGGGGACTTTCTTTCTCCCAGGACGAGGTGCGCCGGCACTGGAATTTGAGGCAAAATCGCCCGACGTAGCGGCCGCGCACCGGGCACCTGCTGCCGCCGCTGAGCGCCGTCCCCTGCGGGGGGCGGACCCTCAGCGCCCGTTGCGGCCGCAGGGAGGCGCTGTAACGCGGCCGGGCGGGGCGCCCCCGGACGGAGCCGCCTCGCGGCGGGGTGGAGCGCGGCGGCCGCACCCCGGCCCGCCCTGGCAGCGCCTCCCGCTCAGTCGTGGGCGGCCGCGGCCCCCGCTCGCCATTGGTTCTCCGGGCACCACGTGGTCGGCGGGGGGCGGGGCCGGGGCCGGGGGAGGGCGGGAGGCGGTTGTCCCGGTAACGGGAGAGTGAGTAGCGGCGGCGGCAGCGCGGAGCGGCGGAGCCGGGCGGCCTCGCCCTGCCCTGCGCTGCCCCGGGCGCGGCACTGCCCGCCCGGCCCTAGGTACCGGAGGAGAGGAGCTGAAGTTTGTCCCGGGGGGCTGCGGGGAGGGACGGGACGGAACGGGACGGGAAGGAGCCCGCCGGCAGCACAACTCGTGGGGGGGCGTGGGGCGCGGGGCGCGGCGGGGCCGGGCAGCATCCTGGCGGGTCTCCGGCACGGCGCTGCTCCCGGTGCTGCCGGGCGGCGGGGATGGGCTCCGCTCGTCGCTGGCCCCGGCTGCGTCCCGGTGCGGCTGAGGCGGCGCGTGTCGGTGCGCTGCGGGAGCAGGCGGGGACGGCGCTGCCCCGGGGCGCCGCTTTCCCGCCGTCCGCGGCTGCGGGAGGAGCTGGCGGCGGGGAGCGGCGTGGGAAGTGCGCGCGGTCGCGCTCCCTACCTGTTGTGCCGCGCGCGAGCGCTCGGGAGCCTTTCCCGTCGCTGCTCGGCTGGTGCCGGAGCTCTGTCGGCGGGAGCTGGCTGTCTGCGGGCGCCGCTTTCTGCTGCGTTCCTCAGCGGCTGCTGGGCGAATGGTTCTCTTAAATCGTGCTGCTGCTGCTTAGAATTGCGTTTTTCGGTGCTTGCTGTGTGATCCGTGTAGCTAAACATGTGCGCTTATCCCACGCTCAGCCAAAGCCCCTAAAATTAGTTTAATCCTCGGCCTGTTTTGCTTTGGAACCTATTTTAGTAAAAGTACCTTTCTTGGTGTTTCAGTTTGGAAATCGACTGGTATCGGTTCTGCTTCTGGGATTATCCTGGGCTGTGATGTGTGAACTTGTTCTCTCTGCTCCGAGGAGCGCAGTGCTTTAAGGTTGCCGAGCTGGGAACCTGTGGCTCCAGGTGTTGGGTTGCTTTCTGGATTCATGGCAGAACCTGCTCCTCCACATGTCCCTTCTCCATGTGCTTTTGGGAGGTAGAGCACCATATCTGGGTTTGAGGCCACGGCACAGCGCTGAACTTGGCTGTAGGGGCAAAACCGCGATTCTGGAGGGCAGAGCTTTTGGGTCGATGCATGATGTGCTTGGGAATGTGGCAATCAGGCATGTGGTGTGGCAGGGATGGGCTGACAACTGGCCTAGATGACCTCAGTGGTCTCTTCCAACCTTAGTGACTGTGTGAGGCTTCCAGGCATCGGTCTGTGTAGCCTCAGCAGTGGTGCGCAGGTCTGTCTCTGTCAGGTGTCTTTGTGAAAGAAGCCACAAAGGCAAGGTAAGGCATTAAACAGGAATCAAAGCGACTGGAGAGGTTTGGGTAGAGAGTGTAACGTGTACAAAATGCACAATTACTGTGTCAAAATGTGTCTGCGCTGTGTCTGAGCACTGGTGCAAAGAGTATCAATTCAATTCAAGCTGGTAAAAGATGTTTTTTTTCCTTGTCTCTTTTAGGTGTTTGTTTGAATACATAGATGAAGATGATGACTAGCGTGCCTGGACAATTTTACGTAATTAACACCTGCTAGATGTGCAAAAGGCAATTATTGCTGTGAAGTGTTTACATTGATTTATGGGAGGAAAGTGGCCCAAGAGAGGGATGCTGATAATATCAACCCAGTGGATTAAATGCACATTTACACCTTTATTGACATATAAATTATCCATGCCAGGAATGCACTGAAACGGCTGCTGATGGGGCAATAATGTGGCACAAAGTACTGGGTTTGGATTCAGCTCTGTCATCCTTCTGTAAGGCACGGCAACGGGATTCTGCATCTGAGCTCAAGTAGGGAACAGAGGCTTACAGACTGGCTGTCTGTTAGGATAATGAGCAGTGATGGCAAGTGAGAACTTGGAAGGATGATAAAAAAACGTGGCTGAGGTCTGAAGGAGTACTCTTGCTTTTTTTTTTTTCAAATGACTTTAAGGTTTTTGTTGTTGTTCGTACTATGGATTTTTAGAGAAAGCTGAAAGAGGCCGGAGGAGTGTTTGTAGCTGGGAAATGGAACCTGGCTCTGAATCCAGCCAGCATCAGAAGAGAAAGCCGGTGACACATGGACTGGAAGATCAAAAAAGGGTAAGTGACAAAAGGCAGAAGGCTTCTGCTTAAATTGCTGCATGAGACGTGAGCGGCAGAAGAGCTTCTTGTAACTCTTCTGTCAATTACAATTGCTGCTAACTGTGCTCAGCCGGCTGCAGATCTCTTTTCCTTGTTAGATATTTCCACAAAATTGTTGTCTTCCTGTCCGACTCGTTGCAGTGTACGAAGCATACTGCAAGGAGTACTGTAGTGTGAGTGAAGGAGGGGGAGAAATCCCCAGAATGCTGGAGAGTTGTTGATGAACAGGCTTATAATGAAGTGAGGTCTAGTGACTTTTGCTAAGTCTGGTTAGGTCATTGATTTGTTGTGGCTTTCACTCTTATTGATATCACTAGAGAGGCTAAAAAATTGCTTTCTTGGGATCCGGCCAGTAACATCACTGGAAATGTGGCATGCTTGTCAGTGTCCTGATTGTCCCAATGATAACGTTATCATTTTTGTATGGTTTCCAGACGTGACTCTGACTTGAAACAACACAAAACACACAGTGGAACATAAGTAACGTCAGCTGACAGATCCTGTTTTGCGCAGGGGCTTTGTGGAAGCCGTGCCTTACAGAAGGTGGTATTGTGTTGTTTAATAATAATTGATTGGCAATGTGTATTAAGTTGACCTAAATGAAGTTGCCATCTTGGGAAGAATGTGGCTTGCAAACAATTGAGACTTGAAAGTTGTTTTTTTTGGCACGAGTGAAGCAAACACTTGAAATGCTTGTACTGTGTATATAACTTGTGTTGTTTTCCCAGAGTGTTTGTTGATTTAAAAACAAAGAAATCCAGTCCCCTGTATTTGGCCTTGTGTGAAGAAGAGCTTCCTTTTTGTATAGACATGTGTGAATTTTGTTGCATTTGAAATGAGTTGGACGCAGAAATGACCACCAGCTGTTTGAGATGGTGCTGAATATCGGTGAGAGGATCTGTGCGTCCCCACTTCTGTAAGTCTACTGCAGAATGACAGTGGTTTTTCTGTTGCTCTGTTAGAAATCAAAACAGCCAGGAAAACTTGCAGGTATGAGATAAAATGCAGCTGTTTCTCAGATTTAAGGAGCACAACCATCTCAAAGCCCAAAATGTATTTCTGTTGCACCAAGCACAATCTATCAGCTGATAAGCTGACAAGGTCTTCCTTCTGCTTTTTCAAGGAAGTGTTTTGGGGCCAAAATAAATCAATAAGAGCTGAAATAAAATCCTTCTATTGATTTCATTTCTGAAAGCTGCTCCTATTTTTTTTTTTTCCCTTCTTTAAATATACGACTGTGTACTGCATATTGTGTGCAGTGGGAAAAACATTTGGGACCTAAGACACCAAAGTATACAATAATTGTCCTGATGCATCCAGATTAATATGCAATTATGTCTGCCTCTGCTTGCTGACAGGGATAGAAGCCTACATCTCCCATCTGCTCCTGGCTCTGGGTATTTGGTGCACATGTACTATGGGGCCTCTGAAAGTATAATATAACCCCAAGTGAGGCTCGGTGGCAGCTGGGATAACATCAATTGGTCATGCTTTGCTGACATTCATTTTAACTCAAACTCTAGCCGTCATGGAGATTATTAAATTTATAATGATATATGTAAGATCCATTTTAATGGCTCTTCGTGCTTGGGTGATCTCTCTCTCACTTCTGTTTGCAAAACAAGTCTTAATAGAGTATTACATTTCATTTCCTATTGTATTTTTCAGGGAGAGGTTACTGAGGAAAGCTTAGCTTAGGCTTGTGTTTACTGGGGAAAACATTTTTGGAATAAAATGTCAGTACAGCTTGGCCGTTACTGTGGATTTGGGCAGTAGTATAAACTGTGATGTTCTTAAGCTTTGTGTTCTTTGATTTCTGATTGGAAAAAGTGTGTGTGATCCAGGGCCAATAGAGTTAATCACCAGCAGGCACTTTTGGTACTGAAATAAAAGACTTGTGCTGGAAGGAAATGAGAGCAAGCTCGTTTTAAATCAGACAGACACCTTATTTTATAGTGGTATATTTTATGGGTATTAAGTCAACCTTTCTTTAATATTTTTGAACTGCCAAGAAATCTGTGTGTATATACCAGCCGGTGATGGATCTGGCATACCTCGTCTGAGTGAAATAACACGGAGCTGGGTTGGCATTTGTGGTATAGAAATAAAGTGCTTAATTTTGCTTTTTTCTTCTTGTAAGCATATTGCTAGATATCTACATCATATTCTATTGATTAGAGCGAGATAACATGTAGTATTTGTGTTGATTGTGTAGTGGTGTGAGGCTTTGCTATCTGTGTTTTGTCTGATCTTTGAGAACTGGAGGTTGGATTGCTGGACTGCTGAGTTCAGGAGAAGCAGGTTTTTTGAGCTTTCTGTCTGACTTCAGAAGGGCTCTAACGCTCGTGTTCAGGGCATTGTGGCATCTAGCAGCACAACTGTTCTGACTCTAGTAAGAATTACAAAGCTGCATTCCATTCAGCTTGTAGAGCAGTGCAGAACTTTCCCCAAGTCTGTATACTGTACGTGGGGGAAGCTGATGTGTGGCTTTTGGAGGTCCAGCTGGTGCTTGTGCTTTTTGGTGTTTTTTGCCTCTGTTTTCTTGTGTGGAAGCGTGTAAACGCTGTACCTAACTTGCCATACAGATGCATATACGTGGCTCCAAAACCGGACGGAGTGCATCTGAATGGGTTTTGCGAGGGAGGTGTGCTGGGTTGTTATTATTAAGTTTTTTTTTTCAGTTGGCTCTTCCCAGACAGTTACCGCTGAAGGAGTCCATCCCAGTGTATTCTCGTTGATGATAATTGTGTGGTATGATGAGAAGGGGATTTCTCAAGAGCAGATAACAAAGTTCAAATAATGACTTTGCCTGATGTGCAGAAACTCTCTCATATCTGTCAAGTTGTGTTGAATGACAAGTGCATCAGAGTAAATCTAGCTTCAAAGAATGCGTTGGAGTGTTTCAGGCTAGGTGGGTTGGCATGCTTCCATCCTGTTTTTGACTGGGGATGCTAGATTAAATTCTCTAGGTCATTTGCTTGATTGAAAGACTTGTTCTTTTGTTGATCAGGGTTGAAATAACTAACAAAATCCTGTGGTTGCTGAGTTGCCTCTTCTCCATCTTGAGTAAAGCTTCTTGAGTTAGAGTAGCTTTATCCTGAATGAAGAATTTACTGAGGAATTTATACCAACTTCTCAGGAAGTGAAAAATATCAATGTATCAGCACAGCAGCTTTGCAAGAGAATGTAGCATGCCCTTCTAGACCATGTGAGTGTGTTTTGCAAATCCAGACTGCTGAAATCCTTCCATGGATGAACAGTCCAACATGAAATTAATGAATTTCTTTGAGTCAGTCGGTGCTGCGAAACGAGCTATATGTGTTTGTCCATTGCACAAAGCAAGTGCCTGCTGTTGCCTGTTATTTAAAAGATACAAGTAGGTAAGCCTTAACGGTTGTTTTTAATTAAAGTATTTTTATAGAGCAGGCGTGACTTTCAGATAGCGTACACTAGAACTCATTAGTGTGTAGGTTCTTTCAGGATTCTTTAGAAATACGTTCATTATTATGCAAATGGATGGCCCCTGGCCTTGAAGTAATTGTTGTACCGAAGAAAATCTGGGCCACAATATTCTTCAGACCCTAAATAGCCAGGAACCTCATATTGGACAGTCAGATATTGCTTGTTGTGATGTCTGTGCCTGGAAGCAAGGTTGATATCCCTGAGGTCTGCTATCTATTTTGATATTCCTGCTGAAGGAAGTAAGAAAGGCAAAGGGAATAGAAAGAAGGGGGAAGGAGTGCTGAGGAAATAATCTCTGTGATAAAACTGACTTATTTACTAATTTAATGCCTTATTGCAGGGCTAAGCTTACCTCAGGGGCCTTGCGGAAGGAGAGAGGCATTAGAGAGACAGACATGTATTCATCAGCGTTTATTTCCATGCACCAAGTGTTGGGGCTTTCTCTTTACTTGTCTGTTTCTCTGGCGTGTATAGTCTAGTTGGACAGCTGTGTTGTAAGGTCACCTATGCTTGCAAATTGCACCAACTCTTAAATATTTAAGGAAAAGTAGTGGCAACGTGGAGTAGCAGTGAAGCTACTGCATATTCTTCAACAGAGAGATTAAATTTGTGTTGTCTGTAGTGCTAGATCTACATCTTTAAACATACCTAGTGATGCAGTTTGTGGCTTTCTAAAATGTTTCAGTGCAGACAAAGTTTTGTTAGCAAGTGTGAGAGACATGTTTCCTAGCTACGTAGTTCTCTTGGAGAATCACTGTCTATCTGTGAAGGAATTTAAGTTCATGTATTATTTTCAAAGGAATGCTAACAAGAATATCTAGAGCACAATACAACCAAGAAGTAAAACAGCCGCGTTACAGGTGAAAGCTGAGACAGGTGATAGCTTTGTCTCAGATTGTTGTAGGTTACCTAT
Source organism: Centrocercus urophasianus (assembly GCF_019232065.1). Classification (NCBI taxonomy): domain Eukaryota; kingdom Metazoa; phylum Chordata; class Aves; order Galliformes; family Phasianidae; genus Centrocercus; species Centrocercus urophasianus. The sequence goes on from NW_024885310.1 coordinate 845,542, forward strand.
GTCTAACTTGGTGTCACTGGCAGGAAACTGCTAGACTAAGATATCTTAACTTATTCTTCCAATCTGGAATTTGATTGTGAAGCAGTATCTTAATGCTATTAATGTTTTCTGTATCAAGCCATCATTTTCTTTATTTGCAGGATAAAACTGGAAGAAATAGTACAACTGTATCTCCCCTTCTTTTTTATTTTTTTTCTTCTGTTTTCTTGCACCACCCTTCCTCATCAGCAGTTCACTCTTTATTTCTCTTTTTCTGGCAATGAGGAGTAGCCCAGAGTTAGGACAAGGCACGATCATAGATGGTAATGGCATATATATTGCACCACAGGAGAGGTTGATCTGGTGCATGTGCCTAACGAAACTTTTCTTCTGTTCCTTCAAGAGCCTGCTGCAGCTTCTGATGGGAACCAGACCTGGCTTTGGGAGCCTGAGTTTGATGGGGAGAGGCTCCTGGGACATTCCCATATCAGTAAAATACAGTGAGAGAACAAGCCTTATTCTCTCCTTAGCAGCAAACTCATTCATCTGTTAGAAGGGAGCAAACCGACTTGCACATGAGCCTGTCCTTGAAGCATTAGGCAAAAATAGCGTGGTACTGAAGACTGTGATTCCTCTTCGTGCTAACTGGATGTGATGCGTGGATGTCTCTTGAGGCTATCACACGTTGATGGTAATAAATATGTACTCAGACTTGTGTAGCTATTTTTTCAGCGTTGTGCACTTAAAAAGAAGATGTACTCGAGGGAGCTGAGGGGCTGGGGAATAGCTTCCAAGACTGGATAATAGAATAAGTTGAGATATCAGTGCAGAAAAGGTAAGCTTGTTATGGAAAAACCTCTTAAATAGGTGGCAAGCTACAAACCTACGTGCTGCAAGCAGTTAGCTTGTACCATGTTTGTTTATTTTCTGAAGTCTTTCAGTTCTTCGTTGTGATGACAGCAGCGACTATCAGATCTTTAGTGACTTGGAGGATTTTGAATAAACAATGTGCAACTGATAGGAGTACTCAAAAAATGTAACAAGGCAGATGGAATTGCCTGTGTTATTTGGGTGTATTTCTCTGAATTTCTTCAATTCAAATGTCTCCTGTTGTCTTCACTGATTAATCTGTACTATGTCAAAATAATTGATTTTTCAAATGTCTTAGACTTAATGCTGTGATATTCAGAAGTTGTGAGCTTTCCTTGGGCACAGTAGGAATGAGAGGTTACAGACCAGAGCACAAAACTACAAGGCTTTGAAAGAGACCTCAAGAATCATGAATTTCCAACCTCCATGCCACAGGCAGGGCCAAAACCTTCCCCATTCACCAGCCCATGCTGCCCAGGGCCCCATCCAACCTGGTCTTGAACACCTCCAGGGACAGGGCATCCACAACCTCTCTGGGCAGCTGTTCCAGCACTTCGCCACTCTCTCTGTAAAGAATTTCCCCCTGATATCCAACCTAAATCTCCCCTCCCTCAACTTAAAACCATTTCCCCTCATCCTGCAGTTATCTACCCTATCAAAGAGTTGATTCCCCTCCTGTTTGTAGGCTCCCTTTAGGTACTGAAAGGCTGCAGTGAGGTCACCCGCAGCCTTCTTTTCTCCAGACTGAACAAGCTTGGCTCCCTCAGCTTGTCTTTGTAGGGGAGGTGTTCCAGTCCCCTGATCATCTTTGTGGCTCTCCTCTGGACCCTCTCCAACAGCTCCCGGTCTTTCTTGTATTGGGGCCCCACACCTGGTCACAGTACTCCTGATGGGGCCTCACAAGAGCAGATAGAGAGGGACAATCACCTCCCTGTCCCTGCTGACCACCTCTCATCTGATGGAGCCCAGGATACCATCTGCTTTCCAAGCTGCAGGGCTCACTGCTGGCTCATGTTAAGCTTTTCATCCATCAGGACCCCCAAGTCCTTCTCTGCAGGGCTGCTCTCAAGGACTGCTCCTTCCAGTCCGTATAGATGCCTTGGATTCCTCCAACCCAAGTGCCAAACCTTGCACTTTGCTGTGTTGAACCTCATTGGGTTCACCTGGGCCCACCTTTTGAGTCTGTTGAGGTCCCTCTGAATGGCATCCCTTCCTTCTGCCCTGACAACTGCACCGCTCAGCTTGGTGTTGTCGGCAAACTTGCTGAGGGTGCACTCGATGCCATCAGTGTCGTTGATAAAGATGTTAAGGAGCACTGTTCCCAAGACCGGTGACCCTGGGGGACACCGTTTGTTACCGGCCTCCACCTGGACATAGAATCATTGATGACCACCCTCTGTTTGTGGCCTTTCAACCAATTTCTTGTCCGTTGGGTGGTCCACCCATCAAATCCACATCCCTCCAATTTGGGGATAAGGATGTGGTGACTCACTGGGAAACTGGCAGGAACTGGGCTTCCGTTTTATTCATTGCATTGACCCACAGCATAAAAGACTAGACAGTGGGAGTTTAGTTTTTGAAAAAGCTGTGCTCTTTTTGCATCAGCCAGAGCTGAAAACTTGATGAAAATCAATGTTAAATACTAGAATGAGTGGAAGTGGCATTGGTTATCTGATAGTTGTGTGAAACTATGCTTTCATGTTAATTAGGCTGACAGCTTATGTGCCATTAAATGCAGAAAATCATCTCCAAGCGCCAGGAGGGATCTTTCTTGCAATCGTGTTTAATTATTGATGGGTCTAGGTACCGACTCCTCTCTGTTGCTGTGAAACTCATGTTAATTTTGTGTGCTGTCATAGTGCTGAAAAGCTGTTGTGCCATGACCTACGTGCTTGAGTCCTGGAGTTTCTGGTTTCTGTAAATTACAATCTTTTTCCCTTGGAATTTGCCTTTCAAAACCTGCATGGTTTCACTGAATGTGCTGACCGGGGGAGCTGAGGCTCAGCAGCAGGAGTAGCTTGTCTTTAAACTCATTTTCCTTTAAGCTCCTCTCCTTGACTAAATGAAAGGGACATAAGTTATACTACTTATGTGTTAGGACTGGAACAAAATCTTCATAAATATTTATCAGGTGGGAAAATAAATACATGGATGCATCTCTTTAAAGTCAAATCATAAACATAATAATCATCTGGCAGAGGATGAAAGTTGGGTACAGGGGATGATTTTCACCTTGTGTAGACTCTGCATACACTTTGAGTATGGTGCAGCGTGTTGAGACACTAAGCTGAATGGAAATGTGCAAATAGGGAGACTCTGTAGGTGGATGATGGCTTTGGGACGAGGGTGGAACACTGAAATTTGGGCCATAGGGTCAAATGTCATCCACGCTCAGTGCTGAATCTGAAGTGAAGGTATTATGATGGAATCCAAACGAGGCTGAGCACAGCTGACAGTTATGACAGTACAACAGTATCATGACTGTTGATCCTGGAAGTGGGGAGGCAGCACTGTTGATGGAAGAAGCTATCAACTGCAAATCTGCATGGTTCTCCTGGTGTTCCTGGCCCTCAGTGTCTTTGTGTGGGAAAGCTCCTGAGATAATGTAAAAGACTTCTCCCTATTGGCACCCTGCTTCTAACATGGGATAGTAATCACTTCAGAAAGCAGCGTGGAACTTCCAAATGGTTGGGTTGAATGATGATAGCAAAAAAATCCAGGTGTGGTAATATATATCGTGGCCAAAAGTGTCATAAACGCAATGTCTTGTTGATGGTCTTCTGTAACTATTCTGTCTTCATTTGACCTGAAGATAATGTATTTTCAGCTCATTGTGGTAGCTGTTGTTTGTTTTGTGTGCATATGAGCAGCCATTTAAAGAGCAATGTACCAGTTCCTGATAGGTCCAATGAATCTGGCCGGCCTTCTGTGGCTTTCTGGCACTGTGCGTCCAAAGTCCCCATCCCTTTCTATTTCTTCTGTCTTACTGTGATGAATCTTGACTGTGTTTGTGCAGTAAGAGCTGGTGGATACAAAGTACCGAATGACTACTTTATAATCATGGCTTTGAACCTCCCTGAAAAGGTACACCTGCAAACCAATTAAACATGCTGGTTAATTTCTCTTACTTAATGTTTTTAAGTAAGCTTCTAACTTATTTCATGATTTTGGATGGACAAGGCAGTACTGTAAAGGTTTAATGCATCCTTCTGTGAACTACAATAGCAACTAAGCTTGCAGCTGCCATAGTAAGCCTTTTCACTAAGTGTACATGTAATGTTCAAAGCAGAGAGAATTTATTTTAATCTTTTTGCAGGGAACGTAGTTTAAGTTGGAGGGTTAAAGCTATCGGAAGGGCTAAACAAAGGCAGGTCTCTTCTTAGCTCTTCTGGGCATTTGGAATGGCAGAGTTTCTTCTGTAAAAACAAATGGTGTACTGAAATTTTTCTACTGCAAGTCAATTCCTATCATGAAGAGTAGTGACGGTTTTTTTTGTCAATTAAGATTATTAATCTAGAATGTTTTTTACATCATTATAGTTGACATAGAATAATGGAATCACTAAGGTTGTAAATGACCAAGATCATCCAGTCCAGCTGTCCGGCTATCAGCAACAGTTCTCTCTAAACCATGTCCCTCAACACAACATTTAAACATTCTTTGAACACCTCCAGGGACTTATTGTCACATCTATTCTTCAATAAATAAAACATGGGTTCCAATTTAAGATTTTTCGGTGGCATTTAAATAATGAGAATAGTCTACTTTGACTTCTATGCAATGACTGTCTGAAGACTTTTTGTAATGTAGTGTCTTTTCTGCAGATAGTGTCAAAGGTAAAATAAAATGGCTGTGTTTAATAGGCTAGTTTTATCAATACCACTTAAAGGAAAATATGTCTGTGTTCTTCATCAAATAAATAAAAACTAAATCGTAGACTCTAGGATCTTAACTGTGGGTCTACAGTCTCTGCACGTTGTCAGTTATTATTGCGCTGCAACGTGTGTCATGAAACTGTGAGCTTACTACAGCTCTTGAATTCAAGGCTTTCATAGGCGGACCTCAAGCTTCTGATACACTGCCTCATGTTGAACTCTAGAAACCAATAACTGTTCATAACTATTGGTGATAACTTAATATCCATGTGTTTTTCTTTCTTGGCTACCTTCCCAGGTTCCATAGTGATGAGTAGTCATCTTTGCAACCTTTCACACTGTTGACTGTGATTATCAATGTGTTGTGCGTGCTTTCATTGCATCAAATACCAATTTTTTGTTATTAGGAAAAGAATATCTAATTAGGAAGCTAATGCAATTCATTTCACACGCTGTAATTTAGGTATTGCTTTTGGGAAAGAGTAATGAGTGGTAGTATGCTGTAGGATTTTATAATGTTGTGGGAGTAGAATATTAAGTTGTTAATTTTATTGATAGCAGCTTCCTATTATAGTGGTTGAATCACGATCGTATGAACATAGAAGCATACTGAAAAAGAAATTACCACGAGGAAGAAGAACAAGGATCAGTAGATGCCTTGTATGTTCTTTTTAATGATAGATAGCAAGTACTTGTAAAGAAAAGAAAAAGTGAGGTGACTATAGTTCAGAAATCTTATTTTTGTAGGCAAAACTGCATGAAATTACCAGTGTGTGCTGATAAGCACAAAACGCTAGATGCTTATCTTCTAGGCATTGTGTAGGAAATGTAAAACTGATGATTGGAAGTTGAGATGCATACTATTATTGTAGTTGGGTACCTTTCATGTAATTACACTTCATTCAGTTGCTGTAGTATTTCTTTTATTGATTGCACATAACCTGAAGCTGCATTTTTTTTCCCTTTCTGAAGGTGCTGGAGCAGATTGCACCTCAGGGTATCTCTGCAAGATAAGCAATATCTGGGATGTAAAAGAACTGAGCTGTGAGTTGCTAGATCATCTCTGATGAATTTTCACACCAGATTTTTCATGCAATGAAGTTAATAGCTTTTCTTCTGTGTGCATAATTGTCTTCTGAACTTCTTTACCTACTGGATTCCTGGGGATTTTCAGTGTTTTGATGCTTGTGCTCTTTATTAATGTAGAACCTGTAGTTTCATGGGTTAGACAATATCTGTGTACATATTAATTTCTATTCATGTGGCTAATGCCTGACACATTTAATGGGTATTGTCTCTGGTTTGTGTCACGGTGACTTCATTAACCATGTTGAATTATGCTATAAATGTTTGCAGGGCCCTGTTGCTTTTAGTGTTCCATGGGGAATTTGCATTGCAATTGATAGGGATCTGAGTGCAGAAAGCCTGCTTGAGTGGGCATCATCTGCTATTTCAGGCAGGCAAGCTCCAGTGTTAGGGGGAGATATATATATATGTGTGTGTATGTTCTATACATAACTGCTAATGTACTGTTGGGGCAATCAGAGAAACAATTATTTTGGGGACATACTGGTTAGATGGGAAGGAGGTTGTGTTTACTTTTCTATGGTGGAGATTTTTCTGAACAGAAAATCTCTGGTTTGGAGCAGAGACCAACTGAGAAAATGCAGAAACTTTTTGGTAGAATGGAAGGATGTGGGATAAAGATGGGAAGGGCCGTGAAACAGGATTGTGTCTGAGAAAAGACAGCCGTGACTCTCTTTTGCATTCCTCTCTCTGTTTTGAGGCTACTTCAAAAACCTTACTAAGCTGATGTCTTCTAAAAGGTTGTTCTGCGTGCAGGGATATGTGCTCAAATAAAGCTGGAGAAAGAAAGGAAAATGTGTGGCACAGAGGAATGATTGTAAGGGTCTCATTAAAAAAGATGAAATTATTTACTCTTGCATTGAGCGTTTGGTTGTGAGCTTTGTTTCAAAGTGTATTCATGCAAGGAGAAGGAAAAACGGTTCAGGTGCTGAGCAGCTTGCATCTTTGCCTTTGTTTCATTCCACAGCCTCTGTCTTTCTATTTGTCTAAATAGAACATATGATCTCTGGGATGAGAACTCCCTTGTCTCTCTGTGAAAGGGCACACAGCATACTTTTGCCATTGATGCAAGATGATGATTTTTGCTGCACCTTTTTTGTCCGTAGAGATATACTATTGTTTTTGTGACAGTGATCGTCTCTGATCCTTCTTTGTCCATTGGAAAATGAGAAGCAAGAAGCTTGGTCCGGAGCAGCAGTTACTGGGTATGCTGTTTCCAGTTATCTGGATGAGGTAGGTGAACTGTGCTCACACTGTGTTGCGTCAGCAGTCTGTCCAAGGCCGAGAAATGAAGCACAGCAACTGGTGGAAAAGAAAGGAAAAAGATTACAAATTGCTTCAGTAGTTGGCTTTCTGTGGATGGAAGGAGTTTGTAGTTTTTTCCACAACTGAGCTTGTATTCTTCTATGTTACTGGAGGCTGCCAGTACTCATGGTAAGGCCAGTGTTATTTCCATGAGTACTTGTAGCTCCTGTGTGAAAGTCAGGCTTTGCCTTTTGTGCCCTGAATTTCAGTATGTGATCCACTGAGTAGTTGTTGGTTTAAGTTCTGGTAATTATGTTGATACACCCTAAAGAAAATGAATTTTCTCATTTTAGGCCTTGTATAAGGGGCTTTATAATGCTCCTTGTTCCTTCTGGACTTGTACTTGAAGTACCCTTGCAACTCCCAGACCTGGCAGGAGATCCCTCAGCATGCAGAGATAACGTTGAGGGGAGTAACTTGTAGTGCTTTGGCCACGTGCTTGCTGAAGACCTGCTCCTCTGCAAAGAGGAAGAAGACTTGCCAGAGAACGCCAGGTTTTTCCATTGCTGTGTTTCCAAAGATGTACTTTCTCAGCAGTACAATTGCTTGCTGTTAAGAGCTTAGAGGTGAGGACTGAGGCACAGAGTAACATGAAAAATCCTGTGATTTTCAGCCACAAAACACTGCAACATTTTTTCATCAGGAGCATTCAGATTTCCATCACGTTGCTTAGAGTAGGATGCTGTTTTGCACAGGAACAAAACTTTAAGTGATTTCGGAGCCGGAACTGGCCATTCTTAATGCGTAAGCAGATTGCTGCATGGTCACATTGCTTCAGATATGATTTGAGGAGGTTTGCTGTTCTTGTCCTTTGCAAATTAGTAGCTTGGACTGAAATACTCATGCTGAGTTGAAAAGATTCTCTATCTGTAAAGGAATTGCTAATTTGTGATATTGATTCCAACAGTGTGAAAATAATAAAAATATATTTGGCTTCTCAGTGAGAAGGTTGAGGTTGGTGTGCTGCTGCTGCTGGGAGATGAGTGTAGCCACTTGCCAGTCTGACCCTTCAGTGTCACTTTACAAACGTATGTGCATCGTTGTTATTGCACGATGTAAGGGAATCCCTTCTAATACTGTGGGCTTGGCTGAAGTGCACACGGTAAGGGTGTGATGGACAGCACAGGATCTGGAGAAGAAAGACTTATTGTGGAGGTTTTTTGACTTGCTTAACCTGTATAGTTGGTAGATGAAATACCTGTCTTAGGCCAGAACAACCTGTATAACTTGTCCTTGAATATGCATCTTAAAATGTAGACAAAAAAATGAATCTTTTAATGAATGCAGGCTTTGATCATGCACTGTCATCATGCTTCCCGCTAGATGCCTGTGGCTGTGCTTTGCAGCTTTAATGTGCGGTCCTCACTCTTCTTCTTGTTGAGTGATAAGGTCTAGAATTGCCAGAAGGCCAAACAAGGTTGCCACGATTCTACATCACTAGCAGATAACTGCAAAAAGTAGTTCCCGGGCCATTTGTTGGGCTGCTTGGTGCAGAACTCAGATGCTTTGAGATGAGGTTAGAAATTCTAACCTTCAAACCATTTTTAGATTGTATCTTAGTTTTATTAGATCACTTCTCTAGGTTTTTGAATGATGCTAATAAGCAGTTCTGAGCAAATATTTTTTGAAGACTTGGGTTCTGTAGGTCTCCATGTTTTCCAAGAGTTGGAGTATGAATACTGGAAGACTTTCTATCCTATGATCATTGCTGAAAGTTCCTTTATTTTTTTTTTTATTATTCATGGGGTGAACCAGAGAGAGAATTAGCAGGGATGTGGTCCAGATTTTCAGGTTTCAGCTCTTCCATGGGAAGGTTGTTCGATGTGAAATTGTATTAGCATATAGCTCAACATAAAGCCTTGAATTCACTGTTGGTGTGCACTTTGTCCCATAGGCTCTTATGCAAAATAATAAGAAGCTTGGGTTAAAATATTAGTGTGCTGTGCTATGATGGGTGTATGAGTGCTCGCTCATACGAATGTTTGATCAATATTTTCCTTATTGAGGTCATCTAGGTGATAACATATGGTCTATTAACACAGGAAAATAGAAGGCAACTCTTAACGGATGTTTCCCAGAAGTGTGTTGTGTGTCCTTAGCGTTTTCAGTTCGAATCTAAGGCATAATAATTCTCATACACTCTGAATTAGGCACGGTGTCGGTCAAAGTGGAAGCAGAGCTGTGTGGTAAGTGCAATTACCTGCAGGTGTGGCTGGCAGTCTGTGCATTGAAACATATCTATTTCTGTGTGTATCGACGGAAACATGCATGATTCATGAGGATGGGTCAGGGGAAAGAATTAAACAGCAAAGTAGAAAATGAAAGGGATATGTTTATAGCACGCTGAACTGGGATGTGTGTATACACATGTACTTCCAAATTGTGCAATCTATATGTATAAAACATCCCAGTCTTTCATAAATATTTGTATGCTTAAGCCTATCATTTTGGTTTAAAGCATGTAATCTACCATAACGAATACGTTTTTAGACCTTGGCAGGCCTTGCCAAATGATTACTTTGACCAGCTGTTCTCACTACTGAAAGAGCTTTACATTTAATAAATAAATAAAAATCACAGTCTGTTTCCTCGGTTGAGTGTCACTGGAAGACTTGGACCGTTGCTCTGCAATTAGCTGCCTACTCATTTTAAAGATTAGAGTTGCAGTGAAAATAATGCATTTGCTATACGAGTTTGTACTTCAAAATCTACCTTCTGTCTTTTTTTTTTTTTTGAGGGGAAGGCAGCTATCTGCAATCATGTAATACAGTATAGATGTAATAGACAAATATTGTATCTTGAAAATAGAAGAATGCTCAAATAGCCACCTTCACTCCAAATTACCAAATCTAGTATTGTTAATGGAAGTTTTCCTAAATTTCTGCTGCGCTGTCTATTTCTTGAGTATTCTGGTTATTTATTTCCATCCCTTTTATTTAAGGGCTAACCCTAAAGCAGAATGTTCAATGGAACCCACTTTTGTGATGAAATGCAGTGCTGGTGTGCTGTGACCTCTTCTTGATTTGTATTTGTCAGTGAGAGATGATGGGGATTGTTTTGGTTGTGGTTTCCTGCAAGCTTGTGGCTTTTGGAAACTTCCTTCCATGATAAGTTAACCCTTGATTTTAAATATTAGCCCCAGCTGTGTTAGTGTTCATTGAGAACATGATGAGAACAGAATTGGAAGTGTAGGGTTAACACTCTGTTTTCTAAGCTCCAAATGAAGATCTGTTGTGTTCTCAGTGACCGAGAACAAACCCAAAGTTTAAAAGGTTAAAACAAGTTTTGTTACAGCAGTCATCGATGTGTAATCATGTTGTGAAGTTTTATACGCACGTGCTTTGTTTAAGCGACTAAGTACAGTAGATCTGCCTTGGTATAGGCACTTCAGGGCAAGGAATATTGATATGGTAGCTTCCTATTTCCAAATACCCTTATCTTCCTTCTGATACTGTTTTTTTTTGTTGTTGCTGGTTTCTTATTTCTGGTGTTCTCTGTGCTTGTGTTAGCACAAGTGTGACTTCAGGTAAAGAGCATGTGCAAATATCTTGTGTATGGTAGTGTTGATAGCTTTGTTAACAGGGTGTGTGCGCCCTTCTTCTGGATAGAAAAACATGCTGATGCCCATCTGAAGAGATGGGAGGACATGAAAGATAAAGCCAGCAGTTGCTACCCGTAAAAGTGGCATTGGCACGTTTTTGTATGAAGTATCTTGTGCTATAACACAGATTTACTGTTAATATGTGGATCTGCCTGATATGCAAAGAGATCCAGGAACTGTTTGGATTTAGATTGGTGCATGTGAGTGTTGACTTGGCTGCCATGTGCTTGTTTGCTGGTGGCAGTTGTAGGCACGTGTTTGCAGTGTGTTGCTGTGGGTTGAACAGTTACAGCTGATGAATGAACTTTAGCTGAGCCTTTCACAAAGTGTGCTCTGTCCAGCTGTTGGCTGTTGCAGCAGCCTGTCCTTGGTCACAGCACCCATACCACAGTCTTAGCTGCATTCTGGTTGTTCCACATATCAGATGTGCATCATCCCATGTCTCATTCTCACCGTGGAGAGGTAGGGAAGCAGTCAGTCCTGGAGCTTGCATGCTCAGCAGAGAGCTCTACAGAGATGTGTGTTGGCACTGGTGCATCCTGCTGGCTCCTTGCATCTGTGTGTGGAGAGGACAGCTGTGTTCCAGAAGCTGTGCCCATGGACATTGTCCCATCTGAGCTGGTATCTTGGAGAGGCTGAGGAGCAGTTGGTCCAATCCAGTCATTATTTATCATCACGCTGCTTTTTCTCTTCATGAATGATATGTCAAGCATACAACAAATGTGTCCATTCTGTTGGCTTAGGCAGAAATAAAAACAATACAAAACCTGTCCTAGCTGAGGCTTGCCCCCTGCAGTGAGTAAGAAGACCTCCTTGCCCCACCTGTGACGAATCCCCCTCACCTGTACTCAGTGGGGATAGGAATGCGTTTGTTCCTTGCTGGGTGTCTCTTCAGATGGAAGTGCTGCTCTTTTGGTAACTAACACCAGTTAGCTGGCTGTGGGACCGAGCCAGATCTTGAAGATAATGAAAGGATCCAAGTTTCACCTGCTAAAGCATTTCCTTTGAGACTGTCAGAACTGCATGGGTGCATTTCTGCATTTTACCTTCCTCTCTCATAAGGGCTGAATTCTGAGTTTGAAATGCTTTCAGCGTTCACCTTTGCATGGCAGTGACTTTAAGCAGGCTAAGTGCCCTACTTACTTCTGTCTTTATGCTTATTTATGACAAAGCGCATTTCTGTTTGGCATAACTGAGGATGGAAGATCAAATGCATAAATTGAAGACACCTTTGCAGCTGCCCTGAAACTTTGAAATTGCAGTCGCTCCAACTCTGAGCTACAATCATTATTTCTTCTCACAGGAGTTAAAGAAGCTTTGCTAGTGGAAAAAAACCTTGAGCAAAGCAATATAATTGGTTTGGCAGCCTGTAGTCTGTTATTTAGCAAGCCTTCCCAGTAATGCTTTATCTACAAGATAGATCCCGAATGAGAAATGAATAATCCTTTGTGTAAACACAAACAGATACGGCGTTATCACTGAGTGCAGCTATTCTCATTTAGCGAGTTGCGTCTGAAATCCAGAATGGAAGATGGAAGCAGCAGATAAAGCTGAGCGTTAGCAGCAGCTTATGACTAAAAACATTAACAGTGCATCGTAATAGTCAAGGAAGGACTGTAAATAGTAAGGGTATGAAGAGCCAAGATTAAGGTAAAAAGAAAGTAGTTACAAGGGACCTGGTACTAATGTCAAGAACATACAGTGCTGCTGCTGCACTGTGCTTCTAGATATCTCTTCTTGTGTGTGTGCATGACCCAGACAGATATGCAGCAGAGAGCTGCTGGGATGGCTGCTGCAAGATGGTTCTCGAGAGCTCAAAAATCTGAGGGGGGTGAGAGGGGGAGGGGGAGAAGCATTGTGATTCTGTTGTAGATGAGGATTTCTGGCCAGAACCTGAGCTTAGCTTTGAGAATACTTGAGTTGTTAGCACTGGTGTCCAGCTGTGTCCAGTGTCTTGGTGTCCAGCTGGGTGAGTTGGGTGGTTCGGGGAGGAACAGTTCCTGAGGTGTGCTGGGGATGGAGTTTTGACCTGTGATGAGTATGTCAGTGGTGGGCTTTAATGGGTGGATTCAGTCTTCTGGATAGTACTGCCCGATGACTTCTCCCTGTGTAAAACATCTCAAGCCTACTCAGAACTTTCTGTACCCATGTTAGTAAAAGCAGATGACAGCAGTTCTCCTTAGTAGTAACCAGTAATCAATGGAGCTGTAGATCAGAGATGCGGCAATTATAGCACACAGACTGCTTGGAGTTACTGCATTGTATTTTTGCCAGTTCCTTTGAAGTAGTTCTTTACCTTTAGAATAATGTTATGTCACTGGAAGAAATGGTATATTTTATTATGTTTAAATTAAAAATCAATATTGTAGCTATATTTTGCCTTCAAAATACTGGTAGGACTAAACACTTTGCAGGTCAGTTTATGGACAACAACTGCTGCCTTCATTTCTGCTAAGGAATGGAAGTAAGAAAAGCTAATTTACATCCAGGATATTTCAAAGGATGAGTTTCATGCATATGTGGTATTTCTTCCTGGATTGAACATTGGTGTGAATACAAGAGAGATTGTAGCTCAGCTATTCAGTATAATTTTTTAATAAAGAATGTTACTTTAATTTTTTGGAAGATCTTGTTTATACTTATTTGTTTGCCTGACAGATATACAATCATTGCATTAGAAGTAAATGCTGGAGAATGGAAAGAGAAAACAAAAGTAGAAAATTGGCTGTACAAAATACTGGCTGTATCTTGATCGTAGTTGGTTTCTGCTGCTGGAAGCATACTTGAAGCCCATTTCTAGAGGTGTGAATGTGAATTCTGCAGGAATGAAAATAAGAAAAAACAAATGACATGGTAAGAAAACTCTCAGCAGAAGTTTTATGCATGTCTTTTGCTCCGTATTCCTGCTAAAAAGTGGGTGCTTGTATCAGGACAGAAGGAAAGGGAAGAGTATATATTTTGGATGAAACTCCTAGCAGCTCTTGTTTATGGAATAGTTGTGTTGAAGATGCAAACTTCATTATCGGTGATGATAATTGCTGAAAATGGCTTTCTCTCAAAATAACTATTACCGCTTGGCTTGAAATGTATTGGCAAGCATCTCTAGCTATTTAAGATCAAAATAGCACTTAATGGGTTTAAGTAATCGATAGTCCCAAAGACTTCTGAAGATCTTAGTCCATAAAATATTCATAGTTTATGTTTGTCTTTTAAAAATCTGCTCAGATTGTTAACACATTGCAAAGTGCTAAGTTTGCAAAGTGCTTCTATTAAACGATGTTAAGATGCTTACAACAAGTACAACATGTTTGTTTTATGTATCGATGTAAATAAATGCTATTTCCATTCTCTTGAAGTATGTAGTTACTTTGAAGCTCAGTATAGAGTGTGATTTGCTGACAGGCTCATTTTACCGAAGGATGGGAAGCACATCTTTTTTGAGTCTTCACATTTGCAATCATGTAATTATTTCTCACCTAAAATTTGCTTAGGCATGTGCCGTTTCAGCTGGCTGAGGTGCTCAGAAGCTAATGGGGGACTCAGGTTAATGAACGTTGGGGTACATTTCTGAAACGGCACAGCAGCTCTCCATTAATAACTTGTTTCAGCTGCCCAGCATTTTGGAAGAAGAGGGATTTGAGGTGAGGCGTGCCTGGTCCTCAGATGCCTGAAAAGAGAGAACTGCGCTGTAGGACTGTGGTGCCAATGCAGCAACTTTGATAGAATGATAGAATCATTAAGGCTGGATAAGACCTCTAAGATCCCCAAATCCAGCCCCACCCCCAACATGCTCACTGACCACGTCCCTCAGTGCCACATCTCCACAGTTCTTGAACACCTCCAAGGATAGTGACTGCTCCACCTCCCTGGGCAGCAATGCCACTGCATCACTGCTGTTCCAGTCCAGCTAGAGCCTTCATTGCTGGCACGCAACCAATAGAGTTTGACTTTGCAGTTCTTCAGTTATGGCTATTGGGAATGGTAATGACTTGCTGCCGTTGCTGCATTTGCTGCATTTTGTAGTCCCTGTTCTTTTTCCTCCAATTTTGGTTGGGGCTCTTCTAATTTTAATGTTGTAACTTCCCGTCCTTCAGAAAAGTGCTGTGCATGAGTAGCCCTGGGACAAGTTCCATTCTGGCTGCAGAAAAACAAGGGCAGCCATGGCAGGTGAGGGAGGGCTCACGTCCAGGAGTATCAGAGCCTTGGTTTTAAGTACATGGCTTTGGTTCTGGCACCGAGTATTGACAGGACTTTCATACTGCAGGACAGTATGAAAGGCATTATAAATTCAAAGGAACGGCTTTTTTGCTTTTGCTGGCTTTCTCTCTGAAGAGTAATACGTTCATAAAACACTATTCTTGATTACATCTTAAGCTGGTACTAAGTTTCTAGGTACAATAAAAATAGTCAATAAACTCCTTGCTTTAAACTTTTCTGCTGTGCCTTCTGGGAACGGAAGCGTGGGGTTCTTGTGGTAGGTGGGTTTGTCTCCTTCCTGTGCTGAGTTGGTGTTGTTTTTGCCTCAGATGAGCTGGGCCAGTCCCTGCTGTGGCCAACTGGAAAATCTGCATTACATTTCTACAGCAGCTGGGCCCTTACAGTGCTGGCTTGCAGCTGGAGCACTCGTGATAAACATAACAATGGCTTTAAAAAATTGCTGGTGACCTGTCTTTAAGCCTGTATGAATACCTGATCTGAGAGCATTCTGAAATTCATTGTACGTTTATGAAAATGTAGTAGATGTATGTGCAGAAGAATGGGCAAAAATTAACTACAGCGAAGAGCCTTTTATGAAGTGATTGTGGACTAGCATGTGTTCAGGCTTTCTCATTGTCTTTTGAGGAGGCAGAGCCATTAAGGTGAGGAAGAGGGGAGACAGAGCTTGACCTTGTCAGGGGTGTGCTTGAGTCTTGGCTTGGTTGCCTTACAGGCTGTGGTCTTGGGTCAATGAACGCAAATGCTTCAAAGTGACCTTTTGGCACTCAGTGCCCAGTAAATGGAGCTGGCTGCACCTTGCTCAAGTCTTCATTGTCTGCCGTAGACAGAACATCATAAGGGTGTTTTTGTTCTTTATTTCCTACATGCATAAACATTGAAGGGGAAATTGTTATTGATTGAGAGAGCAAGATCTTTCCATCTGGTCAGCTTTCTGCATTACTTTAACAGTTATTTTAGTCATACAGGCAGTTCTGGTTTAATAGCTTCCCAGTCTTCATCCTGTGTACAGTAAATGGAAGTGATTATGATATTTTTGGTTCGTTGGCACTCAAGTAATTTCAAGGTGGAACTGATGGCTATACACAGCTCCGGATGGACATGGAGTGTTATAAGACCTTTGCTTGGAGCATGTGGTACTGAAATGCTCCCGATTTTAAGCATAGTGATGGTCAGAAAGTCAGTAGCTGGAAAAAAAAAAAAAAAAAAAAAAGTGAATGAAGTGATTTCTGTATCTAGGGAGCACCTGTCTCTCAAGTGTCACCTACATACAGGTTGATTTATTTTTTTTTTTCTGGTGGCAGGTCGGTCTTGTTATCCAATACGCTCGTTAAGCTTTACTTGTTTTCCTTCCTTGGTAATTGCGTGTTGAATGTCACTTGAATAGGAAAGCCGAGAGGCTGTCCCATCCATCCTTTGAGCACGGTGGATTTTCAGTGGTAGTCTGAAGTTGGAAGCCATCGTTCCTTGGCAGTGCAGCAGTAATTATACAAAGCAGTGTGATGAGCTTGCTGGGAGACCTGCTGGGCAGTGTTCTGCCTCAGGCTGGGTGCTGCAGTGCTGGGAGTTGCTGGAGGACAAAGGCTACGAAGGGGGTATTGCTTGTCTGAATTGCTGCTTGACGTTCTATATGCATGTTATACAAGTGAAATAGATTAAATAAAGCTCCTGATGGATTTCCTTCCTTGTGTATTCCCTTGTTTCTGGCAGCAGAGAAAACACATCCTTTTCTGGCATGTCATAGTAAGCACTGCAATCATGCCACAAGCCGTTTTTTAATTAAAGTTGCAAAATGTAATGCTTCTGCCTTCCTATTTTGAGATCTCTTCCTTCCTGGCTGTTCTGGCTTACCTGTACAGTGCTAACACTTAGCATCATCTTACCTCTTTTGCTACAGAAATCCTGTTGTCTCTTGGGAGGGTCTGTGCAAAACGCTTAAGTTCGATGTCTCACTAAATGTTTAACGTTTAAACTTGGTGGTTTAGCTGGATTACTGTACATACCCCATTTTGTCTTCATTCTGTATTATTTTTTAACCACCTAAGCTTTCCTTGATAGTGCTGTGTATTTCACTTACTCTGCTTTTCTTTGTGCATTTTCTGACGCAGATGCATAGGCATTTGCTGGAGTCTCTGCTCTGCTGTCAAATCCTTCTGCCAGCCTGTCTGGCAGATGAGACTTTACATCAGGCTCCTTTAGTGTTTGTAAATAGCCTTGATGTAAGTCATGCCATGGGAAAAATAACAAAAAAAAATCTTGTGTCGAGCGCAGTCCTGATAAGATTGGTACATCCCTACATCAGTGTAATTTAAAGAAATAGCTCTTGTGAATAGAATTTCAACTAAACATCCCCATGGAAAAAGGGTAGTTAAATTAAAATGCTGTTTAAAAGGGGCTAGCACTGAAGGTACAGAATATAAATAGAATACCGTAGTGGAAAACGAAGCTAATTGTGGGAAGTGCAGTATAAGGTACAAGGTTCTACTTTGGTTTTGTCCCTACCCTGTGTGTTTGAACTGTATTCAAAACTTCAGTTTTACCTCATGTGAACTTGATGTCAAGATAAATAACACCACGTCTGTGTAAATGTCAGAAGTCAGTCTGACCATAAAGGTTAATCTTAAGAACTGTTATAGTGCAAAGAGAGGAGGAAAAATGATGTCTACACAAAGCATTGGTGGAAGTGCAGAGTCCTTAATTCTGGTATTTCATTTCTTCTTTTTTTTTCAGTTTTTTACTTGGATGTTCTCATGTATGCAGAGAGGTGCCATGAATCCTTCGGGCTGTGAAATAAACCTTTGCTGTACCTTGAACAAAGTATGATTTCTCTCCCCCCATTTTAACACCAGATAATTAACAGGTCCCAGATCTGCCTGGGTGGGTTGGAAGCTGTGTGAGACTGGGCCCTCTGAGAACTGCCTGTGGAGAACATCTGCAGTGAGAGCAAATGTCCTTTGTGCCTGCTGTGATGGACAGTTTGCATCGCATACATGAGCAGGGATGGATGTGGCCGAGAGATGCTCTGATGTGTGTGCCACCCAGCCAGCTTGTTCTTCTCCAGCCCTGGTCACTGCTGCTTGCTAATTGCGATTGGTTCCAAAACGTTGAAAGGCTCTGAAACGTTGAAGAGCTCTGAACTTGAGGCTTGAACACATCACCTTCAGCTGGGAGTTTCTTTCTTTATCACCTGGATGATATTTGGCTTTGTCATCTTCCTCCCTCAACTAGGTGTGCTCAAGACTCTAGAATTAATAGTGTATTGAGCTAACTTTCCATATGATGGCCAACAGGAAACAGCATCTCAGCTGGATGTGAATATTTCAGCAAATACCAATTTAAGGCACTCCAGGAATCTTTTGGTATCCTGCCAGTTCAAAACATTTTTATCTAATCTGCTCTAAAGGGAGCAGTTTCGTAACATAATGATTTTTTTAAATAGAAAATCTAGGTAGAAACACTTGTGCAGGGACTCCTTGCTGTCCTTTGACTCTGTTATTGATTTATTTATCAACAATATGCATCCAGCACATCTTGTCTTTGCTTTTGTGTCATATGTTTGTGTGCTCCCGT
Source organism: Centrocercus urophasianus (assembly GCF_019232065.1). NCBI lineage: Eukaryota > Metazoa > Chordata > Aves > Galliformes > Phasianidae > Centrocercus > Centrocercus urophasianus. Next base: position 864,043 of record NW_024885310.1, read on the forward strand.
CTCTTCCTGGCTTTGTACCACCATCAATGCGCTTTGTGTGGAAAGCTGGCCATGTCAGTGCTGGTCCCAGCCTGAATCTCCATGAGGTTACATCTGTGACAGCTGGGTGGTTGGAGAGAAGAAGGCAATGGCCACGTATGTAGCAGTGTGCCATTCTTTAGCTGTAAACCCACAGATCGGGTGCACTGGGGAAAAGGCTCTTTGCAGCAAGCTGAGACAAGGCACCAGCAGAATCCAAGCTGCCAGGAGCAAGCTCTGACTGCTTTCACAAATGGAAATCAGGTTTGAGAATCCATGTCTGCTTTGTTGGTCTGAAGGATCCCAAAAGCTTTAATTGCCAAAGGCGAGAGTGGGTAGTGAGGCTGACAAGCAAATGGCATCTGGCAGCTTGCAGAATGGCATGGACAGCTTGCAGTATCCATCTCCTTAGTTCTGTTTGGACACTTCCCTGGTTTCTCTGGCGAAGAACAGAGATGTGGCTGCAGAGAGGTGTTTCAGTCATTGGCTTCCTGAAGTTGTTCATGCCACGCCATGCAAAGTATAAAATCTGAGTGGTAGCATCTTATTGCCCTGAGAACAAATAGGTGATGAAGGAGCTGATGCTTGATTGCCACGTATGTGTCCTATTATGCATGAGGAATTGGTTTCTCACCTCAAGTTGGGGGTCTTCTGGGGTCCCAGCATGTCCTCCACTCAAGCTGGGAGGGAGGGGATAGTGTTTAAATACCCCAAAGTTTAAAAAAGATTGCTCTTTGGGAGCAATCTCTGATGTTTTTCTGTCTTCTTGTGATATGTACGCTTTTTAGAAGCCAATCCTGAATAAGCTTTGTTCTGATCATTTTTAGGCAAAATGGAATATATATGTGAAAGAACACGTCACTTAACTCCTTAGAGCTTCACGTGAACTTCCTGTCCTAATCTAATGCACGAAACAGGGGAGGTGGGAAACAAGATGCAGGTGTGTGTGATGACTTGTGCTCCTGTCTTGTAGCCCTTAACACAGCGCTTATTTTTGGGAATCTACCAGTGTTTCGGAATAGCATGGTTTTTCCAAATGGGAGGCTTAGAAGAGAATGTCAGAGCAGAGGTTTCTGCTAGGCCACGGCTGCTGCTCCAGGTAATCTGGAATGCTCTAACCCAGCTCTCCCAAAACAATGCAGTGGTTTTCACTTCATCATCTCCATGATGGGTGTTAAGAGGGCATTATGGAATGTGTTTTAGAGAGAAATAAGATGCATTGAACATACTGGGTGTATTGAACATACAGCTTAAGCTTCATTCAGTCACTTCTGCCTTTTTCTCCTTTGTTTACTTGAACTTTTCTCCTTCAGATTTTTCATAAATAAAGATGACTCAATCATGTAAAGTCCCAAGATCTGTGAAATTTGTTTTTTCAAATTCAGGATTTTGGAGCTTTGGGTAAATATTCTTTTCCTCCAGTTAGAGAGTTAGTATGAGAGCCTTCCATACCTTTTCTTTGTTGTGATTTAATAGATATGGAAGTTTAGAATGGGATTTTAAGAGAAAAATCAAATACTGCCTTTAATAAAACCATCAGCTTTGGGGAGCAATTGTGTGTACTAAATGTCATGGAGATCATTGTCACTTCAATGCAGTACTGGTGTAAATGAGCGTTATCTCAGTGTTAAATTGAACCTTTCCTTTTGGCCTATTTACGTCTTTTTTTTCTAGCAAAATTCCTGTCTGAGCTAGAGCTGCTGCTGGGTGACAGAGCAGCGGCTGAGAGGACGCAGGCAGCTGACATAACTTATGCCAATCTAGGTTCCCAGGGGATAAATGCTCAGCTGGTGTGAATTACCACAGCTTCGTTAGAGCAGTGAGTGCTGTCAGGCTGTCCCCAGCTGATGGTCCAGCTCGGTGGCTCAGTGCTTGTGTGCATGGACAACGTGTTCAGCGTGGTGCTTTCAGGCTCCTCGGGCCTCTACAGCCCCAGAAGGGGCATTGCGAGGATTTGGGTTGCATGGCAATAAGGCAGGGCAGTGAGATGCTGCATTGCCTCTTCTGGAAGTTCACGCATGTGCCCTCTGCACCGTGTTCCGTGCTGCTCAAGGAGGAGCGGGCCGAGATCTACTCCAGCTGGAGCTTAAACGCCCAGATGGAGCGTTCCCCCGTGGATGACAGGCTAAGGGCTTGCCCACAGAGCTTTCCCATTTCTCCTGGAAGCTGAGAGCTGGAGAGGCATGGTGTGCTGCACTGTGATAAAGTAATGCTCTTATGGAGCTATTTGTATCGCAAGCTGCTTTTGCAGGCTAATTAGACATGCAGAATTTTCAGATTTTGCCTTATTCAGCTTTTAATTAACTCTGTGTAATAAGCTGTAAGCACATTAATATCAACAAAATACTCAGTATTGTATTGGTTAGTATTCAGATGATAAAGCCTGAAGTATTGTTTTCACACAAAGGCTATAAATAATGGGAATCTCTTTTATGAAATTGGAACATGCATTTGGAATAATCCTGCGTTTTCAACAGCAGATCTCAAATAATAAGCCTGTCACCCAAGGTCGTCGTGTGAGGATTTTTAATACTGCATGCGTATTTTTAAGTTTATATTTTTAAAAATTGATAGATTCATTTGCATTCCCGAGCTTGAACAGATGGTGTGATCTGTAACAAAATACTCCGCAGAATACTAAAGAGGATCATTTCGGCACCTATCCCTTGTAAGCCCGTCGCATCCAAAGAGCGAGGGGGAGCTTTCAAGATGAAGAATGCTCAGACAGACCTTTCAAAGACTGCAGTGCTGCCTGAGCATCCGCAGACACCGGGCAGCTGGGAGAGCTGGCTGCAGGATGGCTCCCGGAGGAGTGGGTCGTGCTCAGTCTCTTCCACCAGCAGTTGCAGCCTGGGGGCAGCCTGTGCTGCGCATGGCTGGAAAGCACCAGCTGAAATGGAGCCCTCTTCTCCTTCTGTTGGAAAGCCTCTCTGTGCAAGCTGCTCGCCTGCTGCCAGAGCAGCTCCTGAGCCACCTGGGTGTACTGAACTCATGGCAGAACTCAGCGTTGTAATGGTCCTGCTCTCCCATCTTTCACTTTGAAGAAAAACCTTTGTAGAAAGCGTTACTTATTACATTCTTATGGTCACTGTTCTACCTGCTCTAGCGTGGCTTGGTGCTTTTTTTGCCATCTGGAGACATTGGAGTAAGTCTCAATGGGGAGCTGGGCTCCTTGACCTCCGTTTTGTGTTGTGTATGTTAGTCCTCCCCTGGCTGTGGAGACTGGACAGAAACTGACGGTAGGAGGATTTCTGAAGAAAGTTCTTCGCAGAGGACAATTATTTTCTAATAATTGGGACTTATTTTAGTAATAGTACTGCTGGAAATCTACTAAAGAGGACATCTGTGGTTGCAAATTAGAGGGGAAAAAAATGGTTTCGGGCACTGCCAATTGAGCAAAGCTGCAATATGTTCTGAAAGTCAAGCTGTGTTTTCTCATTTTTGCACATCATAACCAGTAATAAAAAGGGCTAAATTAGGTTTTCCGTTTCACTCCTGAAACCTCAATTGCTTTCCATTGTCAGCAGCAGCACCGGTGCAAAGCAACCTACAGACAATAAGAATTCAGCAAAGGTTAGCACAGAGATAATTACAGAATTGCTGGAGAAGTCCCAGCTGGTGCAGCAGCATTCTGTGGGAGTCATTTTACTCCCAAAATGTAATATATGTCTCACAGTGTATTGCAAGCAGTAAAGAAAAGAGCTTTAACATCCCAAGGTGTTGTCTTGAAGAAGTGGATGCTTTTAAGGTATAAATCAGCTCTGGAGAACTGTGTGCTCACCTATATGCATGTTTTTGTACTGGTGGTTTTCTTGTTTTTCTTTCCCAAGGAGCAGAAGAAGGTCAGTGCCCCCAAATTTGTGTTGTGCTTCTGTTTGGGGGGGGGGGGTGGATCTAGAGCTGTGCAGCTTCCAGTCCAGGTCTGCATTTCTGCTGTTACCAAATAAAGCTGCAGCAAACCTCCCTGTGTTGTGTATGGTGCCAGACTGCCTGTAGGGAATGCCAGAAACAGAGCCCTGCAGGGCAGGTGCTGCACGGTCAGTGCGGGGAGCTAAAAGTCAGGGGAGCTTGGTGTTTCTGGGGAAGTCATGCTAGCTGAAGGTGAAGGCTGCTGCAGAAGCACTGGGAGCCTTTTGGGGCATACAGTTATGGGATGATCTTGTGGGGTTTTTGCTTCAGTCTTGTAGCTAACAGCACCAGGATTTCTCAGTGTTAGATTGAAGTCAGAAATGTTTTACTTCATTAGAAAGGTGGTGCCTGGTACAGGAATGAATACAGGATTGCATTATGACAGAAGTTATTAACCTATCAATTTTGCTTGCCTGGATAAATGCTAATGGAAATAAAACTGTCTGCAGCTTTGAGCAGAAATCTGGAAGATTGGGAGATGATTGTTATATAGGTGTACCACTGTGGAGCAATAATAAGATTTTAAAAAGCATTTGGGCTGGAAATCTGGAGAAACAGCCTTTTCCTTGCAGTAGTGCGGGGTAATGCAGACCAGCAACTTGGGTTTATATTAAAGCAGTTCGGTGTGCAAGGAGTGGTGACGCTTAATGTTTGAATGATACGACCTTGGAGTCTTAATTCCATTCCTGAGGTTGGGGCATTTCATAGGTTTTAGGACTTTGTGCAGCTGTATCCTCCTGCCTGATAGGAGGTGATAGTCCCTGGGTTTTAGCAAGCATGTGCTTTGTATCTTTCATGCACACACTAGTAGTGAATGGGAGGCTGTTCTGCAGGTTCCTGGTTGTATGCTTTAATTTGGATGAAGTGCTTTGGCAGCTGGAGCTCTGAAGTCAGCAGTAGGTACTGATTTATTATCCAGGTGTCGTCAGCTGGCTGTATGCGTGAATGTAAAGGTCCATCTTACCCTTGCTGTGCAAAGACTGACATCACAAGAGCTGTCCCTGGGTACTCAGTTCCATATGGCTGCTACTCCAACTGGGGCTTGTCAGCGCTTCCCAAATGCATGGAGGTAAAGGCCTGTCTTGATTGTTGATGCATAGGAACTGCAGTGAGGTCTGAGGCACTCAGGATTTGTTTTAAAGTTTCCTGTACTATTTGTCAAATGGTTTTCTTTCCCAGACAGCACCTTTCTGTGGGCACGCTGTAATGCTAGCTTAATGCTGAGATCAGTTTCTGAATGGAAGTGATGCAGCTCTGTTCTGAGCCCAAGGTTGAAGTTAGGCTGAGTTGGGTTTCCGTAGCATAAATATCTCAGTGTCCAGTGCCAAGCACTGCTTTTCAGGACTTCAGTGCCCAAAGCTCAGAGCAGAAAGTACAACTAACTGTAAAACTGTTTTAGATACATGGTGTCACCTCAAATGAAAGCATAGAAACAGACATCAGTCCTGTTCTTTAAACTGGGTTGTAGCATCAGGCTTTTGGACCATGTAGTCCGTTAATCCTTTGCTCAATGAATCCATAGATTAATCCTTTCATTGCTAAGTTCAGTTTAGCTGCTGAAGCCGTAACGATGTTTGTGTGAAGTAAAGATAGCTATGTTTTTCTTTTGCACCTGTTGTTTTCAGTTGATGTTAGAGTAGGGAGAGCTCCATCTGTCCAAGAGCACTTGTTCAGCCCTGCAGATGCACTTAGGGTGCCTGGCTCCTGCTGCTCTTTCTCCTTTTCCTAATGTCCAACCTAAATCTCCCCTGGGCCATTTCCTAATTCCATAAGAGTTTAGTACATTGCTTAACTAGGAGTGCTTTACTCCTAGTGCCATAGGAGTAGTACATTGCTTAACCACATTTATTGCCAAAAGAGAAGATGCATTTTTTATTGCTGCTTGTACCTGTTTGATGCTGATACAGTCTGTCTTCAGGCTTTGACACAGTTCTGGCTTGTGATGTAAAACAGCATATTGAATATTGCTTTCTGCTTGGTAGCAGCAATCTGATACGCATTTGGTGGTAGAATTCCAGATTAACATATTGAACAACATTTAATTTGAAAGCCCATCTAGGTCATCTGTTATCTGCTGCTGACACTTGCATTAGTGTTTTGTTTGGTCCTTTTAACAGCAGTGATGGCAGCTCCAGAGGGCCACGGTGGGCAGAGGTTTCGGTGCTTCCTTCTGGCATTCAGGGAAATCACCATCCCCGTGTTGAGAGGGAGGGGGCTGGCACAGCGCTGGCTCTTCTGAAGCCAGTGACAGTGCCACCGCGGAGCCCTAATTCATTTACTGAGCTCAACTGTGGCTGAGACAACACCAGCTTATTAGCAGAAGGTATTATTACAGCAATAATAACCTGGTGGTTTTGCCAGTGAATGTGGTGGGATTAGTACTTGATGTGAAGAGGGGCATCGTGTTAACATAGCATTATGAAGTCACGGCTAAACTTGCAATTTTCTCTCCTGACGGGAAAGAAGCAGTTATCCTAAAGAAGAGCACAGGTGAAAACATGGAACTCCCACCCATGTAAGTGAAGATTAACTGTGCTGTCCCACAGTGACTGGGAAACAAGAATGCTGTATGTATGGCCTGAGAAGCAAGGGATGCTCAGTGCCCTGGAAAGCATGCCAGGGTCAAAAATCAATGTTAATAAATTGCCAATTGATCTAATACATCTACCAGTCAGACAAATCGGGATCTTTAACTTGTAATTAGTGACCTTTATCTGGAGGAAAACATTTAAGAGAGAATAAAATATTTTTGTGTCTGCCAGATGGAGGCTGTGCTTTTCCTTTTCTGTATGGTAAGCAGAACTCGCTTCTGCCCTTGTTCAGTGATATAGAAAACACAGTTGTGCTAAGATGCCTTCAAAGGAGCTGGGATATATGCAGGACTTAAGTAAGCACTGTGTTCTCTGCAAAATAAATGGTGAGAAAGAAGAGATGCTCACAACTGTATAAAGCATGCCAAGGTCAAAAATGAGGTCCAAATTAGGCTTGCAGCGCATGGAAACTGTCGAGAGCAGTTATTTCAGATTGATTCCTGTTACTAAATAATACAGGAAATAAACATCAACCAAAATAAGATGAATACCTACAGCAAGACCTTGAGGGTGATTTACCAGCCCTTATGGGCTGCAGGCAGCTTCTGCTGGGAAGAGCAGGTGGCCCTGTGTGCAGGTACATCAGGGAGAGAGCCCTTGCCTGCCATCCGCAGCTCCAGGTGTCTTCTTAGCATTCGGGGAGGCATCACAGCAAGTGTTGTAACTGTTCCTTCGTAAATACTGTCATCAGTCTGGAAGTAGCCCTGCATGTTCCTTGAGTGTTAAGCACAGCACTTCTGTTCCTTGAAGAGATCTGAAGGATGCCTGAGACCCACTCTCTGAAGATTGCAGGGGAAAATGAAGCGTAATTTGATTAACTTGAATTCACTGTAATTCGCTGTAAAGGTGTTTTCGCTCTGATCACGTAAAAACCTTGTGTGAGTTTAATCCCAAGACTGTTCTGGTGCTGGTGTTCCATGATTGCTGTACCTTCCTAGAGCAAACCTTTCAGGCTCTTGGAGTCTGTGGAATGCAACCCTGGGGTTGTCAGAAGAAAGGTAAGGAATACGTCCTATAATTCTTCCCGTTTGTCTGTCGGACATAGCTGTCTCCTTTGTTTCGTTTGATAAAATCAAAAATCCCACGGAACAATTTAATGTTCTCTACAGTATTAATAATGTACGTGCTTTTTGGTCCTGGGTTTCCTGATGATGAAACCTATTTCTCTATAGTACTCAAAGCAGGAATTGAAAACTTCCAACTCTCATGCTGGAACAGATGACAGCAGACACTTTGTCAATCTGGCGTTCACAGGTCATAGAATAACTTGTGTTGGAAGGGACCTTAAGGATCATCTACTTCCAACTAGTTTTCAGGGAGGAGTTTGATATATAGCTTGAAATGCTATATTTTACAGTGTTTGAAAAGTAGGCTTTTTTTAATTGTTGAAACAAAATATGAATCTTATGATAATTGTAGTGGCTGGAGCCGTTCTAGCTTCACACTGCTGCTTTGTATGCCTCTTTGTATGTAAATACTCATGTCGGCTCTGTTGGCTGCTTGTAGTGCAGTTTGCTGGGCCAGTAAAAGGCCTTCTCAAGTAATGTCAGTCTGTGGCTGCCTGTTCACTTTGGGTATTTTTGGTGGGCTGGAAGGTCCTAATTGCTGGCTGGATGTCTGGTTTGATGGTTTACTCAGAACTGAGGAGTGCTTCACACTTACTGTTGTGTTCCTTTCCAGGACCTTTCCAGCAGTCCGCTGAGACACTTTCCCTGCCCTTACAAGCCCATGAACTTACTGACAGAGGGCACTAAGAGTGGTTAGCTATGGGATGTTTTCAGGCACATATGTTCCTGCACTAAGATAGCAATTTTTCTAGAGAGTTTTCCTGCTTTTGATTTTTGTTTTGTGCTTATTTTCCCCTTTACTTGCAATTTGTGTATCAAAGTAGGCAGAATTTTCCCATCCAGCCATTATTTTCTGAGAGCCCTGTTTGAAACTGCTTTTTTTGGACTCTGATGTGATCTTGACGCGTCAAATTCTTGTGTAGCTTCTGGTGAGGAAATGTCATCATTTTGAGTAGCAGTGTTTTGCACGTGTTTTTGCTGACTCTTCTACTTTACAGCCAGTTATTATATTTGATACACATCTCTGCCTTCAATAGGAATAATAGCACACATTGTTGCACACAGATTGTTCTGTTTTCCTTCCCGGGATCCTTGCTGCACTGCATGCTGTACTTATTGCTAGGTCAGCCTGACCAACGTTGGGTGCCATGCTCTGAGTCCAGTCTCTTAATTTTCATGTCATTGTTGATTTTGGTGTTACCTCCATGGCTGAATGTAACCCATGAGAAAACAAAACGTCCGCTTTGCTCCTTTTCCTTCACCTATGATGTGATTTTACTCTATTTCCCCTGGCAGGGTAGATACTTTTTTTCATCTAAATCTGTCTTGCAAAACATGATGGTTGGGTAAGACACAATTTTGCTTTAATTATGATTAAATTACTTTATGAATTAACCAGAGGATCTCACAAGACTGGAATCTTTTGACACATGAGAAAATTGCCTTTCTTTAACAAGCTGCTTCAAGTATGCAAGGTAATATTAGCATTTTTCAGTTACAGCTCCAGGGGATTAAATAATAAGGGGAAGTACTGTACCTACGATTATATGGTGTGCATGTGTGCGTAATAATCTTAAAACCAAGCAGAGACTGTAGAAATCAGTTGAACTACTGAACCCGTGATGTTTTGCAGTGCGAGTATGGATTTTTCTTTACAAAACTGCTTGCAAACCTGCAAACACCTGAAAAAATTGTATTTCATAGACTTTGAAATGTTGTTGTTGGAATACATTTGGCAAAAAAGCATCCTGAACTTGACTCACCTGTTTCAGTTTCAGAATAGTGACTCCAATGCAACTTTCAAGGGACCAAAGCATGATTTTCATGCAAGTTACTTTTTGGTTTGTTTGTTTGAGGATGTAGCAATTGTGGTGAAGTCACCAATTTGAGGCAAGGAGATGTATTGCACAGTCAAGCTTCTTGTTAAGGAAGTGATAGTGCATGGTATCCATACGTGTTATAGCGTTCCCAAAGCATATGATGATGTCTTCAAACAGTGCCATTCCTGTCTCTAAATGCGTGTTTCCATATGGGCTTGCACCTGCATCAGTCACGTTGCTGGATTCAGAGGGTTGCTATATTGGCTCCTGGCATCAAATCCAGTGAAGTGGAAAATTGACAGGCTCCTGTTATCATGAGCGCAGCTACTGAGTTGTAGTTCTGGTGTCAGAACTTATGCATGTTCTGTACAAATCCATAAGGTAGCAGCATTTAGTGAGATCTGTGGAAGTTGGGGGCAGTGATGGAGTGGTGTGAAAGTGTCGCTGTGTTCTTGCTCTGAGAGGCGATGCATACACAATCCATACTTTATAGATGAGTGAACATGCAGTAGAAAAGGCAGGCAGTACGATTTTAAGTCAGTGACACAAGTACAGCATTTTCTTCTCTGGGTTTATCTGAAAGACAAAACCTGGTACCTGAGAAAGAGCAAGCACAAGCAGTGTTTGGATGCAAATGCTCTCAGTAGCGCAGAAACTTCTTTCGCATGCTTTTAATGTTTTATTTTAACCTAAGCTGAAATGTGCAGGGAGCAATGCAGCTATGGTACCTTACTGTAACTTGCCTGCAGCGCAGTAGGTAATGCTGCCAAGATAATCAGCATCAATTACTGCCTTATGCAGGCAGAAAGAATTCAGTACTGATAGTCTCTTGATGGCATGCGGGTGAACTTTATCTGAAACTTGGAGGAGTACTTGAGAAGAAAGGCACGTTGTCTCATTTTTTTTCTTCTTTTAATTGTTTTGATAGCTGTAGAGATTGCTCAGAATTTGTATGGAGAAGGAACAAAGACCTGCGCTGCATTTGTGATGCAAAACAACTGTTTAACTTGCTTGTTTGGACCCTTTCTCATACTTCTGAATTGCCTTTCATTCTTTGCCTGCCACTGAAGATTCACTTGATGCTTGACAGAGCCTTATGGAAAAACAGATTCCACACCTGGCTCCAGAGTTTTACAATCAACAAGGTAAATCAGCAGTTAACTTGGATAAATATTAGCTATGACAAATTAAAAACGTGTTTTTCTGGCATTCATACCCTTTGTAATTGCCGTTGCTGTTACTGCTCTTGATCGCAGTGAGGCACCTGTTCATAATCTGATAATGTAATGGTATTCAAATCCAAGTCAATTTAAAACAACTTTTCAAGACCTTTAGACAGCATATCCAGAATACCGCAGGCGTTCTTTCTCATCAGTGGACTAGATTCATACTTCTGCGGTTGATTTTTTATTTTTTTTCAATGTAATCACAAAAACAGGCATCAGTAAAGCTGTTTTTGGTGGTGCCTTGCTCTGTGATCCAAGCCAAGCAGCACGCTGAGGTGGCTGAGCTGGCTTTCCCTGTCATCAGTGGCTCAGCTTTGGAGCTGGTTGGGTCACAAAGCCTGCTTTGAGGGCATCTGGACCCAGCACAGGAAGGATGCTGGGTGACAACAGCTGTTGGAGAAGGTCAAGAGAAGGCAGTGAAGATGCTCAGAGGGTCGTCGGTAGTAATTTTGCAGCTGATGGGAGGAAGGAAGCCAAGGCTAAGTCTTCACTTTCAGAGCTTGCCGGAAATCTTAGAAAGCTCTTTACACATTCATATGCAACACCTAACAGCAGAATAAAAGTATGGAGTGTACCTAATGATGTCTCTGCCACTGCCATGACCGATGGCGATGGGCAAGGCAAACCTTGAACAGCTCTTGCTCCTTCCTTCTCTTGATGCTGCTTTGGGCAGCAGTGATTCTGTGCCTCAGTACAGATGTCCTAAGAGGTTGGTAGCTGCCTTCCTAGTTATTGGTTGATAAAAATGTAAGCAGTGATTTATTTCGTGACTGGAGCAGTAATTGCTTTAGATTTTAATAAAACGGGGACAGTTCTCTCCTTAGCTGAATGCTATATGATGGCAGATTATTGAAGAGTTTCAGCATTTGCATCTTCCCTACTGGAAGTTAAGAAATAAAGATGAAATGTGCTGCACATTAGCTCTCCGAATATGAAATAGAAGATAATTTTTCTATTGGCAGTAACGCATTAGCTGGCAATAGCTGTAAATACTCTTATTCAGAGTTCACTGAACTCGATTGGCTTTAGATCTGCTCAAAGGGGATAAATCACTTCTGCAGCAATTATTTTTGCAGCCGTGAAGTGTAGAGGCAGGCTGCAAAGCTGGTGTATGTAGCCACACATTGCTAGGGTGTGTTGGGAGCTTTTCCCTAGCGGATGTGCACTTCCAGTGCTGCGGTGTTTCGCTGTCATGGCAAGCAGTCGCTTGAAATCAGGGCCAGGCAACTCTCCGTTGTCAGATGTGACACTGCTTGGTTGCTTCTCCTGTCTCTTTCTTAGGATTCTGAAAGGAGCCGTGTCATTTCATATCTGCACTCTAAACTTGCTCAAACTTACAACTTGCAAAATGAGGCCTGGCTCTATGGAAGCTGGGTCCTTTCTATGGATGCTAGTGGCAACATTTCCATCATTCAATCCTGGCATTGTGGAAAAGCGGTGTCCTTTGTTTGGGTAAGAATAGGAGTATTTCCCTGATACTTTAATGGCGGGAACTGAAGGGAAATCAGTGATAAAAAGCTGTGAAACATTGCAAAATGTGTAAAACACCTCAGAGCCCCCACCATTACTGCTCATTTGGTGTACAGTTGTAGCAGGTGTTGCGTCCCAGGACATTTTCTAGTGTCTGACGAATTAGCCGACATTCTCAGTGACAGCAGTGTCTTGGCTTCTGACGAGCAGAGGTGAGACTGCCTGGAGCTGAGCTCCTTGTGCCTAGTATTTTGTGTATCTTCTGACTTAGTCCATACCTTCCAACAAACCGCAACTTGCATTTTCCAATTAATTACGATCATTGCCAAGTAGTGATTCATGCAATATTCTACTTGTGCCTAAAGCAGCTCTTCCCTCTTCAGGTTAATCATCTAATTAGATTAATTACGCTGATTAGACACCAACCCTGACTCCTGTAACTCATTGCTTCCATTGTAGCTATCCGGGAGGGGATGATTAGACTTTCTCCATGCTTGTGTGGAAGGAGTTGCAGGAGCAACTCCAGTGCTGCAGCATCCTTCTTGCAAACCAATCCCTGAATTCCCTCACAGGCAACATAGCACGGATGAACAGCTGAGAGCTTCTGTGACTTCCTCTGGCTTCTGCACCTTCTGCAGGCCTTGAGCCAAAAAAGGTATTGCTGATGCCAGGGTTGTTGGAAACTACAGTTCATAGCATATGATCCATCTCATTAGTTTCAGGGCTACTGCATGGTATTGATCTTTTTTTTTTCTAACAGATGAAGTATCTAGTCTTTGTAACTGCCTTCTGATAGTGGACACAAGAGCATTGGTGGTGGCACCAGCTCAGGTGTTGGAGATGGGAAGCTCCTAGCTGTGCCCTTGTTTGGAATCCACTACTCTCTCAGGATTTATAAAACCAGAATTTGGCGAAACCTTGGGTTTGGCAGGACTTGCATGTAAAGTCTTGAGGGCTGATTCTAAAGTAATGAGACAGGAAATCAAGCCTGTTCCCCTCATTTCTCTGTGACATATTTCTCCTAAAATTCAAAATGCTTTGTTAAAAAAGAAAACATGTAAAAAATCATTGTGTATTAAAATCCACGTTTATCATATCCAAACTGGATTTGGATTGCATTACAGAGCTTTTGCATTCACTTCTCGTTAGGACAAAGGCAGGGAGACACCATCAAACAGCCTTACTTCTAACGTTTAGATGTGGCACTGAGGGGATGTGCTTTAGTGGGAAGTGGTGGTGATAGGTGGGCAGTTGGACCGGATGCGCTTAGAGGTCTTTTACAACTTTGGTGATTCTGTGATTCTATGAGACAAGCAGATTGCCAAGGAGCAGTTTGGTACCGTGTCTGGTGTATTTGCTCCAAGCCTTACCCGATCACCAGCTCCTGTGGAGCAGGATGGTGCTGTGTGTGGACGGCCTTGTATCTTGTCATGCTGCTCTCATTTTAAACGTTTGGAGCAAAGGAGCCCTAATAAGAGCTACCTTGAACTAACAGAGTTTTAAGTGCTGGTCCTAATTATTCACAGTAAGACGTATGCCAGATTTCTTTTGGTGAATGTGCCAGACATGCACAGACTGTTGCTATTTGCATGCAGGATAGCGTCGGAGGCCAGCAGGCTGTGTGATGGGTGATGGCTTGCCCATGGGGGTTGCCATTCCCTTTGTTCCTGTGGCTGGAAGTGAGGTAGCCATCCTGGAGTTGGGGTGATGAAGCTGGCAGCAGCCGCTCACCTGGCAGGTGGAAACCTGGAATGCGGGCACTGAGGGGGTAGCAGGAAAGAAGGGTTTGTTTCTTCAGTTGGTATTAGCATTGTTTTTACAGCTCGTGCTTTCTTGTTATTCAGGATCACAAAGCAGAAGAGCAGCAGAAAGCATCCATCTGGCTGTGGCCCAAAGGCTGGTGTCCAGAGATTGGCATCCTCACTTGGCAGCGCATGGCACAGGAGCACATTGCTGCCAAGAGAGCAGCAGTGCATGGCTGGCAAAAGCTGATTTATTGAGGGAGCAGCTCCCAGGGCTGGAGCAGCAGTGTCACTGGGAGTGGGGCATCAGTATCTGCGGCTGCCATATGCTGTTGTTCAGCTGTGAGGAGAAGGAGCCTAGCAAAGGCTTTATTTACAAGGGCAAGGGACACATTCAGCAGATAAGCTGAATTTCCTTTGGTGATGTTGACGTGGCTGAGTGTTAAGAATGTGGTGTTGAAGTTTCAGAAGGATTTATATTCAGGTGTTAAGTTTGAAAACATCACATCATGTGTAGTCGTTATTCCGGCTCTTGCTGTTTTATTCCATACTACAGTGTTACTGCACGCAGTTTTCGTTTTGGTCTGGTTTACATTAGGTTCCAGCAATGCTTCCAGCACTGCGTTAACCTTCTTCTGCTTGCCGAGTTGAGTGTGTGGGGGTCTGTGTGAATTGTTTACATCCAGATCACTGCCTCTTTTCCTTCACCAAATGACCTTCAAACAGTGATATTTTCAAAACTGGGGGAGACGTACTGGTGTGGGAGGGTTCAGAATTTTGTAAGCTGTCATTGCTACAAGAGCTGTCACCAAATCAGAGCTTGTATTATATGATGCAAAGCAGTAGAACTACACATTGATCTAAGTTACTTGAAGGAAAATGGATGAGAGATTGGAAAAGAAAATAATCTTATGCTGGAGTATATTGCCTTTGAATGAATAGGTGTGTTGGAAATAAAGCTTTCCTGATGCTGGCAGATTATGGGGTTTTGATTTAAACATGGTTAGAAAAAAAAATGAGCTAGTTAATTCCACTCTCATTTACTTTGGTCTAAATCAAGAGTAAGTCTCTTGAAATTGGCAGATTCAGGCTGCTGAAAAGCTGGATAGGGAACATTGTAATCAGGGTAGGATGTGTTGCCTCTGATAGGAGTTCTGATAGTGACCTTATGGCTTAAAAGAGGAATGAGCACAGTGCATCTGAATTGATGGCAGACAGGGCTTAGCAAGTGTATTTCCTGTATCATGCTGTTTATACATAGAGAAAGGAAAAAGTTCTTTGCAGAGTTAGCAGTAGAAAAGAACCAGCACGTACATTTAATGGACTCATTTACACTTCTGCTGGTAGGATCTTTTACTAGTAGTTCATTTGTTCCAACCGAACACCCGGAGCATTCCTTTTGTGTCTGTTGTTTGACGTTTGGATGCAATCCTCACTTCTAAGCCACCCAATCAGAAAAACTTGCTTGGTAGATTAATTCTGATACAGAAGTAAGGAATAAAACAAGTCCTAAAAAGCTGATTATTATTCACTGTAAATGTATGCAGTGAACCAGTCATTTTTGAAGCTCAGGGTGCTGCAGAATGAATTTGGCAGGAACACTGCTAGCTGGATGCTGCTGCAGGATGTCACTTCCTGTCTCTTGCTCTGATTTCTTGTGCTGTTCCTCAGCACACAGCTCCAGACTGAATATTTTGATCCTAGATTTTGATCTGTAGTAATTTAAAGGTAAGCCAGGTCTCCATACAGGGCTGTTTCTCTCCAGGTTGCTGCCAGTTTCTCAATGAGCTAGATGGAGGCAATGAGGGCCTCGAGTACACGTTGTCACTGCAAAGGAAGTGTGTTAGTGGTGTGTGTGGCTTGGGAGGAGGGCTGCACAGTGTTCTGCTGTCTTAACTGGAAACGAATAATCTGTTCTAAAAGTCATAGTCATCCAGTCTAGGAAAAAAATATCTTGAGATGGTCTATTACCTAACACAGATCGAATTTGTGTTATTTGTGTGCTAATACTTATAATTTGTGAATTGTTAATAGTCAAAAAAAGTGTTTCAGATGGGATCTGTGGTGGTTATTGGCTACTGACTGTGAGTAAAATAAAGTTCATTCTTGGTGACTTAGGAATTTATCTTATAAATTATTCATCTCACATTACTCATCCGGCTTCAGTGAACAAAAAAGTCATCCTGGTACCTAATTCCTTTGTTCAAACTGATATACTCCTCACCAAATTTTAATGAGATAAGAAATACTTTTCTTATTTCATTTATTCTAGCCAGTAAAAGTACCAATAAACTGAGTAGCATTCAGTGTTTCTTGCTAAAGACATGCAGATGTTCAGCTGAGATGCTGCTGGACGTATTGGGATGCTTCTGTCCTGCTGTGTGCAGCACAGTGCTGGGAGCCGGCAGACGGTGCTTAGAATTCAGGGTGGGCTGGAGCTTCTGGCTGGGTGCTGCAGGAAGAGGCTGCTTTGAAATGTGCCGTGCTGGAGGTGGGACTGAGGGGTTTCTTTTTCAGCTGGCAACAGTGTCAAAAGATTTGGCACTGATGAGGTTCAGATGTGTTTCTTAGCCTTTTCTTGTGCTGCGCTGAATAGATTACGTGACACAAACAGCGCTGGCTGAGCTTTTCCTCAGCCTTTGTCTCTGGTAATTGACATGCACTCTATTAAAAAAAAAAAAATTGTAGCAAATGCAATTTTTAAAAGCAACGTGGACTTTTCAGCATTCTTAATTTGGCATTTTTTTTTTCTTTTCCGCTGCCTTTTGCTTAGTTGGAGGCAGCAGTGTCCTGGGTAGGTGCTTTTTTTTTGTGTCCCAAATGCGCTTGCCATGTCTGATCCACGACTCTCGTTCAGCTGCAGAGACTTTAAAAATGAGATTGTTTAATTCTGTAATGACAGCAGTGCCCAAGCAAGAGGAGGAGGCTTTTATAAGTGCTAAAAAGAATTTTTTTGAACGCTAGGTGCCTGTTTTGAAAATATTTTCATATTAAAACCAGTAGTGATCATGAAGGTTATCGTGTTCAGTGTTGACCGGCACATCCAAATAAATGGAAAGGGAGGCAGAGATACTGTGCTGGCTGATTATTTTAACTAAGATGCAAATAAGAACTAATCCTTCCTTTCAGCTGTATGGTGCCCTTCTCTCCTGGTAGCTACAAATGGAAGTCACTGAATCCCGCCTGCACCCAACTGAGAGCACTACTTTGTACCACGCTCAAGTGCCCAGCCCTAGTATTTTCTAGGGCTGTTACTTCTAATGGATGTGGACTTCACATTATTTTCTTCAACGGCAAAGCATGTTTCCATTTGTGTAAGACAGTGGCATCTATATGGCTCAGTTGTCTCCAAGTCCTAAGTGGAAGAGGAATAATAATCATAATAATATAGAAGTGTCTGTTTTAATCAGTATCTTCAGACACTATGGGAATTGAATTCCACCTTGCTGCTAATATATTAGGTATATTCTGCTTTATCTTCTCTTGCAGAATTGATTTGCCACTATTCAGTTCACTTGGCTCTTGTCATGCAAATTGTGGCATTTCTCCCCCATTGACTGCACAAACTGAGATTAGATTTGAAAATCAAGTCTCACTGACCAGCTGCCGCGTATTTTTCATTTGATTTCTGCATCCTTCACTTCCCAGTCCTGCTGTTCCCACCTCGGTGGCTGGTTACACACTGATAATGCCCTCCCCGGGGAGGAGGCTGGGACACGGTAGTTGCAGCTGGGTTTGGGGCTGCTGCTCTGGGTCTGATGCTCACTTTGCGCTGCTTGGGCCTGCCGCTTGCTTTTGGCAGCTCCTGCATGGCCCCACTGACCTCTGGGTCAAAGTACAGGTTGCTCTTGGCCCATATTTCAGTGGGGTTGAGAGGGCACTGGAGACAGTAGGCCGGGCAGTGCTGGGTTTGTTCGGCTCTGTGCATGGAGATAGGGCTGAGGACTTGGCAAGGAGCTCTCTGTCTTCCTTACATGACCTTGTTTGTCAAACAGATGATTGTAAATTAGGTGTAAATTGAGACAGGGAGAGCTGAATTTAAAATAAGTATGAGGACAGTGTCCTTGCATACAAGCCTGGTAGTGTTCTGGCCGGTCCTTCAGCACACGGATGGCGGTGTTAATGCTGAGGGCTCTTCTTGCTGGTTGGTTGCTGGTGGCTACTGGGTGGTGCTGGGTCACATAGAGCAATTATTACGGACCAAGTTTGTCACCATCTAGGCTTTCATCTAAAAAGCACAGGCTGGTGGTGCAGTGGCGTATGTTAGTGGATCTCTTTTCCTATGAGAGGAGACCAGTTAGGTTCCTTTGGTCACATCCATGTTGCCATTGTGTCAGTAAAAATGTTAGAAATACTCTTCTTTTTTTTTTTTTTTTTAATCAGAGGAATGTGAAGAGCTGTGCGTACTGGGCTCAAGTTCCTTGTTTCCCCCAAAATAAATGCAAACATGGCAGTGTGTCTGGTATTGAATATACTTACGTCATACAGAATTCTCTATGCAAAGGATGTAGCTAATCGTGGCTGATGTGCTTTGATTGACAGAGCACAGATGGGTTGATTGTAGCTATTCATAGCTGCTTGTAACGTTACTGTTGCTTAACTCAGTAGGTGTATAATAAGTCCGTTATTCACTTAAGTGGATACATAGCTGAATCAATCAGTTATTTCCACCTACCAGGTTTCCTGACATTGTGTCCAGTAAGATGTGCTTGAGGAGCCAGGCTCTCACAGACCTCTCTTACAATGCTATTAATTATGGGTTTCTTTGTAAATTAATAGCAAATATACTTAATAAAAGCTGTAATTTAAGAGCATACTTTTTTTTTAATGACAAATTGGTTGGATCTCTGCATAAGTACAAATGCATTGTGTTGCTGATGAGGGCAGGGGCAGCCCAGGCAGACAGAGCTGAAAAGGAGGAAGGGGGTCCTGGTGGGGGTGGGCTGCTCAAACCCTTGTGGCCTGCTACATCATCGCCAAGCATGGTGCATGAAACGTCAGGGCACGCTTGGAAAACTGAACAAAATTTCATATGTGGAAGAGAGTGCAAGAAGACTTTTGGCTCTGCCAGCAGCACCGGAGCAGCAGCAGGATGGAGGTTTAAGTAGCTCACAGCCAGCGTGTTTGGAAGCAGAGATTTGGCAGCAGCCCTTCCTTAGAGAGTTGTGCAGGCCAAATGGTTAGTGTAATGGATACTGAGGTGTTAGCAATTTCACTCATGGGGATGGATGTTCAGAGGAATGCAACACTTAACACTCAACTTTTCACTCTTTCACACTCTGCTCTGTGTACTGATGTTTCCCCCTTAATTCCTGCCCATCTGTCATCCTGAAAGCTTCTTTCTGATATCGTGGCCCTGAGTAGAGCAAGGCTGCCTTTTACTTAGCCACTGTTTCTAGTTGAAAATAATTTATAACCTCAAACTAGGGGCTGCATATGCTTATTTAACGTCCTGCATGTGTTATTAACCCTCCCCTATGAGGGAGTCATTTTGTGCCAACTGCTGTGCCACACAGCTGCAGCTGGGCACACACTGCTACAGTGCCCACTGATGTGTCTTCCAGACACAGTGCCCTGTGGGGTGCAGCAGACAAGCTGCTAGACAAAGAGGGATGATACTGGGAGAAGGGGGAACGCTGTTCTGTCTGTGCTTGTGTTTGTCCTAGGTTATTGACATACTGGTATTCATTTAACATCTTAGAACATCTAAATTGGGGGCAAAGGGTTAAATGTTGTCACAAATCTTAGCTGTGTTCCAGTATTCATCACCCTTTGGAGGTCTTTCTCCACCCTCCCTTTCCAGCCATGGTGTTGTGTGCAGTCTCCCTCGCATTCTTCCTGTGGGTACCTTTTATTTTATTTGTCTGGATGTCACATTCTTCCCTGTAATTAGAAAACTGTATTTTGGATGGTACTCAAAATAGGTGGCATAAATTCGTTTTGCTGCTGCAAACAGCAGTACTCACATGGTAGGGAGTGGTTTGTATTGGTAGTCTTGTATTTGTAGCCCAGGGTATTTGTAACTCTTACATTCCTTTGTACCTGTGGCCAAAGGAGTTGTAGCTGATAATCTTGTGGAACTGAATTCCTATTGGCAGGTGTTTTAGTTATTGTAGCTTTGGGATTGTCAGTTACTCCTCTTTTTGTATGTCTGTCCCTACCTGTGTCTGTATATGTGTTTTTCGAGGAAGAATTTAGAGAAGCTGAAGAAAGACACATTTCCCTCCTCCCCCTCCAACCAGTTAGTATTTCATTATGCCTCAATTGTGAAAAGCATTGTCTTGTTTTGGCCTTACACGCCTTTTAATTTTAATAAGGCTTCAAACGTGCTTCCTACATAGCTTCATTTTTTAAAGAATATATGGAATAGCTGGGTGGAAAGCACTGAATTTGATTCAGTAGTTGTATTTAAATAAGATGTTACCAATAACATTTTCTTTTAGCAGAGACAGAGAAGCCTATTAGTCAATGAATTTTCACAGCTGGAAAGCAGACAGAGCTAGGAAGCGGATTGAATAGAAAAAACAGTAGACAAAATGGGATTGTTAAAGTCTCCATGTGGGAACTGCTTACTGCTGACCTGTTCTTGGCTGTGTTTTTTATATCAGTACGGAACTGGAAAAGAACGTGGAGGGGGACCAGTATGTGGTAGTTCAATGCTTTTGTAATTGATAACATCAGATGTGTGGGATTAAACTCGGTAAATACAAGTATTTCTCGTGTTGCTGGTATTTTCATCATGAGGCAGTGAAAGAGCTTGGAGCTGTGTGCTTGGTGGCACTGTTGGGCAGTGATATCCTAGAACTGCTTCCTTACCCCCCACTTCAAATAAAGAGACTGCAATAATACTAACGCAGGGATTCTTGTGCCTTATCTTCCTAAGTGTTTTCTTATCTCCAGGATAGGTAAATATACTCTGGTGCTTTGAATTTTAGGTCTCAGACCTGCTTCTCAGAGCTTTGCCTGAAGGTAGGCACCAAGTGAAGCTGTTGGAAATGCAGAGCTCTTGCTGTTGCCAGTGACATGTCTGACAACAAGACGTGCAAATTATCCATTTTTATTTACAGCTGCAAACACCTACTGATGTGGTGGACATTCTTTATGCTGCACTTCTTTCATGTAGGATCCACATTGCATGCAGAAGGGCCCAAACTCAAAGATAGCAACCTGAAAATGAAAGGATGGAAGTTGTTACTTCTTGCCGTTTTCTTAGTGTTGGGAGAAATTTGCTCTCAGCATCGACTGTGCTTCGATTTTGCCTGGCTTTATTAGGGAGGGGCAATAATTCATGGCTTTTCTTCTTCTGAAGGAAAGCTGGACTGTGTTCTCTGCTAACATGATGCAAATGTCCTTTTTTCTTTCTCCAGGCTGAGAAAAGCAAGGGGGTTGGTAACACAGCGCATTCAACAAGGACTGCAAATCCTATCTGCACACAATGATAAAACATATCCCTAAAAATGTAAATTAGCCCTCTCCGGCTCTAAGCTAATTTTCATGTGTATAGTGGAAACAAAGAGCATAATAAGGAAAGATGTAGCTGTTTAACCAGATTATCTTTAAAAAGTGACACAGATATATGCTGGCTGGTGGCCAGATCCTGCTGAAAAGTCTGCCTTACAAAGCACATTAAGGCCTTTCAGAACTGTTCCCTGCTTTGTAGCGGTGCAAAGACAAAGAGTTTAATTCTGTTTTGTAATTCCGTGATAAACTCTGCAGGGTGATGTAGCCACCCTGTTCTTCACATGCCTCCGGGGGCCATTTGGCTGCCAGAGTAGGAGCTCACAGAGGTGCTGCTGTGTCAGGACCTCTGCTTGGTCTTACTAACAGGAGTTATGATTGACTGCTCTTTTTTTGGCCAGTGATTGCTCTTCAGTTCCCACTAGTGAAAGTATTTCTACGTGTTTTAAATTTAAAAAGGAGCTAGGAATTCGCCTTAGCTACAGATTTATTGACTGGAAAAATGACTTAGTATTTTTTAGAAGTTGTCACAATGTCGTTAAGTAGCGCATCAGTATACCTGTGTTGTTGCCATGGGAGGTGATGAAGGGATGCTCGCTATGGATGGGCTTGTTTTAGTGCCTTCATCTTATGGCTAGAGCTTACTACTGCACAGTGGCATTGGGCAGCAGTTCCTTGCTCCTGGGCTGGCTGCAGCAGGCCCCTGTGTGCTGCTGTCATTACACTCGTGTGCAGGACAGCTTTCCTCTGCCTCGGTTACCTTCTGGCATTAACTTGCTCAGTGAGTGAACTCACTTGACTGTAACTCAATGCGCGCATTGCCTTACACTGCTCTGTGGTATTTAAGTACAGTGTGCAGTATTTGTAATGCTAATCGCCCGATCTGAGAGCAGGAGAGCTCTCTGTGCCCCAGTACTGGAAAACAGAGGAGGCAGGAAACGACCACAGCTCAGCATGGACCTGCTGGTCAAACTGAGGGAAAAGAAGAGCAAGTACAGGCAATGTAAACAAGGACATGTCATTTGGGTAGAATTACAGGGGTGCTGTCTGGGTGTGCAGCGATGGGATTAGGAAGGCCCGATTTTCACTTCAACATTCTTATGTTTCTTTCTTCATTTCTATATGAAATTAACCTCATTTTAGGTGTACTTTTCTTCCTGATTTTCAACTAGAAGTGGGGAAAACATACTTGAAGAGTGTTCAGAAGAATGTGCATCTGTAGCAGTGTGTGTAGTTCATGTGTATACAAAACATTTTAAATGTTAAATTTTTCAGATCCTGCACTGTATGTAAATTCTGTCTCTTCAAAGCAACGATGGTATCTCCCATGCAAAATAAACCCTGCCCTATTCATTTCTGTAGACAGTGAACTCATGAACTCAGTGTTGTACTAAAATAAAACTCTAAGCTGTTGATGTGCATGCACATTATAATTTGGGAAGTGTAACTCTTGTAGCATTTGCTAGGTTCTGCTTATAGAATTGCTTAAAAAATAGAAAAAAAAATGTAATGAAACAATTTTGAAAGGCCCGTAAATAATCAGCTGAGGACTAAAAGCTTGAAACATATCTAAGGCTATGTTAATTATGGTTAATTACTTTGAGAGGTTTGTTAGAAGCCTTTTAGCAAGTACAAGCCGTAATTACTGCCCATCAGTGCAAGCCCATCAGTGGAGACTACAAGCAATGCATCTCATTGTGATTGAAGGCTTATCCTTGCAACTTCGGTTGTAAGGTGGGGCTGAGCCAAGGGATATCAAAATCCTGACCCAATGCCTGTGACCATGGGTGCTGTGACAGTCAAGAAGGAATAATCAAATTTCCTGATTCCACTTGGCAACTGGCACTGTGCTTGGTCAGCTCGGGCTGCTAGGTTCATTTCTGCAGTGACTTCTCTTTCCTTAGCCATGCTTTCCTGCTGGTAGCCAAGGGCAGGGCGCTGTGCTGGAGGTGGCTGTAAGGAAATGGAAGAAAAAAGGTTCAGAGCTGTCATTCAGTATTTTAATAGCACTAGCACCAGTCCACATGAATGAGGAGCAAGAGGTTTTTGTTGTTTTTTTTTTTTTTTCCTTTCACACCAATATTGAGTAATCTTCACTGGAGAGTTGTTCTCATTTAACTGCATTGATTCTTTTAAACCAATTGAGTTAAACTGGTGCAAAATTGTTTATTGTTATGTTCTCTATTGCCTTTACGCCTCTTTATATTACTGAAGAAATAAAAAGAAGCCTTATGGAAGCTGAAAGGAAGGGAGATTAGGTTGCATGTAAGTAATTTACTTTGGTGTAGGAATTGTGTAGTAATAGTTGCAGCTGAAGAGCAGATTACTGGAGCCTAGAAAGTCACGTCCGCTAAAAATGCAAATTCTGTGTATGGAATGTCCAGCTGCAGCTTCTGGTAGACCCGATAGCAGCTGTTAAATACATCATCTCAGCTGTGCCAGGATTCCTCTTGGGCAGGAGCTGTGTGAGGCATTGGCCAAAAGGGTGGCTGTAGAGGGATCAGACATTTTCTTTGCTGGTGTTACTGCTGAGACCTCTGTGATGTGAACCTATTTCCAAATGTGCTGTTTGGGGTGTAGTTTTAATGTAATGGATTTTAAAATCAACGTTGATGTTGCATGGTTTGCACAAACCAGATGGCTATAAATCATCCCTGTGGTGAGCTGATAGGAAACCAGATTTCTGCTCAAAAAAAAAAAAGCATGAGCATTATCATATCTTGTTCAATTAATGGTGAGTTACTCTGGTTCCTTCTCACAGCATGGGTCCACAGAAGAAAACAGTGAAAACAAGTAAAGGGAGGAAGTTTGTTTCTCACAACCAGCTGTGAGGTTTGAGAAAATCATTGTTAAATTCAGAAAATAGTGCTGTAAGAGATCATCTGTCCTACGGGGCTCTTCTGGGCACCTTGCCTGCTTCTTTCTGAGTCCACGTCCAGAGTCTTCACTCTGATCTAGAAAGATGGGAAAATTGTAAGGCACGAGGAGGATGTAAAATACCACTCAACACTTCTAGTGTGGGAATGGTGGGGCAGGAGTGAATTGGCATAGTCAGGATGCTGCAGCCCATCGGCACTGTGAGGGCTGGTGAGCTCACAGTCCTATGGTGCTTTGGCACCTGGCAGCTAAAAGGTATCTCAGGGAAGCACAAAGCAAGCATTTTTTTGGGTTGAGAAATGAAGACTGAGAAGCCAGGTATTCCATTTTCAGCACTGAACTTTTGTTTTGCTAAGAATAGATGAGTTGATTTAACTGACTGGGAATCCAACCTTCCTCTCAGTGAAAATAATGACAGACCTCGAATTTTAGCTTCTAACAGTGATTCGCTCTTACAAGGCTGCTTTATTCAGATGTCTTTGTGCTCTGTAGGTGATTCCCATTAACGCTAATGGGACTTAAATGAGCAAATCCCTCGGGGATCAATGCTGCTTCAGAGTGCAGCTAGATGCCTACTGCTGCTCTGTAGCGATGAGAGTGTTCTTGGAGAAGTATTTCAGTTGAGTTCAGTCAGCATGCTGAGCCCTGAGCGCATCACTGGGTGATGAGGGGCGTAGGGTGGGTGAGAAAGGAGGCTGTGGGCTGGAGCAGGGCTGACAGTGCGAGGGAGGGGGAAGTCCCCCAGACGTACTTCTGTCACCCAGCAGGAGCACCATGAGATGGCATGCTGTTCCCAGAGCAGCACTGGGAGCTCACTGGGTCTCAGCTGCGCCAAGGGAGGGCAAGGGGTGGTGCGGTCCAAATGTGAAATCCCAAAGCTGTGCTTCGGGTGGTTTATTCGCATCACCTCCATATGTGCGCATAGATCTGTATTCTCCCGTTGAAGAGAAATTTGGTGTAGTTACAGGCATGTTGCCATGGGGACCCGAAGTGACAGCTGTTATTTTGTGCCTCTCAGAGGGCTGCGCGGTGACTGGTCACTTTCCCCAGGGGAGCAGGTTGGTGTTAAAAATGTTGAGAATACATGAAAATATCACGTGTGAAAATCCGTTCTCATTAGCAGTGATTAACCAAGCTCTGTAGGATTCTAATAGGAAAAAGCCAAGTTCAGATGAAAATGCTTGGTACTCAGTGAATCCAAATGGGCAGATTGGATGCAAGGAAGAATGCATCTTCCAAATGGAGGACGCAAAAACTCTCCTGTTTCACTACAGCAATTTTTTGCTTCTCCCCAGTATAGGGAGTATAGGGAGTGCTTCTCCTTCTGAACCTGAGGCATTCAAAAAAGAACATTGTCCTTCTATCAGGTGAGACTAATTGAAAGATGAAACAAATAGAAAAATAAATTACCTTCCATTTTTGAGCCATAAATGCCCATACAATCTTGCAATCTCTTCGCTGCTTCTTAGTTATCACAGAAACTGGAATTTAAATGTAAAAATCCCCAAATATCACAAGATTAGTGATGGAAAGCTGTGTTAACCTGTCCCTGAAGTCCTCCTGCAGGATGCATTCCCATTGGCTGGTTCTCATCCTTCCTGCTTTTCATTGAGCTTGTGTGGACTTCTGAGTCAAGAATTGTCATTTGTTAATAGAGCTATTAGTGAAGAACTAATTTTGTGGCTTTATCCGGCTTCAGCCTTTAACTTTTTCCCTGCTCTGTGATCTCTGTAATAGGATTGTTCCTTCTTTGTTTCTAATGATAAAACGGATTCGAGCTGGCCAGTGGAGGGCGGCAGTAACGTTTCTGTATCTCTTGCTCCATCATGCTTGGATGCAGAAGTCAGCACGAAGATACATATTCATCAGATGTCCTCTGTGCTGCAGGCTAAAGCACAGAAATGTTCAGAACAAGAAGCTCAGAACTGAGGTGGCTTGAACCAGAGTGGTGCCCACTGGCGTTCTGTGATGGAGACCTCGCATCCCTGCTCTGATCTTGCTTGTTTTTTAACTCATGACCAGTGTCATATCACTGGGAAGAACTGTGAAGCTTTTCTGTCTGAGTCAGCATGTATTGTTTAAAGTGATTAGTTCATTTATGAAATCTATACTTACTTGATGGGCTAAAACCAGATTACTGTCATGTCTATTTGTCATCTCAGCAGCATTTCCTTCTAGCTGTTTAGCTTCCATTTTGTAGTGCTTGTTAAGTATTCTGCCATGGCCTCCTGGTTATTATAGTAGATGGAAGTCCAAGGTGACCTCCTAGCCAGACAGCAGTTATACCTTATGGTCACTTCATTTTTGAGGTGAAATAAGGTCTTGCACATTGTTTGAGGTGATAAGAGGCAACCAGAAATACTGCCATGCAAAGACTGGGTCTGTTGTTATAAGTGATGTAAGGACAGCCAGCAGGGATCCCTTGAGTAAGGTGTACACCAGTAGAACTGGAGGCTTCACACACTGAAGGCTTTTATGCATGGATCCTTCACCTTTGACCATTATTCCTGTCTTTTTGGAAAAGCTGTAATAAAAATGAGTCCGTAGAAGATGAAGCCAGGTAATCTAGACAGGAAGTGTGGAATGTTTTCAAAAGTGAATGCATTCAACTGTGCAAAAGTCCCTCAAAACTTGCATCATTTCTCTTAGTGCTTTCAGTTGAACATACGGATGGTTTTGTGAGAGTCAGCTTTAATCAGTTTCAGGTTGTTGGTCTCAGCTTGAGACTTGCAGGCCAATATTAGCGAGGGAAAGCAGATGGGTCAGTGTTCCTTTCTGGCCTTTAACTCCTTGAACCAAACTCTCCTGACTTTGGTTTTATGTCCCATGCTGAGGTGTCCCAGTGTGTTTTTGAGCTTTCAGTTCATGCTCAATACTGTGGGCACGCATTTTCTCCTTCAGAAATTTCTGCCTTTTTTTTTTTTTTTTTTTTTTTTTTTTTTGTGCTATTTGCTGGCTTCATCTTTCTAAACCACAAAGGATGAGTTGTGGAGCTGAGCTTAGTCCTGATCAGGATGGGGAGCAATCTCTTGCTCTGATGATGGCATCTACAGACTGCGCTTGCTGTGGGTTTGTGAAATGGGAGATGCTTTGTGCTGCTTACCTGGAACCACACTTCAGTTTAGCCTGTGAAAACAAGCAACATAACTATGCTGCAGGTGTTCAGGCAAAATCTAGTGGGAATTGCTGCTGACATCTCATGGTGTGCGACAGCTTGCGGTAGGTGATGCTTTTGGTAATGTATTTACATCCTGGCTTTGGTTTATTCAGTTTGAGTGTTTGCTTTGTGACCCAAAAGCACTACTGTTTAGCGTAGCAACTTCTTGATAGCTGTTATGGAGTTAAAGAGTGGGATGTTTCTGGGATAGCAGTCAGAGAAGGTGAGAACACCTCCCATTCTGGCACTCAGGGCTGCATGCAGCCTTCATGCGATGCTGTCCTGGTTTAGCTTGGTACCCTGGGGATGCTGTAGCTCCAGCTGGGAGACAGTTTTCACAGACAGCCAAAACCATCTTCAGCATGTGAAATTGGTCTAATGTGCGGCAGCTGCCTGCGAGTAGCTGCCCTGCGATCTGTAGGTGGCCGCTTTAGAAGGAAGAATTTTATGCTCCGCTACAATTCAGCTGTATTGAGCAATTTCAACTGCTTGCTTGGTGTTCTGCTTGCTCTGGCATCAAGGCTCTGTGCCTAATGGGCAGAACTAAATGACAGCATAAAAAATAAAATCACACCTTTATTCCAGCATCCAGAATCAGTTACTGTAAATACAAGGCAGTTGCCTTTACCAAGGAAGGATAATTAATTCAGACTTGAATGAAAAAAAAGCCTTTTTTTTAAAAAAATATTTTTTTACAACTAATGAGTGATCAGGCATTTTGGGACTGAATGTGTACAGAATCTTCTCTAAGATGGAATAAATGGTTTACAAATGCTGAATACCAATGAACAGCTTTTGATTTAAGAGCTAAATGTTTCCTCGGTGCCAAAGAGATTTGTTTGTATATATAAAAAAAAAAAGGAAGGAAATGAATGGCAGCGTGCAGTAGTGTGAAATACTACCAGGAGAATATGAAGATCTGCAGAGCTCCTGAGATGCACAAAATGACCAGTCTCACTAATTCTCTCAGATCTAATGAAGTACAGGGCTTCCTCTAGCAGTTGTCGTTGGCTACGTTTCGGAATTGATGCGGATGTTCAGAGCTGCGTGGTATATTGCAAAGGATATAAACTAAGCATGATTAAAGTTCCTCTAGGAGGTCTGCAGTTCTGATGGTTTCACTGCTGTGCGTAATTTCTTGATGTTAACATTCACTAATGTACATTTGTCATAAATATTTGTGAGTAGAGGTTTGTATCAATCATTATCTGTAACTATCTGGAAGGAATATGCTCAGTAAACCCTGCGCTGTAAATGCTGGGAGGGTTGATAATGCTTTACTGATTTAAATTTATTAAATTCTATTGCCAGAGGAGGGAGGGATTTCATTCTTCCTAGCATCTGACTTCAGTAAATGTGTAATTGTGTATGGAGCTGAGCACTCCATCGTTTGCCCAGGGAGTACCTTGAATTTTCACAGATTTAAAGGGACCGTGCAGCGCATAAGAGACTGAGACTGTTTCAGAATGTGTTGCATGGCTAGAAATATTTTCCAGAAATACACAAATCATTATGGTTACTAATTTTCCCAGACCTAATGGGATGGTTTTTAAAAACAACTAAGCCTCTTTCTGCATCAGTCTTCACTTGAAGGTTCTGTCCAAACATTTGGAGTCTCACTGCTTGGCCACGAATAACAAAAGAGCATTGTCATACACCATACCCAGTGCCTCTCAGCGCTCAATGAGTGAAGCCCTAACACAATCCAGCTGCTGTCAGGTCGCTCCCACCTGGGGGAAGGAGCCAGCAGGGCAGCATGCGGAGCTCTCATCCCACTGCACCTGGCTGCAGGATGGAGCCATTCTTGCCTTGTCCCCATTGCCCAGCTCGTGGTGCCTGCTGCACGATGCACCAGGGCTGAAGGACAAATGGAAGGTACTGGGAAACTCCTCCTATCTCTTTGAGTCTTGAGTTCTGTAGAGCATGGTGGTGGATTTCAGTGTTGCCCTCTTTGACTGGGTGGGGGTCAGGTGCAAAGCTGTGCTGTGTTATTGTGCTTATCTCTGGAGAGGAAGAACGCAAAGGGCTGTGAATTACCACAGTAATTAAATAAGAACATAGTTTCTTACTGTGTCACACTGTGGAGACAGCAAACACAGCCTCATTTTTTTTTTTTTTTTTTTTTTAATATAATAGTATAAAATATCCACAGGAACATTCATGTTTCTATGGTTACAGGACTGTGTCTTCTTGAGGTCTGTGAGGCTGATGATAAATGACTCTGGTGTGCCTGCACTACACCTGAAATGCCACATGGGAAGCCAGCTGCCTTTCTGTGCTGAGGGAATCCCTGGTGTCTTGCACCAGGAGCAGGTGCAGAACTCCCTGTTTGTCCTCTTGGGCTGTGTTCATATAGGAACTTTCTGGGTGTTAAGCTTCCCATTCATAGAGTCTTTTGGTCAGTAACGTTCACTATTTGGGTATATTGTTTTTCCACTTGGCTTGATACAAGAGGTTTACCGTTGGGCCACTTACATTCCATAAAGTAGAGCTTTATCCTGTGTGCCCAAACATAAGGGTGGCTGGATGATGACCAGCACAGATGAACACATTAATGGTGTAACCTAACTCAGGAGGGCTTGTAGTCGCTGTGTTGTGTCTAAATGGCATAGATGAAAGGAAGCTGATGGTGTGCTTGCTGCTGTGTGTCACCTGCAGAGCATGCTTGAGGTGAGATATTTGCTCTACCAGCAATTTGCTTCATGAAAATGGGAGGAGCAGGGAAAGAAATGACCTGTGAAAAGAAACCTGGCTGCGGATCTCTGGGTTCAAGTGAGTATTGTTAGCGTGCTACACTGATAACCTAACTGAATTTTACATCCAGCTAAAATGGAGGTTTTAAACAAACCAAATTACTGGATGAATTATGCCACATACCTAATTTCCTTAGAAACAGCTGGATAAACTTGATACTCCTTACTAGCCGGTGTAATACTGAAGTCATGTAGAAGATACAGTCGCCCTTTCTAGTTTGGTTACGCTCATTGAAGAGTAATTCTGTGCAAAGCTGGGTCAAGGGAAGGAATTAAAATTTGTCTTGAAATAGGAAGTCCCTCTGCTATTTCCTAGAATGAAATATTACAGGGTTACGGCATTGACACAGCGAGCTGACATGATGCTGCTGAGGTTGATTGGATTATAAAGGGATTAAGTAGTAATGGGATTGGAAGATACTTCTTGAATGAAAAGACAGCTGTAGAGGATTTTGAAAGGAAGGTTTATGGGGTTGAGTCAGTTCAGCCTTGTGGTAGCCTTGTGTTAAATCAGCCAGCAGTGTGGAGGTTGGGCACTGTCGAGAAGAAGCTCCTCTAGCCTGAGAGGTAGAGCACAGGCAGAACCAGGACCTGATCCCTTAATTCAGCGTTCTATGTCGGCTTTCACAGAAACATCCTCATGTAAACTCACTTTATTTAAAAAAAACAACAACCACACAAAGAAGGTATGTGAGGATTTGCTTGCTAAGCAGGGGTGAAAATGTAAATGTCACATAGGAACATGATCACCCAGTCTATGTCAGTGTGCACTTTCCTGCTTCTGCCTTAATAGTTGTTAAATGTTTCTAGTATTGCAAAAAATATTCGTCCCTGCAGCTAGGCCATAACTGCAAGGAATATCAGAGAACAGAACAACAAAATGCATGCACTGTGTGCATGCTCTTTCTCCCCACAGAGATTTGTGCGGAGGAGAAACATCCTTTAAATTTCAGATGTAAAACTGTTTAATCTTACCCTGGATTTGCAGTAATCCCAAATGCATTTATGATTCATTTCAGTTTCAGGGTGGAAATATCACACACAGAATCACACAGAATTACTTGGGAGAGAGAGTGTGTAAGGGGTTTCCAAACACTGTTCAGATGGTGGGGTGAGGAAGAAACAGGTAGCTTTTTGACTATGTGGATAGACACCTTTAATTTTGCCTGAATGGAATGATGTCAGCCAGATGCCAGACCTGTAAGATGGTCATCAGAAGCCAAGTAAAAGGCAAGTGCAGCTTGTAAGAGAGCTTGTGAAGGGGAATTCTTGACTTCTTGTGTGCTTTGTGTGGTCAGTTTTATGGCCAGGAGGAGGAAAATCAAAGTGTCATTTAGTATTCCAGCTGTTTGAGCCTCAGAGTCCATTGAAAGCAGGAACCTCTTCACAGAGACCTGGGTGTGTGCTTTCATTGCTGCTAGCAGCTGTTAACCTTACTCATTCCTTCGTATTTTCTTCCTGTGACCTGCATTTATTTTGCATGGATTGAGTTTGTGACTGGCCAGTTGCGCTGCTGGTTTGTACTGAAAGCTTACTAGGTAGCAGGACAGCATGCATGTCCTCTTCAGGGAGGTGCACGCGTGATCAGCCTGTCACTCTCAGTGTTCTTCTGGCAACCAACGATGCGAGTTTCAATTTTTCAAGTCATTTATTTCCTTCTAGAATCATAGCTTGAAATCATGTGCAGTTTTGCCACTGGAGACAAGGTGGCATGCAAGGTTAGCGTTCTTTTCCAGATGCCTCCAGGTCTGATCAATATTCAATATTAAATAGAGGATCACATGAGAATGGGAAAAGTGCTCATCTTCCACATTAGCTGGAGGCTGTCTGTGCTAACCACATTGGCTTCCTACAGAGACTGCTCTGCTGAGCTGACATCTGGATTACTGAAGTGCTCCATCCCAGATTCAGCTATGTTTTTCACCTCTGTGATGCGCTGCAGGGATGTGTACCATAGGTGGAATGTGTTGTTTCATTAACTCCTCTGGATGTTTCTCTGCTGCGTTATCAGGGTGCTCAGCAGTACTGTACTCTGCACACAGGCGGTCGCTTGTGCTCTCGTTGTTCTCTTCCTTAAGAAATACATATTTCTTTGAAAATTGGCCATTACTGACACAACGCGTAAGTGAATAGTGGTGGAAGAACCCCTACCAGGGGCAGACACCTGCATGTAGTGTATAATCAGGGTTTGAGAGTGGCAGGGGCTGAAATCCCTACACTCTGAGCTATGGCTGCATCTCAGACAGTGCTTCCCACGTACTGTGTGAGTGGTTTTTGGTTTTGATGTGGTGACATTTTGAAACAGCAGTATGCTGACCGATTCTGTTAGTACTTTCTCAGTGATGTGTCCTTATATTACAGAAAGAAGGGTTCACATTATATGGTTTAGAATTACCTGCCTGTGAAAGATGTATGCATACCTGACCGTCATATGCGCTGTGACTCGTTTGTGAAACCTTAACAA
The DNA here is from genome assembly GCF_019232065.1 of Centrocercus urophasianus. Taxonomy (NCBI): domain Eukaryota; kingdom Metazoa; phylum Chordata; class Aves; order Galliformes; family Phasianidae; genus Centrocercus; species Centrocercus urophasianus. Next base: position 896,595 of record NW_024885310.1, read on the forward strand.
ATAATACCCACTGGTTATTGTGCAGCATTTGTATCTTTAATAATTGAGTCTTAGAAATCTTAGAGAATCTTTGCATAGAAAAGGAATGGGGAACTCTTTGCCACCTTTATGACAGATTGATGTACGGCTCATGTAACCTTTAGGCCAGATGGCTTGCAAGTCTGATGAGCCTGAATTATGCAGAAGGCATGAGGTAGATAGGAAGGAGATTTATTGATCCACCAGCATTTCGTCCACAGTGTTGGTCTCCCAGAACACTGAATAACTATAAAAGGTTTTTAGCCGGATGGAAGCAAATACTTGTTGGCTGTCTTTTTAGCAGAAAAATTGCACTTGTATTTCTTCTTTGCTTGGTTAGCTAGTGGAGCATAACGTAGACGTAGTTCTGCTATCCAGTGCCTAGGGCCGTGGCCTTGGCAAGAGGTGGCACAAGGTGCTGGGTGCTCCCCCCGTCCCAGGAAACACAAATACAAACCAAAATCTGGATCGTATGCATTGCGCTTCCCTTTCTGGAGGGGAATTGGGTGCAAACATGTAGCTTGGGAGATGCAGAGACGTTAGTGAGGGCTGGCCTTGTGGCTCCTGGTGAGCGAGTTCTGTAAGAGCTCTGCAACTGCAGGTTGCCATGTGTAAGTGATTCTGGGGAGGGAAAAAGAAAAGCACATCAGCTATGGGTGTAGCTAACAATATGCCTGACACTGCCTTATATCCTTCCTCAAGCAGATCCATTTCTTTCAGGCAATTACCGGCTTCTCTCCCAGATAAGATATAGGTTTATTGAGTTTCCTGCTGTGCAATTACAGTTCAGAAGAACACAGCTATGCGTATGCAGCCAGGCGATGGAGCTCGTTGCAGGTGAAAGTAGCAGAGAGGTGCTGCAGTGTGGCAGGGTTTGCTGGTCATCTGCATGTATGGGGAGGAACTTGCATCGATTCTATGTTCCAGCCAGACCACTCCTTGAGGCATGCGCAGCTGCAGAATGAATCTCCTTATTATGGAAAAGATGAAGATCCACTGTTAAGTTAAATCAGTCTTTTTACAAGTTGTATTTTTGTCCTTCAGAATAAATGTTAATTGTATAAAGTGTCAGCACTTGAGAAAGCACAATTCAGATTTCAGCAGCGCTGGATAGAAAGCTGCTGCTTATGGCATTTGAGAAAGATTATGGAAAGGTAAGGAGCCGAAGAGGGGCTCATTCATATGCAGGCACTGTGCTGCCAGGATTAGCATTCCTTCCTCAGCACTTCAGCTGCATCAGTATGTCCTGGTAGTGGTGTTGCTTTTAGAAGGTAAGGACAGTTCTTTTAAAGGACAGAAGACTGTGAAAGGCGAGTGTTGCTCCATCCGTGCTGTGCTTCAATTAAAAGCAAGGCAGTTGCACAGTTTTGTCATATGTTGGCACCCTTATTTTCACGTTGTTATAGTATTCAGTAAGTACAAAATATCTGCTTGCAGAATAAGCAATATTGCCCAGAATGTAAATGTGACTCATTTAGTCACGTAAGCATGAAATATAATTATGTTTACATTTACAATGTTTCAGGTACTTTAAAAATGAAACACATGTTATCTTTGCATCGTTTGTCTGATATGAACAGGGCTGGTCCTCTTCCATTGCTTATGATTTGAAATGTTGGAAAAGCACAGCTGTTTTCCCTCGAGAGTATTTTTGCATGGCTAAAGCAGGGATACAGGATTTGCCAGGGATTCACCAGGTTTTGTATGTTTGGATTTGTGCGCAGCACTCCATCTCTCCGACTGTGCCACCATCCCAATTGTATGCACCACACACCATGGCATCAGTGCAAGAGAAAAGCACGTGCTGCTCTAGTTAAGTCCTTTGGGATGTTAGTGCCTGTGAAAATGAGCGTGCTGCACTGCCTTGAAGTAACTTTGCAAGGCAGAACTTCCAGACATGAACATGACAAGTGTCATCATTATTGCAGCTGTGGATACTGGGTACAGTATTGCTAATCTCAGCCTTCTCTTCATATTTGGAAAAGTGCATGATGTCCATTATTTGTGAATTTTGTGCTGTCAGGAGAGCTGGGAGCAAAAAAGCTGCATGGTCATTGTCTCTCTTTGCCTCCCAGCCCAATTAATTGGTCAGCAGTAAGATAACTGGTAAAAACTGCAAATCTGAATCCTGGTATAATTCCATCCAGCCTTCATGCTACCAGCCAACGATCAGTCAGTGCATCTTCTTGTTAGCGGCCGTGCTGGCCGTGCTGCAGGAACAGCTGTTGTGTGCCATAACCCTGAAGGGTCCCCATCGTCTTTCTGTAAATACAAATTAATGGAAGAGTTTTAAAAGCAGTAAATACTGCTCCTGTTTCCACTCAGCTGAGTGTGTTCTAAGATTTTACGTATATCCTTTGTAAATAGCACAATGTTTGCAGTCTGGCAAACGATCCCATGCCACTTGGCTGAGAAGCATTATTGGCTGTGTAAAAAGCAACTTTCCCAGGTGGTGAGCCACCTCCTCCCCAAAAATATCCTGAAATGAGAGGAAGCTAGCAGTTGCCAGTCCCTATTGCTGTACATTTGTGCCAAGTCTGACTGTTGAGCAAGTGGCTCTATGAAACACTAGTGCTTAAGATTGCATGCAAGCCTTAATGTCTAATGAGAGTCATAGAATTCTTAAGGTTGAAAAGAACCTCTCAGATCGCAAAGTGGAACCCCAGCCCATCCTGCCATGCTCACTGATCACTTCCCTCAGTGCCACCCTCCTGTGGTTGTGGAACAAAAAAAAACATCTGCGAAGATGGGAATTGTTGACACCTCTAACGTAGATTGCTTCTGCGCTGTCCTGGTGGGTGAAACCTTTGGTCTGCATGTGTGGCCAGGTGGTCTTATGAGCCACAGTGTGGCCTAGAAGTGGGATAAGCAAATGTGGACTACATTGTTGTGCTCTGTTTAAAAGGGCAGAGGGAAAGCAATGGAATTGAGCCTTGGTTCAGGAGCAAGCTGCCTTGGCTGCTGTGTGCCCTCAAGCCCCCTCCAGGGCCGGCAGGCTGTGCTGAATGTTGGCCATGCTAAGGGTGGCTGTCAGACCATTGGTATTTGCCTATATGTTCCTAATTATACGGGTAATCATTTGAACGTTGCTTAAACTTTTACGTTGGGAATTTGGCTCTTATGAGCCCTGTTTTATAATGAGTTTATTTGCATTCTCTCTATGCCTTAATAAACCACAGTTGAGCGGTTTCAGCTGACTGCTTTGATCACGGTGTCTGGTGGTTCACAAACAGTTCCATTCCCTGTTGACATTTAAAATGCAGCATTGTGGCAGTGTGAACAAGTGCACATTACTGCAGTTTGAGGAATTAGCATCTCTGCTTATTGGAAAATAATGATGAACGACTGTCTCCTGTTCATATGTGGGTGTTCATTAAGGGAGGTCGTGAGTTCAGGGATCCCCTGTGGCATGACCGCATGGAGAAACACTGGCAGTGGGTATCAGTGCTTCATGGCATCTGTTACCATTGATTTTTCTTTTTGATTGACTTGTTTTTAGACTCCAGAAAAGAGGGAGGTAGCAGAGATTTCAATAGTTTGCTTCTGGGAAACTGCAGTTTACGGAACAGTTTTCTAAGGAGGGAAAAAGAGAAATAAAAACAACAAATGAACAGAATTCCTGGAGATCGGAGCTCTTAAGAAACACTGATCACTGCTGGGTGTCTTGAAATATATCTGGGCTGCTAGGTAGGTCTGGATCTGAGCCCTCTTGTTCTGGTTCTACCTCTTTTCCTAAAGGCATGCCATTGTGTTCCCTGCCCATATCTTTAACTTGTGAATCCACATCAGCCACCATGACCATCACTGGAAGGGCAGGAAGGCACGTGGGCAAAGAGATGGAAGGGGAAGGGCACATACAGCACAAGTCTGTATGCAAACTGATAGTACTGTTGGTACTGTTCATCACATTCACGTTTCAAATCAGTGAATGGCACATTCTGTGCGAGGAGAAAGCTTTACAACATCTGGAGCTGAGCAGGAAGAGCGTAAGAGCCTTGTTTTAATCTTGTGGCCTCATTGCTGCATATGTTTGATTGGCTTTGAGCAGCTTCATATGTTAATGCTAAAATGAGCAATGAAACAGCATGAACAACTTAAATTTAAATCACTTAAATGATTAATGTTTAATTTGTTCTTGCAATTAGCTCATTCCCAGTGGCAGTGGCAATGGTTCCAAGACTTGTTTGTATCACTGAACTGTGTTTGCTGCCATAAAGTGCAGTGAATGCTGTTGTGTTGTTGAGTGAAGATCAGCTTGATTCTGCCTGTGGAGCAAGGCTGTTCTGCTCACAGTACTGTTTTCTAGATGGGAGCTGGTTCACAGATAACTTGGTAGAGATTTGCATGATCTGTTTTTTGTTGGGCAAGAAAGGGAATCAAAATACTGACACCTCAGTGTAATCTCTGAAATCTCTTTTAGAGCAGTCGATTTTTTTGTTTTTTTCTCAACCTTATAGCTTGGTGATTGTTTCTTAGATGGTAAAATTGTTATGTGTGCACATTTTGTGCTTACTAACGAATTTTAGGCACTTTGAGCAGCCAAGGATCATTTATTCTCATGCAGGAAGAGGATGGCAGGTTCATGGTAGCAATTGCAGGGACTTAAAATGCAGATCATGCCAGATGAAAAGATGCGTGTGTGAGTTGTGGTGCCCATGGGAGCCATTTTCTTCAGCGTGTCATTTTATTTTCTAATAATTGGATGCTATCATTGATTTGTGCTGTATGCCACCTGGTATCTTACTTAAGCACCATGTTTACTGTCTCAGACCACACAACCTTGCTCATTTGGGCAGTCTCCTGGAAGTTGGCTTCTTTGCCTATATGAGGCAGCAGTGCTCAAGGAAAATGCCCCTGCAGCTCAGGGCCCTCCGAAGAAAACCCTTAGCCGTTTCACGTGTGCTCTGTGGCTCCAGCCATTCTCACAGTGCTTTCTGTCTACGCAGAAATACAGCTCTTGCTCTAACATAATAATAAAAAATAATGTCAGTATCTTGGAGCTCTGAAGTTATGCGTTTTACCTTGGTTGAGTAAGTTTCTGTCCTTGTAGGGTGCCCTTTTTTATCGGGAAGGGTAAAGATAAGGGTTTTAGTGCAGAAATCAGTGGACTTCGTTGTGGAATGAAATGAACATTTCTTGATGCAGTTTAGTCACCTTAATTACTTGCTTTTTGAACCTGTGAAAAGTGGAAAGTGATTAGCCATCTAATTAACATGCCATCGTACTTGTTAATCACCAAAATTTTCAGTAAGTCACCGGAAGGTTGGCTGCGTGCTGCCTGTGACAGACAGCACAGTCCAGTTGTATAAACATTGATTTGATCAAAGAAGAGCAGGATGCGCAGGGACAGAGCTCTCACAGCTGAGCAGTTCGAGAGCGGCAGTGGCAATCAAGGCCCCAGATTTATGTGGATCTAAATAATTTCAGATACGGCTAAATGAAAAGTTAATAATAAAAAGGAATTCAGCTGTGAAATGAACTCCAGCCATGAGCTAAGCCACAGTTTCCCTGCTTTAAGACCAGGCTGCAGCAACCACCCCTTTTTCTCTTTGTGTTGTAAATCCTTATTTATGTATTTATAAAAGATGGAGGCCTAAGGAGATGACCTGAGCTTGCATGCTCTTATTTTCCCCTCTTGCAGTAATTTCAGGAAATACAAACAAATAATCTTTACAAGGTAACAAACAGAAATGTATTCGGTTTACAGGTATTCTGTTTCAATGTATGCATTGCCTGAAGCTGCATTTGATCACTGAAGTAGAAACCCCTGTGAGTAAAACTAGAAGGAATGGCTGGCTTTGTCATATCTAACACCAGTGCTTTCTCGCAGTCTGCTACGAAGGAGAAGTGTAGGTACAGCATTGCCTTGTTGCACTGCTGAGATGGGCACCTTACCTTGAGCTGGGCTCCTCCCCTGCCGGCTTTCAAGGTCACTTGCATTCATTTGGACTTAATGAGCTTTGCAAACCAATGCAATCAATATGAGCTCACTTGCTTATCTACTGCCAAGGAGCTCCATGTACAGTTGCCATTCAGCGTTACTTTTCTGAGCCAGTTTAATGCAAAAACAATGCATCTTGTCAGAGGGGAAAAGATGAGGAAAGAAGCAATCACTGACTAATTGGTAGCAGTTTTCTGCCTTTTATTTACCACTCTGACAGTGTGCATCTGTTCAGCAATATGCACGGTACCGTTACACACGAAGAACAAACACAGGCAGTTGATGCTGCCAGACTGGTGTATATTGGCAGCGTTCATTTTTCAAGTTACCTGGCAACTGCTGTAGGCAGACTTAATTAAAAGTGCCATGCATCTCTTTAAAAATACATTAATGATCTCAAATGGCCAACTCCAAGATCATTCTCTTGGTCTGATTCTTAGCCAACTAGGCTAAGAGTGAGCTGATTGAAAACCACCCAGAGTATTGGAGTAGATTCCTAACAGCAGATTCCTGCAGGCTTTCTCCGTGGTCCGTTTTACACGTGTCATAAGTCAGCCCAGCTCTGGTTAGCAGAGCAGGTCTAGCGGCATCAGCACATCGTGGTCTGTGCACTCCTTATAATTAAAAGCTAAGCATTTGTAGTGCCTGTAGTTGTAGTCGCAGCCCAAGTGCTGCGTTCTCCCTCCCCTGGACTGCCAGCTCTGGCATTTTATAAGAACCTCTCAGCCAACTTAATTAAATAATCAAGGCTGCTGCTTCCTTCTCTGTGGCTTGTAGTGTGGTGCATTTATTCTTCTTCTCTGCACTGTTTTCTACAACTGAACAAAGCAGTAAAAACAGTAATTAGAGCTCTCTAATTGGTTACAAATAATCACATGACAGACTTACTGTCAAAATAACAACACAAAGCAATCCACTCTTTGAAAATCCTTCAGACTCCCAGCACTGAGGCATTCAAATTGGGGAGTAACACTGCAGTAGTGTACCTCAAAAAACACATGCTGAACATTTTTTTTTTTTACACTGATGCCTAAATGCACGTCTCTTCCAGGTCTGTTCTCCCCATCTGTAGTACCAGTGGAGTCATTGCACATGTCCCTAACTCTGTGTTCAGCCCGCTTTCTACACACCAAATCCGCTCTTGGTGCCGCCACGGCAGCGGTTTCTTTGTCTGCCGAAGGGACTCCTCTCTTGCAGCCGCTAAATTATTAATGTTGCTGCTGCAGGGCGCTGCCAGGAGATGGCAGCCGGGAAGTTTGGGGAGCCCCAGGCAGTTGGCACGGGGTGCAGGTGGCAGGAGCTGCACTAAGTGGCCTGCAGCCTTCCCTGCTGCCTGAGGGCAGGACAAAAGGGTGCTCTGCAGCAGTCCCCGAGCAAGCAAGCAAGCAGATGGGTAGGATGGATGAAGAGGAGTGCTGACGGTGAGGGGTTTACCCTCTGGTTCACCGTTTGTCATCTTTTTGTTCTTACTTGAGCCCTGGAAAATGGGTGAAAATGTCATTTGGAGTCTCCTGCTTATGAAATGAATGGATAAGTAGTGGGGAAATACACTTCATGTTTTATTCTTGCATACTGGCTTCGATGCCGTGCAGTGTTAATGTATTTTATTGACATATAGCATTCTCTGTGATTCCTGAGTGATGATGAGGTAATAGAGAGTCAGGTCTCTTTCCACTCACCCCAAAGTGACAAATACAACCCTTGGCAGAATCCTCAGCTTGCTCATTTGCCATAAAGCCCTTGAGAAATCTCTGGTGTACACGAAACACAGCTGCAACCAACAGCTACATTCCTTTTTTCTTTTTTTCTATTTTTTTTTTAACAGAAAGGATGACAGTGCTTGCTGAATTATTTAATGCTATAGGGATCTTATAAATTTATATACTGGTAAGTTGGTAAGATTTGACACATTTATTTTTTTTAGTCTGAAAGCATATGTGATAGTTTATCGTGGTGTACTAGGAACAATAATGCAGAGGCAGGGGGGCTTTTTTCCTCTCTTCACCCTTGTAGGTGCTAACACTGAATCACCAGTCGTTTTGGCTACTGTATGGGGGAGGGAATACTGAAGTCAGCAGTAAGTCATAGCTACAAGGCATCATCTCAGGTTAGAGCTGTTTTATTTTTCCTAAATGCAGTGATTCAGAAGGAAGTGTGCCCAGGATGGTTGGCTCAGCTCCATTGCTCTTCTAGGGTAAGACAGCCCTGAGGGTATCCTACCACAATGGGATTTTATTCTCAGTAGCGGAGCTGAGATTTTCTTTGCTTGGCATGAATATCACTGCAGCCTTGGCATGTTTCCCTGCCAAGTCAGTGCCCTGACTTGTCTGCAGGCTCGTGTGCTGGTGTTAGCCCCCCAGCCCTTGCACTGGCTGTGTTTCATGGAATCACAGAATGATTCGAGTAGGAAGGGACCTTTAAAGGCCATCCTCTCCAACTCCTCTGCCCCAGATGGGTGCCTACAGTTCCACGAGATGGTCAGAGCCTGGCCCAGCCTGCAGTAGTGCTGCAGGTGTTGGCAGATATTTGGGCACCTTTTTGTTAAAAGGAGCTTATTTCTCTCTCTCTTTTTTTTTTTTTTTAAGTTTGTGTAGAAATATTTGTTTGTGGTTGTCTACAGAACTTTTTGTCAGCATGAACGTGAGATGATTGAATTTGAAATTACGGAAGATTTGAATTACAGAAGAAATGATAACTTGAGTCTTCTCAAGTTATCATTTCTACCAAGTACTGCTGGGTATGTGCCCAGCAGTACAGATTCTGGGAGGATACCTCAATCACTCAGTAAAGAAAAACCTAAGAGGGGTATTTCAACCCAGGAGACTCGTAGAACATCTCTGTATTTTCTATAGAAAGGTTTTTTCTCCGTAACATTATCAGCAGCATTACGTTCCCAGGATGTCCGGTGCTATACACACGCACCAGTATGTTCATACTGACCTAATAAAACAGCTTTCACTGTGCCTGTGCGTGACCTCTGTGATCTCATCTTGCTGAAGATTGTGGGGCAGGGAAGTGCACTGTATATCCTTCCCCCGGCCCCAAGGGGATAACTGCATCCATAGCTCTTGCTTGGTTTTACTCACACTGAAATGGTCAGAGATGAGCAGTTTGTTCTGGAAATGGATGGGAGTGTGGCTGCAGGTGAATACCGAGCTGTAAAAGCGAATTTGAGGTGTTAGATGGTTTCAGATCACCACAGGGATGATTTGGAGCAAGATTGGGAAGGCACAAAGTGCCCTCTGCTGGAGCAGGGAGAAACCCATACAGCTAGGTATGGGAATCTTTGCGGTGCTCCATAAACTAGTAATACCTGTCTAGGTGATTGCCTGTACCTAACGAAGTGATGTTAATGATGCAAGTCATTGGTGTGGCAGCCAAACCAGCACTGGAATCAGTGCTAAAGGCTTGTGTATTTTGTTTTACTTAACAAAGAGAGTCAGCCAGCTGGAATGTTTTTCCTCTAAAAACATGAAAATGATTGCAAACAATTAACTGTTTCACAGCAACAGTAATGAAAGGAGAGGTACCACTTCTTTCAAATTTCTTATTTAATGGTGCCATCATTTCAGTCTTCAATCCAAATGCCTGGAAAAGGCTAATCCAGAGCAGAACTCCTGTGAATGCTGTGCTGCCAGATGCTCTTCCCATGCAGCTGGATTCATCATGCGGATTTTATGGCGGTGCAGGTCTTGGGACAATTAAGATGTCATTTAACTGAAGGTAGGTGTCGCATGTGATCTGGGATATCTACTAAATCCTGCCTTATAAACCCGCTTTTTCTTCCTAAAGTTGGCTTATATGGGTAGAGTAATGTTCACTGTGGGTCTTAAGCAGTGTTTGCTGTGTGCCTATTTTATAACAAGTGAATGCATGATGTGACAGCGCAGGATCTTGGAAACTTTTGCCTGTTATACTGCATGTTCTGTGAAGGTGTGCTTGAAAAACCGTGCCAGTTGATGTTGATATCCACTCTGTTTTCTGGCTGATGAAGGAGAAAGTGCCAGATCTCAGCATCCTGTTGTAGCTCATTAGCAATGGGGAAATAAGCAGTGCAACTGCTACAGAATTCTGGGCACTTGGAGGGAAAAATGGCATGCAAGAGCCAAACCCACATCTTTCATATTTATGAGCATTTGAGTTAACACAACAGGCAAGGCCAAAATATGTTTCTTGATTGTTTAAATTCCTTCTGTTCCCATATGAGAAAACATGCAAACAGCAGGATAAGTTGCTTAAAAGCAAATCTTTGTAGATGAGTTGAAAGCAGACCTTGGTAACTTCTCAGTACAGTTGCTTAGTGTTTTGCTTTCCAGGATTGTGGTGTTTCTTTTATGGCAAGGCACTGTCTCACAGCCAAAGCTCGACTGAGCAAAAGGCACTGAGCAGAGGGGTCCCAGTGAGGATGACTGTCTGAAGTACACAGAGATGTTAGTCCTGCTCTGGATCACATCCATGAGTCTACAGGTAGGTCATCTGCTCTGACCTGGGTAACGAGAATGACAGAATCGTGGAAAGGTTTGGTTGGAAGGGACCTTTGAGATCATCTAATTCCAACCCCCCTGCTATAGGCAGGAACACCTCCCTTTAGCCCAGGTTGCTCACAGCCCCATCCAGCCCGACCTTCCGCGCCTCCAGAAGGGTGAACTGACCCTGCTGGCACTTAAACCTGTGGCTTCAAGGAGTATTCTACACTAGATAAGATCACTAAGCTATTCCTTCTGCTTGTTTATGCGAAAAGGGACACGTGAGTGCAAATACTGTTGTTAGGTGTATACTCTAACGTTGAAAACCGTGTGTTTCTGAGTTTGCGTTATCAGCCACCTCACTTTTGGAAGGTAGAGACGTGCTGCTCAGGAATGCCGTACAGTTGCTGGCAACAGGTAATAATTCAGGAACGTTTGTCACTGTGCAGCAATATATTCCTGGAATAGCTTTGTGAAACGCTCCTTTCTGTTTTAAATACTGGTATTTCAGTCATTGAGGCCGTGCTGTCTGCCTGTTGCTGCAGGTACCCGGTGCCGTGTGCTGACAGCAGGGGGCAGAGTAGGTTTATGTATTAAGGGAAGAAAAATCAGTGCAGAAGAGGAGTCAGTGGCTTTTTTTCGTTGTTCCAAATGTTCGTCCTATTGAAAGAGATGATAGCAAGTACTTCTCTGTTTAAATCTGCTGTGCAAGCAGAGGGCTCAGCATTTCGCAAGCTCCACTGCTTTCTTAGATCCTCTCTTATAAAGCAGATAAGGCAGTTAATATATAAGTTTGTATTTATTTAGATTGATTCAGGATCTTTTTATTAACTGTTTATTTAATTTTAGCCACCCAATATGGCTCTGGCAAGCTCTCAGCATACTTCTGGCTGCCTTGACTGTCTAAAGAGACTTTTGGCAGGGTCCTAGGTCTGGGATTTGCACGCTTTTTCCATCCTAACAAGCATGCTTGAGGCGCCTAACCATACTTAGCAAATAAAAAAGGAACAAACTTTGCTTAACCATGAAAGGAGTAGGAAGGGGATCTGTTGCTTCCATTATTACCTCTGCACGCCTTGGTCTAATTTTGACTTTGATGCTGAAGAAATGGCAACCTGATTCCTATTGCACTTAAAGGCACAAAAGCACCTTAACTGCCTTTAATTATTGCTTTGTTTCTTTGAAAGAAGTAAAGCAGCTTTAATGGTACAGTTGTAGCGTTTTTTGAATATCTGTGGTTATCTGACCAGGTAAAAAGTTTCTTCTGGAAGAGTCTGGCATATTATAATATTTTATTGTTAATGTATATATAAATGCTAGCACTGAGCATAAGTATTTTCTACTGAGGATTCAGTGCTCCTGGCCTAAGCTTCTTGTTAATCTATTGAGCCACCACCTAGGGAATATTCTTGCAGGTCTCACCAGAGCCGTGAAGAGAAGCTCACAGGCTGCAACTGTAAGAGCTGAGCTTAAGCTTGAGTTTTCTTAGGGCTGGCCGTGGGTTTCCCCACTCATGTGATGTGCAGGCAGAACACTGACTGCTTTGTTTGTAGCTGACCCCAACAGAATGATCGGTGGCATTGCTAAGCCAGTGGCGATGGATAACCTTCATTTAGAATACCATGTTGGAGACTCCGTATGTGTTCTTTATATGGAAATGTTTATACAGTATAAACTACTGCTTAGTAAAGCAATTCTTTTTCATCTGGACAGTCTCTGCGTACAATGCATCATGCCAGACAATAGATGAAGTGTTTTAATGGTGGTAAGCAGTGTGTGTCTGTATGTGTATACGTGTAAAAATATATACATATATTGATCTATATACACACACATGTGGAATGTCCTTTGGTTTCCTGCCTTTTAAGGGGCGATTCTGTCTCGAGGCTGCCTACCACCAGTAGGATGCTTAGCTCCTGCACTTCAACGCCCAGGAGCTCCGTTTTTGAAATGGAAGACAAATTGCTTGCATGTTATGAATGGATTGACCTGTTCCCTAGAAACTGTGATAAAAACCCACACGTTTTGCTAAGCACATGTGGGAAATCACTTGGAAACTGCTATGGTGTGCATAGCAGCTGCTTCAAACACTGCTACTGACAGTGAGTTCCTGAAGACAGCCTTTCAAATGGCTGCAAATAAAATTGCAGTAATCTTTGTTGTTTGTTCCTACATATGTGATGAGAAACTCTACTCTAACTCCGCTAGCTGTGCAGCGCTCTTAGGGACAAAATGAAGGCTGAGGCAGCCTGGCAGAATGTCGGCAATATTTATAATTATCATGTAAATAATTTAGTCTAGATGATATTCCAACACTTCCCTTTCACTTGACAGTAAGATGGAGTATTGAAGAGCTGCCTGTCTCACAGTTCTCCTTCAGGTAGCACTCCTATATTAATTTTATTCAACAGCTGCTTTCTAATCTTGCATTGTTTTATAAGTGTGCTTAGTTCTGATTTACAAAGTCAAAATAAGTCTGGCTTAAAGATCTCTACTGTGGGTGTAAATAGTTGGAACTGCTCCTGTGGAGCCATAGCCACCAACTTCTATCCATAGCACTATGCATTCCACTCTGGGTGTTTTTAATTTGAAAACATAAAATAACCCATAAAATGGGTTTTATGGAGCTCTCTCACTCCATGGATGTGCTGCCTTTGTGCTGGCCTCAGTGCTGATGAGTCTGCATTTGTTCATCATACCTGACCTTGCACGTCTGCACTAGCGTTGGTGCAATATGCTGCTCTCCAGCTGGTTCTAACAGGGGCTCTGGCTGGTAGCAAACTGGATGTGAGTTAGTAGTGTGTCCAGAGCCAGCAGGGCTGACAGCGTGTGCTGCAGCACAGGAGTGCAGCAGGGAGAACCACATTACCCATGCCGGGAGTCTTGCAGCAAGGAGAGGAATGCTCGCTCCTCTCGCACCTTGCTCCGTGTTCTGTCTTTCTAACAGCTTCATTTCCTTTCTTTCCAACATATCTCCCAACAAAATGCTTTCCATCATTTCAGGCTAATTTTAGCCTCTTATCATAGTTATTTCCCCGGGTAAATAGTTTCCTGAGCGTGCTACAGAGGGCAGAGGCAGGGCAACAGCCCTGCCTCAGCTGGGTGGTGCTCTGGAAATATAAACAAAGCTGTTTGTGGATGGAAAAAATATTTCAGGAGGAGCAAATATTGCCAGTTTGTATAACTGCCATCGGCTGTTTGCTTTTTGCTGCTGTTTTCTTTGTTTTCCCCTTACAGTTAATTTGTGGACACAGTGCCTCTTATCAAAGTGTATGGAGGGAGAAGGTTGGAGTAGTGTGGGTAGCAACTGCGGCATGGACCGTTGGTTGTATTTATGTGATATGACATTTTGTATGAAAAAACTCATGTAAGTGGGTGGAAACAAAGAGTGGACACCATGCACAGCAGAAGTATGGGAGCTCCAGCACCCGTTGTTCCTATGTTTGCAAGCACGCCATCCCATACGTGCCAGTCCATGAGATATTTGTTATGAGAAGTGCATTCCTTCTACTTTCTCACTGAGGTTTATTGAAATGCGTATGATATGTCAAACTCCTATATAAAGGGAAGAAAATACATAATATGTGTGTGCATATGTATATTGCTCAGTTTGCTGGATTAGAAATGGTGCTTGCCTGCTGCCCAGACGCTTGTCAGAAAGTGCCTGGTAAATTCCTTTGAGCTGACAGGTCTATTGAAATGGGCATTAAGTGCTGCCCATGAAAAATGAGTTTTCAAACTAAAAGATGCGAGTCCATGGGAGATTGCAGCGGGCAGAAGTGGAGTTGTGAATATGACAGCAGTTAATTTGATCATTGTTGTGTTTGAAGGTCCCTTGAACCAATTTAACTGCAGGTGAAGTTATACTTGGGAAGAACTGGAAATCAGATCTTCAGTGTCTGTTAGTTCCAATGAAAATTTGGTTATTCAGCAAAGCATGGCTGAGTTTGCGCTGTAGAGAGATCTTCCTGCTCAGTGATGATAGCTGATTATTTCCATATTTAAACTACAACTTTTGTTTTATTACTGTCTGAATTTTAGTTTGATGTCAGTTGCGTAAATGTTATACTTTTATCCTGCCTAAGGGGCTGGTGTAATATTACTGTAATTCTTCTCTTTTCAGAGTACAGTGGCATCTTTTAGCACAGCACAAGGAGCTCCAGTCCTGTTTGGTTTCCCCTCCTTCCCCTCTGGTCATGCCTCTGAGTTATGCCAAGCACCTACTATCAAAAATTAAGGCTTAAAGCTCACAATATTTTCTTGGTTTTTTTTTTTGTGCTTTATCTATTGCATTTTTAATGATAGATTTCACTTATTAATTTTGTCTTTTATTCTACCAGATATAATAGCATATTTTACCTGTCTTGACTTAATGAAGTAGTGATAATTATTTATAAATAATTGTTGAGTGGAATTGTTGAGGTACTGCTTCTTTGCCTTTAGGCTGGATTTGTGGGTTTGTTAGGCTGGTGTAGGTTTCTTCAGTTTCCGTATTTGCTGATTTCTGGTAGTTTTTTTCTTTTCTACATTCCAGTAGATGAAATGTATGAATGCTGTAGAAACACAAGCCATACCACTGTCCTTACATGTTTTTGATCGCAGCATGATTATGGCTTTCAGGGATTACTACTTGTAAAATGTTGTTGCTCTTACTAATGAGAGCATTTGTAGTAAGATGATCCTCGTTCTTTGGTGCCGTCCTCTGCTCACAGAATCCCTGCAGGTAGGTTGGGTCAGATTGCTTTTCTTACTGATCTCCTTGCAGTAGAAGTACAGCCGAGGAAAACAATTTCATTGCCTATTGCTGCCTCTTCTAGCTTACAGGAGCACAAAACTGCTTTGGCAACTCGGTGCTTCAATTCTAAATCTCAGTCCCTCCTGTACACTTCTTTGGTCAAGCGTGTCAGACGTTATAGATCCTTAAAACATATGATGTCTAATGGCAAGAAACTACAGAGAGCTCACTTTTCAAGTTGCTTTTAATAGTTACGATTTTAGTTCTGTGTAATGATAAGTTTGTGTTGTAGCATCATGTGCTGAACGGCATAATTAAGGCCATTAAGGGTGGGTTGGGTTTGTGAGGCCATTGGCTTTATGGAGAAGACCAGTGCTGATTTGCATGACCATGATCAGCAGAATTTGCTTCTTTATGATTTCCTTCTAGAAGTTTACTTGTGTGCCTAGAGATGGGTTGAGTTGAACCTGGGACAGCAAATTAAATGCCAGATCACTTAGGAAGTACCACAAACAGACTTGAGGCTTCCCCTCCTGCTCCAGTCAAACTGGGACCATCTTTTCAAAAGCTCTAATAACCTTATACATTTGATTCTTTGCTGTTTGTCAAAGTTACACTCTAAATCACCTTCTTGATCTCAATTTCCCCACCCTGGTTCGTCACCATGGGTGAAGGGTGAGAGATTGATACTGACATAGGTGTACAGTAAGGTTGAGAGGGATGTGATCACCTGTGATGTCTGCACAGCGGGTGGAACATATTCTCAAAGCAGAGAGAAGACAACACCTCAAAACCTATCAGGACAAAGCAAATCCAGAACGATCTTGATTTTACTCCAGCGTAGGCAACTCCACACAGCACATTGCACTTGTTTTCTTACTGAGCCCCAGCGGGTGATCAGGGCTTGTGTTCCATCCTGGTATCTGCTCTGATTTCACGGATCACTACGGGGCTACAGATTCCTTCAAAATTCCAGTATTAAAGCAAAGCTGGTCTTCTAGGCTCTGGACTGCTTGTGATTGCTCCTGCTAAACCCTAGTCTAAAATAAATGAGTTTAAATTTCAAAACGCCTAGAAAATCCTCATTCTTTTTAGCATGTGACTCAAGAGCTGAACACACCTAACCGGGTCAGAAGGCGAAGGTTCACCACCAAAGTGGTTGGATGTAAATAAAGTGGGGGCTGTCAGGTACTACTTGACATTTCTTTTCATCACGTGAGTCCATGATTCACTCTAAGAGTGTGCTGCAAGGAGATGACAGGCACTTCAGAACAGAGAATGGAGGAGAAAAGCTCTCAGCTTTCCTGCTCTATCGACTGCCCCGTTCTGTCTTTCAAGCAGGAATGATCAATTTTAAAGAAATGTACACTAAGTACTGAATGAGTTTCATCTGTGGAATTTCAGATATTACAGGCCTTGCCATTAGACTGATTGCCATCCGTGCCCTTGCCCTGGGAGAATTCAAAGCTGATTTGGAAATGGTGTTGTGTAAGCTGCATCCGAAGGCCTGTCCCTGGTTCACTTTGACTGACATCTGAGTATCAGTGGGGTTCCTTACAACGGATTCATACCATATCACTTTTGCTTTTGCCTTTTTTTTTTTTTATACTGTATGATACACAGATATTGTTGTGCAGGATAGTTTGTATTTCATATTGCAAAGAATTATTTATTTCCTCTATTTCACCTTAAAATACTGCCAAAGGGAGTTGTTAACTTCTAGGTCTACATTTTGCAGTGGTCACTTGCATTTTCACATGATTAAACATGCCAAGCTAAAGAGTGGTGAGAATCACATCAGTGAGCAGAACTGCAGTGAATCTGCCTGTTTGTGTCTCCATTTATTTTTCCTTCAGCACTAATCCCACTCTAAAACTCTAATTATGCCACTGCTAATGGAGGCTGACAATTAGGGACTTTATTGCTGATTTGCACTAGTGCATGTCTCTTCCCCAGAGCATGAGCAACAAATGGCACTTGTCTGGAAGGAAGCCGTTAGTCAGGAGAGTCACTGCTGCCTTTGCCCAAAGACAAGCAGCTGTATTGTGCAGAATGCAACGCTGCCAGCAAGCGGTTGGAAGAGGAGCTGCCTTGGCCTGGTGTAGGAGCTGGAGGTTGCAACATGCAGGAGGTTTGTGCAAAGGCTTCAGCCCAAAGAACAGCTTGGGACGAGGCCAGCACAGGCTTTGAACTAAGGTGCTGCTGTGCAGTCCAAAACCATTGCTGCCTCATTTTTCATTTTCTAGATTTGCCTGTGAAAAACATGTTTTTCAATGTATGCCATTTAGTGCATCGAATTTACTACTAGGGATGTTTAAACCAAAAATGCCCTATTGTAAATAGAGAATATTAGTGTGTCAGGATGATCTTTGCTTCTTACTAGTACAGAAAATAATAACAGATAATAGAAAAGCGTCTGCCTGTATCTGCCTTGGTATAATGGCTATCTAACATCAGAAAGAGCTAGATATTTTTATTAATATCTAGTAATGCTCTTGACTGTTTTCTTACTAAAATCAGCGCTGTGGTTATTAAGCTAGTGTATCACTACAGATGGATTTTTTGGCACTGTTTATTCACAAGCAAGTTGTGGTAAATCAAATTAGCAACAATTCTGCTTCTGGGAGAGAAAAGAGTTTTGAAGCTGACTCTCAGTAAGCACAGTAACTGAAGCCAAGTTCTCCCAAGCTGTCTGAGCCTCCTGTGCAACTTCCAAACACAAACACCAAAGCAAGGGAGGTGCTGCACTCCAGGATAGGGGATCCCAGTAAGGGAAGCCCTCTTTGGTGCTATGGTTTGTGCCTCATGTTGCAGGATGTGTGGTCTGAGTGAGCTTTCCAGCAGCTTCCCAAGCACTTGGGAAGTACGGAAAGCCTCTGAATACAGCCACATGAGAGGTGTTTGCTCAGGGCATGCTGATGTTTTGTGGTCAGTATGTGACAGAGGATGCTTTGAGAGAGGGGAGCTTACAGTACTGTTCTTCTGCTAAATATTAGATGTGAAAACCTTATGTTTCCTAAGGCTCGTTACCAAGCCAAGGACAGTAGTAGAGGCCTTAGATAAATCTACTGCAGTGTAAAAAAAGGAAATGGCGATCCTCCCGTACCTGTTTTCAACACTTTTAATTAACAATTCTCATTCAGTTTGGCAATCTGCTTAGTGTTTAAACCTTGCATGCAGTTTAACAAGACAGATGCAAACCAGAGTAATGGGACAAGCAAAGTTGTGTTCCTGCCTGCTGCCAACATGTTTGTTTTGCAGACTGGGTCTCTTTGCCTGAGTCCCTCATCATGTCCTGAGAAAATCTTGCTCTAGATTTTTAAAAGTTTTGGTATGTGTTCTTCCTGTGGCACGTGCAAGTATTTCCATTAGAGTTAATCAATCAGCACTGAACAGCAAATGCTTTTACTGTGAATGGAAGTGGTGGGTGTGCAAGGAGGACAGAACTGCTGTGAAAGCAGCACAAGCATCCTGAGGGACTACAGCAGGGTATTTGCTGTTTGCTAACACCCCAGACTCATCTGATGTTAGTTTTGAATGGTTGCCCTTTGATATACAGAGGCAGAAGAGGAATTTTTGAATTAATTCAGTTGACCAGATGAAGAAAAGACTCTTGTCTCAGCTACTAAGCTCTTTAGCTGGGGTCTCAAATGAGGGAGAGATTTCCAGTGGAGCTTTTTTTGGGTTATGTTAAGCTGAGACATCATCTGAATGTTAGGTCCTTTTCTATTCAGGAAACACTTGTGCATTGTTTCTCTTGTATAGTTTTATCATGAGGCTTCTTGAATTATGCATGAATGAATAAGCAGAAATCTCAAACATGACAAATATCTGTTAAGAATCATGAGAAAACCCTGTGTCATCTTAAATAGCGAGTCCTTAGAATGGGATATACTGTGTGGAGGGAAAAGTCACTGACTGAGGTTAAGGATGACAGTATTGTCACTAATATCTTAACTGCATTGACAGAAGAGTTCTTGTTAGTTTCTTGTTCGTTCACAGCTAATGGCAGATGCTGGTATTTTGTGCTGATCACAGCATATGAAATGTTTCACTAGAGAGGTTCTGGGTAGAAAAGCAAATATTTAGAAAATGTACTATGTTTAGAAAACAAACAAAATGGGAGTATCTTATTGAGCCTCAAAATCTAATCTGTCCTGAGAGCCTTTTCCAATAAACTTCACAGAATCGTGCAATGGCTTGGGTTGGAAGGGACCTCGTGGGTCATCTAGTTCCAACCCTCTGCTGTGGAGATTCAATGTAAACTGTTCAAGAGAGATAAGAGATTAATATTTCTGTGAGTACTTTGGATTTTCTTGCATTTTGGCTGCAGTGATGATTCTCTATAGGATATGGCAGCACATGAAGGCATAAATCAGCTTTTCCAAGCTTCCAGGTAGAGTGAAGGGGGGAGAGATAAGAAGCTTTTTTTTTCTGTGTTTTTCCTTTGTCTTGCCTAACTGGCCACATATGTTTCAAATCTACTTTACACATTTGAATATAAAGAAAAATACGCATTAGGAGTGTTCAGCTATAATTAACAGCAACATCATGAGTCACTTATTGTTTGCAAAGGCACTGAAACATTTATTAATGTCACGTTTTACTAATTATTTAAGAAAGGATAAGTTAATATCTCTGAATTATGATCCCTACATGCTGTTGACTCATTTGGTTTTGATGAATATTGACTTGCATGGAGTTAGGCTGTGTCAAGAGCTCTGGCTTGAATCTCATGCAGTACTTGTATACATGCTTAATTTTAGCATGGGAAGTTACAGAGGGATTTAATCTTATTCACACATTTGTGATTGCTATGTTAGTATAGGACATCATGCAGTCCTAATTGGAAGGATGTTCATTAGGTATATTTTATTAATACATAATGAACACCATAAATACAGTGACCTTTAAGATAATTGTCATTTTCATGTTTTGATTCATTACTGCATCTTTCTCTTGTTTGTTCATCAGGCATGAAAATGTATGCATTTCTTTGCTTCTAGATGTCGAGCAACATTTCATGGGTTTTATGTTGATTTATAAAGGATTTTTTAGATAATCTTCTACTTTCTCTGACGAAAAGCAAGAAGTCATAGAAGGATGGTACTAAGCACTTTCATTGGTGAAGCAGTCCCTCAATATATCTATTTCTTGTTTCCTGAGAAGAAAGAGCTAGTGACTGGTTGTCAATGACAGGAGGAGTGGACTTGATGCTCTCCAGAGGTCCCTTCCAGCCCCTACAGTTTGGTGATTCTGGGACAGCTGAAGAACACAGTCTGTCAAGTATGTGAGGCATGAATGGAGGCTCTTGGAGCAGCCCTTAAGTTGCAGTAGTTTCAGAAGCAATATGTATCAGGAAGGACATTTCATAACATGATGAAACCAACCTGAAGGGTGTGTTGTTCAATTTCTTAAAACGTGGAGCTTCCATTCTTCTGATCCATTCTTTTTATCTTTTTACGTTAAGCATGCATGAACCCAAAGCAGGGAAATACTTGAATTATAGGGCCAAGGCGCCTTTTTATTTCCAATCTCCTAATCACAGAATCACCAAGGTTGGAAAAGATGACCTACAAGATCATCCTGTGCAACCATCTACCCATCACCAATAGTTCTCACTAAACCACATCCCTCAACACAACGTCCAAACATTCCTTGAACACCTCCAGGGTTGGTGACTCCACCACCTCACTAGGCATCCATTCTGGTGCTGGACCACTCTTTCAGAGAAGCAGTATTTCCTAACATCTAGCCTAAATCTCCCCGGTGCAGCTTGAAGCCATTCCCTCCAGTCCTACCACCAGTTACATGAGAGAGGAGGCCGACCTCCAGCTCACTACAACCTCCCTTCAGGAAGTTATAGAGAGCAGTAAGGTCTGCCCTGAGCCTCCTCTTCTCCAAACTGAACAACTCCAGCTCCTTCAGCTGCTCCTCATAAGGCCTATGCTCCAGACCCTTCACCAGCTTTGTTGTCCTTCTTTGAACCTGCTCCAGGGCCTCAATGTCTTTCTTGCAGTGAGGGGCCCAAAACTGAACACAGCACTCGAAGTGCAGCCTCACCAGAGCTGAGTACAGGGGGACAATCACTGCCTGTTCCTGCTGGCCACACTGTTTCTGATGCAAGCCAGGATGCCATTGCGTCCTGGCCACACTGCTGGCTCATGTTCAGCCAAGTCAATAGCCCCAGTTCCATTTCCTCTACACAGTCTTCCAGCCACTCTGTCCCAGCCTTGTAGCATTGCCTGGGGTTGAATGTACATCATTTCCAAACTTGCAATTGATTGTAGATCTCATTTTATTAAATCACTGCATTGCCTTTCCTAATGGAGAAATTAGTGTACAGACTGTCTGAGTCAGCAGACATGTTTCTTTGGATGTAATTTCTGTGAAATGAAAGGGCAGCTCTGCTGGTAGAGGTTTTGTCTCCTACTGTGGTCTTGTACTGATGAGGAATTAAGAGCATCTTTAGCTCACAAGGTCCTTTGAAATAACCCATGGAAGTTGTGCTTTGCTATTTGTGTGAAGGGGTTTGGTGAGCTGCAGAGAAAATTGGTTTCTAGGTCCTATTTTTAACTGTGTTTGTGCCTGAAGTAGGTTCTTAGTTATTCCATCTCTCTCTGAAATCCTCTTTAAACAAACAAACAAAAAGCCAATACATATGCCCTTGGTACACCAGCCTTGTCTTTCATTCATTACAGTTTGCATCACACAGAGCCAGTGGAGGTGTGGGAGAGCAGGTTTCTAACAATCCAGGTTTGTGACAATCTGTTCCTGTATTAGTGACTTGCATTACAAGAGCTGAAATTCTGACACTCCTGACCAAATCCTGATGGATCTGTGGGCTCAGGCTGGCCTGCTCCCCATGTGCAGCTGGCTGCCTGTTGCCTGGGCCCTCGTTCTGTCCTTTGCTGACTAAGGCAGTGATTACACTTTTTAGTGGGAATAACACGCTTTTCTCAAAAGCAGTGACTTCAGAGATATTCCAAGAACAGGGTTTGTTTATTTATTTATTTATTTCTGCGTGTCATTGTATTGATGAGAAGATGCACCAAATGATCATTAAAATAAGGTACATGTGACTGCTTCTGTGCCTTCCTCAAAATGATGATTCATACGCCGCCTTAATGAGGCTGGGTACAGTAAACAGACAGAGGAGTGCTTGAAAATGTGACTGCATGCAGTGGACTTGCCTAGCCTGGAGCTTACTGCAGGGAGAATTTTCCATCTGAGCAAAGGAGGAAGAGAAATACAAGTAAGATGGTATACGTTGCATTCTTAATAGAGGAAATAATTCCCAACCGCTTAACGAATTCATTTTGCTACAGCCTGCCTTCTCTAGGATTTTGCACCTCATGGAGGTGAAAGCTGGCTTTGTTTTGTTTGTTTGTACCAGCATATGGGCTTCTGAAAAACTTTGCCATGTTCTCACGTGATAACAGGCTTTAATATCTAGGAGCAAAACCTTATGGTATATTCTTGCCATTGGGGATAGTATTTATCAGATGAAAGCAAAGTCTGAAGTAGACAGGAATTGTCCTGGATTTGAATACCTCTTCCTCAGAAATTCATATCTCGCAAACCTATTCCCATTCTAATGCATCATCTGTCTTCGCACAAATAATAGGATTTTTTTTTTCCACAGTCAATATGTAATTTTCTGTCAGCATTTTATGGCTGAAAAGCTGGCAGGGCTGAATCTGGACCAGTTAATAAAGATTATCAGTTTGCATGTTCAGCATTCTTGGCCTGGTGAGTGTTGTACTTTACACTTAATGCTTTGAGATTAGCATGATAGATGAGCGTACTCAGTAAAATGTTTTTACAATTTATGTTTTTATTAACTGTTGTGTTGAACTTAGGGAAAATGTCCTTTTCCTTGATGGATGTCACGGCACAGTAGTGTGTCAGCTTGTGAACGGGCTTGGCTTTATGATGTGACGATGCTAGAATGTGCTAGAATCAGTTTCAAAGGAAAAAGACTGGTACACAGGCATCAGGAAGGGCAAAAATCGCTCTGCAGATTGGTGTTACAAATTCAGAAGACAGAATTGCTTGCCTCTTTTAACTTGACTTTGGCACTCGCTGAACACCAGGATGTTGGAAACTTGAGCTCGTGCAGGAGTAACACTGCAGGAGTGTATGGCACTTCTGTCCATTCCTTGCTCTAAAGGCTGTGTGTGATCTCATTTACGGCATAAATACATGTGATGTCTGAGAATCTGGATGTTGTGATAGGCTGTACATGAAAAAATTCTGAAGCTTGTACGTGTGCACACTGCCCCAGCTGTGTTTCTTTTGCAGTCCGTATTCTGGAATATAGTTTCCTTTGGAAATAGCGAGATAATTTTGGGTGGTATTTCCTTAAGAATTTTATCTGAATGCTCTGGATTCCTCAGTTTCTTCTCATGCCAGCTCTCCCTCCTATCTCTGCAGCCCTGCTAGTAAGTATACTTGTGTATGTAGCTCAGAAAGCTAAAGGCTGTGCTGTAACGTGGTCCTTTAATACGTTCACTATAATTTCCATTTTCTTGCTGCAAAAAATGTTATCAAGTCTGTCTTGCCCACCCTCTATATTATTGAGCTTATGGCAAGATCTGTTTCGTGATTTTCCACTGGTGACCTCTGCCTTGTTTTGTGCTTGCTACAAGCTGGCAGAGCATGAGGCTGCTCCAGCCCAAAGCGTGTGTAGCTGCACCAGCTGTGTGTGAAATGCAAACACTGATAGCATAAATCTTACCCTCCAGGGCCCCTCCTTGTTCTGTACTAGCTGAAGTGCCAAACGCATACAGTTTTTATGTCTTTCAAAAGAATTTTTTTGGACCAGGCCTGATTCAAAACTTCATCTCAAAAAGAATATTACTAAATCCAAATTAAATAATAGTTCCAAGTGTGGAGTGGTATAGAAAATGTTGTTTGCTGTGGAAGTCTTTTGAAACAGAGTTGTTACTGGATTAAAAATACCTTTAATGGAAGACAGCCCTGTGTACAGGCACCAACATCTTCTTGTGAAAGTTTCTAGCATAAGGCTTATGCCCAGGGAAATTTGGGTCTGGGAGCATCACTTCTGTGCCTGGGAAACATCATGGAATAGATCCTCCTGACTGACATGTTAAGGCACATGTGAGATGAGGAGGTGATTTGAGATTGCCAGTGTGCCTTCATGACAAGGGCAGATCGTGCCTGACCAATCTGGTGGCCTTCTGTGATGGGGTGGTGGCATCAGTGGGCAAAGGGAAGGCAACTGATGTCATCTACCTGGACACATGCGAGGCCTTTGGGATTATCCCACTCCACGTTCTTATCTCTAAATTGGAGATATATGGATTTGAAGGCTGGACTATTTGGTGGATAAAGAATTGATTGGAAGGCCACAGCCAGAGGGTTGTGCTCAGTGGCTACAGAGGTCCAGGTGGGGGCTGGTTATGAACAGCGTTCCCCTGGGACTCTGTCTTGTTGGAGCAGGTCCAGACGAGGCCACGAGGATCCTCTCCTATGAAGAAGGGCTGAAGGAGCTGGGCTTGTTCAGTCTGGAGAAGAGAAAGGTCTGGGGAGACCTCGTTGCAGCCTTCCAGTATTTAAAGGGAGCTTATAAACAGGAGGGTGAATGGCTTTTAAAAGGTTTGGTTAAGAGGAACAGATGAGCCCTCTGGTAGGCCTGGTGTAGGTAGGTATTTGCAGGCTGCTTTTCAGATATCACAGTGAGGGTTTTGCAGAGCAATATCCTGTTGTTTTCTTTGCTCTTTGCATTGTGCTTGCCCTCATTCTCTCAATTCGCCTAAGCGGTAATTAGTGCCTACAATCAAGCTGGTTGCTGCTGCAGTGAGAGTGTACTGCAAGAGGAACAAAAGAATGACGTACACCTTGAAAGGAAGCCAGATAGTGAAAAATGGTTACAGGCTACTTAATTACAGGCTTTTCAGAGCAGCAGGTTTAGTTTTACATCACTTCAACAACTAATCGTTCCAGGGCTTTTTTAAAGAACATGATAGTGGGAAAAAAGGCTGATGTACATTTAGAAGAACAGGGATTTTGTACTTGTTTATTTTTCACTGCAATATCTGGAAAAGCTTAGGCTGGAGAGTGGCTAGAAATAAATCATTTTATGAAAAGAAACAAATATCACATAAAGAAAGTGTGATTCACCATTTCCACTCAGCTTGCCGTGTTGGTCAGATGCAGCCCCTGGTCACCGCTGTTGCTCCTCGGTCTTTCCCTTGGGCTTCAGGGAGCAGGAGCCAAAAGTCTTCACCCATGCACAGCTTTCACTTATAATTAGAGGAGGGCTGCCAGGGTCTGGTGGTACACAGTGCAGCATAACCAGTTGCTCAGATGGAGCATCTTCAGTTATCCTCTGTCTTCTTTTTCATCACCCAAGCAAATCTTCCATTTGCTAATTAGTATCTCAGTCCTAAAGTAGCCCTATATTAATCTTCTAGCAGAAACTAGAGATGAATGGAATACTTGCTACCATCAGAAGCTTTCCTGCCTTGTTTTACACAACTAGCTTTGATTGGAGTTGAGCACACATATTGAGTATGAAACTGATTTTTCTTTTAATAACACCAGTATTACCCATTTTTAATACATAGGTTTCCCGGTCAGATTCAGTGTGCGTATCATGACCTAAACCAAATGGAATATACTTCAGCTAGGAGTCATTCCCAAATTTGTTTTTAAAATTATGGACATTATCTGGGAATCGATGCCGTCTTTTTGTTAGGCTGCTTTAATTGTAAGATCTATCCTATTTAAAATCAGCATCTGGAGAACACTTTGCTGATGGATATGGAGGCAGTTTGAGTTGTATTTGATGGGTTCTCTTTGCAGGAATGGCTTTTGTTAGGAAGGTTGTTATGGTAAATCTGGAATGTCAGACTTAGTTTCTGATATTAATGTATTTGTTAAAGGGTGATAGTGAAGAAAATCATAACTGAGTATATAACTGAGTATATAACAGAGTAATCCCCCTTAAACATAATGGGACGAAGAGTAAATTTGCAGTGTTTGTCTCATGCCTGTAACTTGTTTTTTTAAGCTAAACATCATCATAACAGCTCTGATTCTCATTGTTTGCTCTTGTCAGCATCACATGAGTTTTCATGGTGAGAAAAGCCCATATTTCCCTTTGACTAAATGCACAAAATCTCTTGTTTGCTATGAGCTTATGTTGGGTAAATGTCCTGATAGCATTGAGGTACTTTCACACTAGTTCTGAAGTTGATTTTCCTATTTTTCTTTGTAGTATTGTTGGAAATATCCAAGTAATGTTTGTCAGGACGGTATCTCTGATAAAAGCAGAATTTATTCGCGATTGCAATGGCGGCGTCCCGCAAGCAGGAGCGCGCCTATGGACACAACATGACAGCCTTTAGACCCTGTTTGCTCCCCCTTGCCTCCCCCTCCCCTGTTTCCCCACTGGCTGGGTACTCCAGGTTCACAGTCTTATCAGAAGGTTGACATTTGCTATTTACTTGTTAATTTATTTGTTACCTGGTGCCAGTCAGCAGCCATCCTGTTGTTTCCAAGCTGTCTCGGTGCTCTCCTTGTCCTATTGATATGGTGATTTTCTTTAAAGTCATCATCGTTAAACAAAGAGCACTGGGGGATGATGCCAGGCCTTCCAATGTCTCTTCAGGCGCTTCCTCGGGCAGGCCATGGCTTGTTCTCTGGTTTGCTCTCGTGCAGGATATTCTTGCAGTGCGTATGACATCTATACACCTATATACAGAGTGTGCGTTCCTGGGAAGGTTCGTCTATACGATAAGTGATGTAAACTTATCAGAGATCTTGCCCAAGTTAAGTAGAAGGACTCACAAAAAGAACTATGATAGCGGAGATAATGAAATAAAAATAATATTATACAATTCTAATGCAGAAACAACACTTGATTCCCACAGTATGGAGGAGAAAAAGTAGTTAAATGCCACTGTTTTGTATGCAAGAAGAGATTAAGTCTTAACGCTTCTCTTCTGTCACATGAAAGTCTCTAAATTGCTTTTGGCAAGTAGATAATATAGGAAGAAATTGTTTTAGCGACAGAAGTGTTTTGAAAATAAACCTTGAATGAGAATACAAAACCTGTAATTATCTAATGGAAGATTGAAGGGTTTTGAGAAGCAAAACAAATGGTAAAGCAATGGAGTGCTGTGGTTATCTGACCTTGCCACCTGCTGCGGTATCAGTGTGTTGTGCATAGGTAGGGCATGATTTTCCAGGTTCCCATCAGATGCAAAATGTTTTTTTGGGTGAGACACCCAGTACACAGTACCAGCAAGTCTGCAAAGCTAAATGCAAAACTGTTTGCTTCTCAGGCAGCAGAATTTGGAGGGGCTGCACGAGTGCAAAATCAGGCATCAGTGTATTGGGGAAGCAGGTGAGTAACGTATGAAGCAACATACTTTAAACCCTGGTCTTGTTTACACCCATCAGGATTTGTAGGACTTTGCTGATGTCACCAATGTCGCTCTCGGCTGTGACACACCGGGTTATGGCCTCACCTCCCTGTTACTGACATCTGAAACAGTCTACGTCAATCCAAAAGGGAAACACAGATCTGTGCTGCTGCAGTACAGAGTTTATTTGCCTTTGTTGCTATGGTAGTTGAGCAAATGGGGCATATTCTGTGGGCATCTAGATTGTGTCTGTGTTGGATGGGACAGAAAGACAGTAAAGACTTTGTCAGACTGCTTTGTACTGCTTTCTGTGCTTGAATCCTCAGCTCTCCATGGCTTCGCAGTGCTTTGCAGAGGTCTTGCAAGTGTCCCTGGTGGGAAGGAGCTGTTAACATCCCTTTTCTGGCTCTATGGGCAGGTGATGTACCTGGAATTTTTCTCTTGTATTGTTGCAATTGCTTTTTTAAATAGATTTCCTCTGTTTTTATTTTGATGCATAAACACCAAAAACACTTAGTCTTATATTTTTAAAATGGTGTTCATGTGCTGTAAATAGGTACGGAGGTCATCTCAAGATCTTGAACAGTGGAACAAAGATGAATGCCATCTCTGAAGCCATTTTTTCCCCTTGCTTGAGAACAAAACAAACAAAGTGAGTCACGTGTGAGTGGGTGCAAAGCAGCTAAGGAAGGATTTCTGATAGGTGTCTGTGTGTGTTGGATGATGTTCTCCTCCTTGTGCAACTCTATTGACTCACCTCCAGTGTTTTGAAATGAACTTGTGCAGGCATATCTTTGTGTATCATAAACAACGGAGAGGCTTTAAAATCCCTCTTCTGCCTGTCACCCATGTGAATTAAGTATCCTTTTCATAAATGGCCATGTGGTCCTCTGTACACTGTGTCATAATTTGCTTACATAGTTGAATGGAGGACAAAAATACAGTAATGCATTTGTGGCTAATGGAAAATGGCTCTATACTGTCCTGAGGAACACACCCTCTGCTTTTTCTCAACATTAAAGAACAACCACGCAGCCAGTAACATATTGCTTTGCAGAGATGCTCCTCCTTCATTCACGCCGTTGATGGTCACAGGGGATTCTGCCTTGTTGCTGGATGTCCCTGGTGTGCAGAATGGTGCCCATTCTCCAAGCCAGGCATTCAGCACCCATCTACCCATGTATAGTTGTGTGGCCTTTGCCTCAGAGCTGTCATCAGCTGAAACACACACTTTGGTGAGCCACCCACCTTCTTTCTGCCTCCTCATCCCCAGCACATCCTTCTGGAGCTGATGCTGTGATGCATGAACCTGGCCTTCTCTCACCCTCTCCCTCTCGCATTGTGTTCTCCCACTAAGGTTTGTTTTATTAGCCCCGTCTTACTCTGGCAGCGAATGCGATGACGTGGCATTTGGGGCACTTTTCCAAACACTGGGATTTTACAAGAAGTACACAGTGGAAATATTAACAGATCTGTTCCAACATCCATATATGCTACATGTATATATCCAAATGTAAATATTCAGATCTATTTGTTAAGTTTGCAATTAGAAGTTTCTTCTTTGTGCATCTGTGGAGAAACTTCTCTTTTGTGGTCAGAACAGCAGCAGGTTTCCTGGGGGAGGAACAGCCCTTTTCTTACCATGATGTTCCCCATGGCTTGGCACAGAACTGCAGGGGTTGGAAGGAACCTCAAGGGGTCACTGAGTCCAACCCCTCTGCTAAAGCAGGTGCCCTACAGCAGGTGGCACAGAGAGGTATCCAAATGGGTCTTGAGCATCTCCATAGAAGGAGAGTCCATAACCTCTCTGAGCAGCCTGTTCCAGTGCTCCACAAGGGAAACATGATACTGTTTTTCTTTTTATGAGGTTAGAGAAATGGTAACAGTTTAGAATTTAGCTTTTATTGCCTGCTGTAATTCAACTATATATTTTTGCTAAGTTGTGAGCAAGGTGTTGACCTGCAGGCAGAATCCACTTGTGACGGTTAATAGGTGGTCGGATTGTTTTGGAAAATGTCACATTCCAGTACGTGATTTTCATTACTAAGCAAGGACTGGTCAAATCCACCAGGAAAAAAAGAAAATGAAACATTGAGAACCTTAATGATTTTCATCTAGGTTTGAATTAAAGGGTTTTTATAAAACCTGAACTCTTCCTCAGATCCCGTCACCAAAAGTTCATTGTTTTGCAAATTTCTAGTCCTGATTTTTAGTGTTAAGTTTCCTGCTGTTCCCAGGTCACAGTGTGAGGAAGGACTGGTAACCATGAGGAGCTGGTAGGTGTCCCTACCAGTTGAAAGGTGGCTTTCAACTTCTGCTGGGGAGCGGGTCCCTACAGGAGGTCTGCTGGTTGTTCAGATCCCATTGAATGACAGCAAAGATAGAAAGTCTTGCTGTAACAATTTCTTATTTCTTTCAATTACTTGATTTGAATCTATCAGTGGTGAGGACAAATCTTACAGCATCCAAATCAGTGTTGTTCAGCAGAAACCACTGACCTATGCTGATTTGTATTTTCTGCTTAAGGTTGTAGCAATTCCAAGCCAGCAAGCCTATTGGTTTTGATTTTTTTTAAAACATTACAGTCAATTCAAAATAACTAGAAGCTACTTGAACAGCACTTGGCATGTTTGCAGCAAGAATTTCTCAATTTCTCTTTTATGTGTCAGGGAATTATAACGTGCTAATTCATTTCAACCAAGCTGCAAAGTGGTTGAGGGGGTCAGTAGTGGGGGATTACATGGTGTTGTCTCCCTGTAATGGTTGCTGAGAGAAAGAGATGGTGGCTGTGCAGCGTCAGCCACTAAGCTAGGGTCAGCCAGTGGAAGTGTATTTCAGGGAATTGTGTCCAATAATTTGTGGTATCAGCATAGCAAAAAAGCTTGAGAAGATCCAAGCCTGACCTGTAAGTGTCAGATCAGCTGAGCCTGGGAAAAAAGTATAACCCACGGTGGTGCAGTATGCATTTACACCCTGTGCTTCCTCTTGAGTGAACTGATATTGAAGTATGTACACGTATAATCAATGCACATTAAGATGTTGCAATTATAAAATAAACAGGAGAGTTAGGCAAAGCAGATTATATTTACAAAAAGAGAATAGAT
The DNA here is from genome assembly GCF_019232065.1 of Centrocercus urophasianus. Classification (NCBI taxonomy): domain Eukaryota; kingdom Metazoa; phylum Chordata; class Aves; order Galliformes; family Phasianidae; genus Centrocercus; species Centrocercus urophasianus. The sequence continues at coordinate 927,254 of NW_024885310.1, forward strand.
AGAAAGCTTACTCCTATGCTAGGCTCACTCATAAAACTCCAGCAGAGCAGATGTCCAGAAGAGATCCTTCCCTAGTGGCAGCCAGCTCTTAAATAGGTCTAGGAGAGATGGAGCCAGGCTGCACCCCTTCCTGCAGTACAGCTGAATTGCCTTCACCTGTGCTTCCATGGCTGACTCATGGCTCGCCTCAGGTGATCAATCAGAGGTTCAGGCCGTGACTCAGCAGTTCCCATGTAGTACTTAAACACATGTGTGCTCAGATATGTTCTTGAATTAGGGCCTAATCTCTGCTTAGGAAAGAGGAAAGTGTTCTCCTCTTGCTGTTGTCTCTTTTGTCCATGAAAGTGATGCTATGCCCAGCTCTGCAAAAACCGAATTTGGCTTTCCTGCCTGGCAGACAGGTGGATCTTGACAGTATTTCTCATAAAGCAAAAGTAGAAATGTACATCTAGTTTTATTTTACATTCACATTTTTACAGGCAGTCCAGATGGAGCAGAGTGCATGTAGTCTGAGTGGGTACCCATGTGGGCATTGTGGTCTGACAGTCCTGCACAAAATAATTTTAAATAGCAAATACTTAGACTAAAAGCAGTGTACATTTAATTAAGACTACTTCTATATTTTTCTGTGTGATTTTGTGGATGGTGATGGGAGCCCAAGTGTTTTTCAAGATGTCCATGGAGCGTATTCTTGAGATACAGCTGTGTTGCAGAATATTGATGTAACTTCTGTATCCAACAATGAGCAGGAGCTGTCTTTTCTTATCCTCTTCTGGGTTACTGTTCTTTTATCCAAATAATACAAGTTGCCATTTGTTTCACGTCAGCAATAAAAAAAGCAGGAAATTACTGCATCTGAAAAGTTTGGTATCCATTTAAAACAAGCCCTTCTGGGTGCAGAAGAACAGTGACAGCCTGGTTCTCCCTGTGTTTGTCTTCGTACTTTTCTGGTGTCAAATCAGATAGTTTGATCTTTATTTTAAAGCATTCCTGTCTAAATTCTGATTCTAAATATGGGAGGCTTGGGCTGCAGCCCCGTCGGCAGTGGGAACGTGGCTGCAGTCCTCTGCTGCACTCTGTGCTTCTGGGAAACCTGTGGGATCTCTGCCTGTTTGAGACTTTGCTAACATGGTAACTGTTAAAAGCTACTGAGGTTGTGAGAGGAGGAACAGTGAGTGGCAAGAGCCGTCATTTTTCTTTTAATTCAGGCAAAAATCTGGGAGATGGTGGATGACTGCATGGACTAGGGGAGTTCCAGGCAGTGATGGCTACAAATTCCAACACAGCTGTTTTCAAAAATTATAGCAAGTTTTGTTTTTATATTAAAAAAAAAAAAAAAAAAAAAAAAAGATATTTTACATAGAGATCACTTGGGGTCAGGCTAGGACAACAAACAGCAGAGCACAGTGTCACCTGGTGACAGATAACAGCAGATACACCTACTGGAAATGCTAACATAAACATGCCTGATAACATCAATACAGAAACCACAATATATATCCCTTCTGATAATCCATATTATCCTATTTAGGATCATATCCTGTGATCCTGAAGCTTTTCTATTCAAAAGAAAAACGCATTCCCACTTGTAAATACTTTCTGGTGCAGATAGCTTCTGCAGTTGTGTTTCCTCCAGCCAAGGACCCGTGATGCTGCTGCTCATGAGAAACCCAGGAGGTGGCCAGGAGTGGGAAGTAGGTTGTGTGTTCCACATCTGAACCTGAAATGAAGTCCCAAGTCACGGAGCTGTGACCTTACTGCAGAAGGGACTGGTGGCCTGCCTTGTTGCCAGAGGCATTGTCTGGAATGTTTGATTGTTCCCCAAGAAATTCAAGTTGTTGGGTGGCAAGACTGTAATTCCAAAGTGTGGCTGCTAAGGTTGAAATACTAAAAGGCTGAAGGAAGTGACAGATGATGCCACCCTGGTAACCAAACTCTATACTAAGATATAAGTGAGTCAGTATTAAAATGTCTCTGTCAGACCTTCACTAATGAGTAGCTTCTAAATATAGTGTCAAATCAAATACTTGAACCAAACTCTTTTATCTTCACAGCAGTGCTGAAAACATCCGTGTGCTGTGCATTTGTACAAGTTGATTCTTTTGTCTGCACAAAATGTGTTGTTAACATCTATGCTTTTCACTTCCCAAATGCTGCTCTGACAGGTCATTTGTTCAGGTGCTATCAGATTGTGACGGTTTTCTTGCAGGTGCTGCAGGCAGAGGTGTGGATCGTGCTCTACTGAAGGCTTTGAGGTTAGTCTGGATCACTGGCAGAGAGCACCAGCTCTCTTTGTAAGAGTGTAGGAGAGATGCTCCAGCCCTCTGATCATTTTCCTGGCCCTCCTCTGAACCTACTCCAATAGCTCCACATCTCTCTTGTGCTGACAGGATGGAGGCTGCTTTCATCAGGTCACTGATATCCCTAAAAACTACCGTTCTTCATTTGAAGCCATGAGATAAAGGCACTTCTTGGCTTTGTGTTGTCATCCCCAGCACTTCCCATTGACAAAGTGGAAAAGATGGGCATTATCCCTGAGTCTGCACTTTGTAGCTTGGAGTTGCTCAGAGATGCCTTTGTTCACTTAAAGGACTTCCATCTTATGAATATTCATTTATATGACAAATTGCAAGTTCCTCGGGAAGGATGAGAACTGAGGCTTTTCAGTGTGGTAGAATGAGATGCAAAAAAATGAATTGCAAATCACTTGAATTCTGTCTTTAAATTCCACCACTGCAATTGCGATAAGAGCATGTATTGAAATGGTTTTATAACGTAGGCTGTGCTTTCCACAGTGAAAATGTGGCCACCTGCGTGAGGGAAATGAACAAGAAATGTTCCTGCTGCACATTTGCAATGGGATTATAAGGAGTGAGGAGCCTTTGTTTTATTTATGTTTGTTGTTAGGAACTGCAACGTGGGCATCACATTGTGATGGCACCTACTGGGCCTGCTGCCATTTGCTCCGTGCCATCAAATAGTTGGTGAGAAAGGGGCTGAATCTCTCCCCATTCATCTTTGTTGGTGTTCCTTGAGGTGGAAACCTAGGAGGTGCACACACCACAACCCATGGCGGTCAAGCTCCAGAGCTGCCCCATGATAGAGGTCATGTAGTGCTCTAATTCTAACTCTTCTTCTGCCGTAAACTTTCATGTTTTTTCTCATAGCAAGTGGAAGGTAACTAGTGTCCGGTCCCACTGTGGGCCTAGAGTTATTTTCTGTAGTACCATGAAGAACCTGTGGGACAGCTATTGAGAAACAAATGATAGTTGAAGATGAGGAAGAAACAGACATGCCTTGCAAATTCATCACTGATGTTTCTGATAGACACATTGGTAAATAAACTGTACATGGAAAGCCTTATCTCAGACCTACTGCTGCCTTCTTTTTGACAGCCGAAATCATAACAGAAGATCAGGGACTGCTGGCAGCTCCCTGTAGCTCCATGCAGGTTTTATGGCTGCTTGGTTTTGAAAGCATGCTGCTGTCACCACAGCAATAAGTGACAGTGCAGCACCATGTGAAGGATGATGCTTCAAGCCTGTTGTCTGCTTGTAGGTGCTTTGTAAAAGGGTTTATTTTTCTTTGTGTCTGAGAAAAACTCTTGAATTGCTTGGTAAGCACTGAGTTTCATGGCAAGCACGGAGCACTAACTATGGTAGTTTTCGGTAGCCTCTTCTGTTATTTCTCATTATTCTGTCTTTCATTCTGCTTTTGTGTACTGCCTCCAAGGAAGCTCACTGGGGTGACCTAAATGACGCAAAGCCTGTGGTTTCTGGGAGGTTAGCAATGCTCAGACAAGAAAACTGCTGTGGGAACTCCAGAAGGAAGGGATTAACCTTTTGCTGTTTGTTAGGAGTCAGTAGTGAAGCCATGGGGAGACCACAGGGCTGTCAAATCCTCGTCTCCCGCAGCTGCACAGGACAGCTCTGTGCAGCAAAAAGCTCAGAGAATAATATGTGATATGCTGCTTTGTTGAAGGAGGGCCCTGCTCCAAAAAGCAGCAGTTCAGCTGGCAAATTTGGAGAGAGACATTTTGTTGGCCTGTTAATAATTGTCAGTTAGAAAACAGTTTTTGGCTAGTTATGAATGGCACTCATCAGTTGCATGTCTCTTTTGAGTCTCCTTCAACTTTTCCCACTGCATCCTTTTTTCCCTGCTGAAGTCGTGTGTTTTGATCTGGGAAAGTGGGACTTACACTCTTGACTTTCCTCTTCCTCATGGGCTCTTGCCACGCTTGCCCACCCTTTCCATCCTTGTTGTCCCACTCCTTGCAGCCTTCCAATCTTCTGACCTGTTTGAGCATGGCCTTGGTGGCTGGCTGTGAGCGCCTTGCAGCTTTGGTGAATGGTGCCACCCAGGTGGAACTGAGAAATCGGGTTAGTTCTTCACTGACAAAAAAAGTTGGAGCGGGAGCAAGAAAACTGCGGAGGAAGAAATGCTGTCAGTGCATCTACTGCGCTAATGATCGCAATACAAAAGTCAAAGGAAGTTTGTGTTTCGCTGAACTCCAGCAGTTCCAACCGCTAAACAAAAAGCCATAGGAAACCAGGCTTCATTAGTGCTTCATTAGCTTTACTTAGACTGAAAGGAAAATGAGCGCCATACACAAGAGCTGAATGCTGTTCCAAATGCTCGGTACTTTCCTCTGATTTGTATTTCTCATGAGCCGTTTAAATTGGCCGACATCTGTGAAGATATTAGGAATGTTCCTGCTCCTGGAAAATTAGAATGTTCCCCTTCTGCAACCTGCTTCATTGCTTCTCCTCTCTTCTGCACTGCTGAGTCTGCTTCCATCTGGTTTTAACCCAGCCTCTAATGCTGGAGCTGCTGAGCTGTGTCATACATGGCAGTTTGTACAAGGAAGACATTCTTTCGCATCTCAAATATTTTATGTCTGTATTTATGTATTTATGTTTATATATACATGTTTCTTATACCAGAACTGTTGGACAGATGTATGACATGCCATCTTCTTCTGCGGAGACCCCTGCATATTTATGGTTGTTCTTAGCTATATTTAGTTTGCATGATTGAGTTCTTTCAATTTAAACAAGAAGTGTTTAGAAAGAAAATGTTCCAAAGTGGGCCACATGCTTTCCTCTTGTATGGCATTTTTGTTCGATTGTGCAGCAGGCAGCGTCAATGGAACTAAAGGTATTTAAAGAAAATACACTTTATAAACTCCAGAGGGTATTGACTTAGGCCATGATGTTAACAAATGCCATTCCTGATCACAAGCAAATAGGACTTAGGAATTTTGGAGGTTTGGATGTAGTTTCTTTAGAACTGCAGATTAGGCTAATAGTGCCTCTTTGACTTGCGCTGAATTTTTCCAAAGAAAAGAACTGTGACTTTTGCAAGCAAAACAATAAGTGATTCTGGTTTGGGTTTATATTTTTAGATCAAAAGGGATAATTTACTTGCCCTTTTCTTATGGCTCTAGTCGGATTTCGTGTTGCTTAATCTCCTTGCTCTGCTATTAAAATTCATCTTTATATTTTCCACAGGTGAAGAAAAACTAATCGTAGCTCCTGGTAATTGGTCCTAATTTAGTTCTTTGTGCTCTGTGAGTGGCCAACAAAGGTCAAATGCTGAACGCGCTGTTTATCTTCATAGTCAGCTAAAAATCCAATCAATGAAATGTTTTTCTCCATAATTCTTGTTTGTTTCCTCTTCCCATTCCATAGTCCCATGGCTGCTGTAAGCAAGCGACATTCTTATCCGGTGTCAAGGTGAAGGGAGGCTGTCCAGGGGATCAAAGTCAGCAGTCAACTGATGCAGTTTGGGAATACCTGTAACTTAATAAGTCTGTGGTGTTAGAATGTGTGCTTTTTGAAATTTCTAGGTTTGCTGCTGAAGGCTTCGTGTTAGACAGCTCTGAAACAGAGTGGTTAGTTTTAGGATGGATGCAGGATGGTACTTTTAATTGCAGCCAGCAGTTATCAAGTTATCACCAATGATAGCTTCCTGCCCTTAACATGGAAGGAGTTCTGCAGTGGTTTTCTGTTTTGGGATTCAAAGCTTGAACGTCTGCCTTATGAAGCCAGACAGACTGAGTAACCCGTGACCGCTCCAGGAGCAATCCTGCTTAATTTTTGGATTTCATTTCCCTTTCCTGTCCTGCTGCAAACACCCAAATTGTCCCCATTGTTTTCAGGGCTTTCAGTTTCAATACTGGCAAGGACTGAATTGCTTCCTGAGGTGACAGCAGTGCTGTGCTCAAATCACACGGTGGAGATGTCTGCTGGCACGGTATAGCCTGATATAAGACGCCGTTCAGTCAGCAGCAGATAAGCCTTTGCATTTTACTTGTCAGTAAGCAAAGAATGTAAACAATTTGTTCACACTTTTATTATTGGAGATTACACTTGGTGACATGGAACAGCTTCAGGAGCTGGGCTACCTACAGATAGTGCGCCTTGGCAGCCATGTATGGGAAGGCCAGGCTGGGAGGTACACAGGTGCAAAGCCTTGCCGTGCCAGAGGGCAAACCTGCAGATTGTGCTGGAGTGTAAGATGGGCACGGTCTCTGCTGTCTCAGGACAGGTACACATGGGAGTAGAACAGTCTGGAAAAAACAAAAATCACAATGAATATTTCTAATTAAGTTATCAAAAGCTTGACTTAGGCACTGCAATTCTAATTCTTTTGGAAGGTTTGAAAAAAGGAAGGTGTTACATAGTTAGCAGCTCTTGTGCCATTTTCTGACCTTTTTTTCTGCTTTCCTGGGTGAACACAGCCTAATGTTGCTCCAAGCATCAATTAGCAGTGAAGGGGGATTGTGCAGTTACAGTAGGATCACGGTACTTGGCTGAATGAATCATTTTCATCCTCCCTCAAGGTCGTGGTGAGTTGATGCCCAAATACTTCCACTATAAGATCAGGGAGGTGAGACCACAGATCATCACTGTATGAGCATGCTCTGCAGCAAGGAGATCACCTGCTCACTGTGCCTGTGTCAGCTGGCCAGGGGTGCTCTGCAAAATCAAAGAACAAAAACTCAGCCTAACCTACCCTTAAAAAGCGGAAGTCAGAAATGGAGCTGCAGCTTTATTTTCCACTTGGCAGTGAAGAGCCCTGTAGTTAAATCTCTGCATTTGAAGGAGTATTGAATCTGAAAGCTTGTGCATTTGAGTACAGGAGGAGTCTGACTGACTGTCAGCTTTCATTCATCACTCAGAGGATGTTTCTGTCTCCATCCAGTGTCAGTCAGAGAGCCCAGAACCCAGGAAGTCCTGGAAGCCAGCCAGGATGTCCGACACTCTTTGTTGCAGATGCAGTCTCATGGGAAGAACAGCCTGAATCTGTGGGTTCGACTGGGGCCTAGAGATGCTGCGGAATGTTGCTGGAAGGTCTCAGCAAAGCTCTTTCTCTATTTGCAGTTGAGGCTCTGATCACAGGAATCTTCTTTTGAGGTCCTTTGGGTTCAGTAAAAAGAAGCAAGCGACCCCCAGAAAAAGGTGTTGCCCCAAAAGATGAATTTTATCATTTATCAAGTGTAATTTCTTTTCAGCAGACCTTGTAGATTTGGGGGTTTGGGAGGGCTACGTGCCTTAGCTCATTATTTGTTCAGTCTAAGGATGTGCAAGGAGCATTTCTGCGTTGTGCCTTCCCTGCTTTGTGGACTGGAAGTACTCAAATTACAATGGATGTAATAGGTGGTCATAAAATCATGAAGGCTGGAAGATTTCTCCAAGGTCAAGTCCAGTTGTGAGCCCATCCGCACCATGCCCACTGCCCGCATCCCTCAGTGCCACATCTCTGCAGTTTTGGACCACCTTCAAGGTCAGTGACTCCTCCCCCTCTTGGACACTGTGCCAGTGCTGCACCACTTCTGTGGAGAAGAGATCTTTCCTAATGTCCAACGTGAACCTCCCCTGGCACAACTTGACGTCTTTAGTGTTTGTAGCATATGTAGAATTTGGGGGTAATTGTGTGACAGAAAAGCCAAGTGTGTTTCAGTATTTCAGTCAAAAAACATATCTCTAAACTGATACAGCCCTTTGTTTCTTGGCAAGAGGGAAGAATTAGATGTGGATGTACTTAAAAATTAAAGTCCATCAATTAATCAGAAGTGCTAAAATATTTAGAGAGCGTGCTGTAGAGTTCAGGCTGCTCGCTGCAGCTTTCAGCTCCTGTGACATACAGGAGTCATCGAGGCCTGCCCTCCTCACCATGCTCCCTATGCCCAGGGCAGCTCCCTGCCCCAGGGCTGTAATGCTCTTTCCCTGGCGGGGCAGAGAAAGCCGCTCAGCGTATAACCCTGAGCCCCTGCTGACCCAACTGTGCCGCAAAGCACGCCGCTAGCAAGGAGATGCCAATTATTAATTGCAGGAAGGTTATGAGCAGGTCACGTTCAAAGGAATTACCCTGTGTGCATTGCCAGTCATGGGGCAGGTGGGCTTTTTAGTCCCGTCAGCATGTAGGTCCTGCCAGGTTCCCTGGAAAGCGTCAGCCTTTCTATAAGACTGAGCTTTGTTTCCTAAGCTCTCTGCAAGTTGTAATGCGGGCTGTTGGGATAGCTGTCAGTTTGCCTGCGTGTCAATTGGCTCTATCCAGGCACCATCTGCTTGCAGCCTTCTGCTGCAAGTGCAAGTTTGCACTCATGGTGGCAACAGATCAATGCATTACTGTGCGTCTCTAGTGAAGTCATTAGGATATTGTACTTCTTTTTTCTTCTTTTAGGTGCAGATCTGCAGATAGATTACTACTAGATTTTTAAAAGTTCACTTTGTGTACGTGAGTTAAAATGTCTTTTCCTCGGCACCCTAAGACATTTTTGAGCTGAAGAAAATGTGAAATATTAAATAGGGTATTCTAGGATGTGCTATGCAATAGCTGAAACCAGAGAGATTAATTATGCAGCAAAAAAAGGTAACTAGTCTTCACTTTTTGCTTCAGTGTTCTAGCTACATAATAATAATAATACATGAAGAAACAACCCAGCAAGCTTTCCCATGATCTCTAAGAAAAATGCTCCCACATCGTGGATATCAGAAGCGAAGCTCTTATTGTGAGCTCCCAGCAGGGGATGAGCTCCCAGCAAGCCAGGAGGATAATACTGTGGGTAAATTGAGCAAATGTCCTTGCCTCTCCAATCAGCCAGTATTTGAAGGGTATTATCCTTGCTAAACTTGTCATCCACTTTAAATGGAAGTTGGACTGAAAATGTGCATACTCTACTTAGCATGACTTTTAGAGAGATGCTTCTGCAGTCTAGGGATTGTCTTTAATTCCTAGAGATGTAACTCTGCCACAGCTTTGTTTAATCTCTGTTTATTTGCTTAACCATAGTTCAGTTCATAATCTAGTCAATGTGTAAGGAAACTCTTGTGCTCTCTTCTCTTCTTTTTTGCTGCTGCCACTTGTCAGTTTGACTGCTCTGTTTTGTTCTGTTATGGTCATGTTCAAGCCAGATGGATCCAAGTATTTGCTGGTTCCATAAATACCTCATCCCAAGCCTTACCTGCCCCAATCACTTGCAGCCATGAAGTGGGCGACTGCAGACTTTGCTGTAGCTGAAGTCATCTGCTGCAGCACACAAGGTGCATTTTCCTCTTTTCAATATGTATGTACTTATGTATAGATTTATTATATACTATATTTATATATATAAACAATATGTGGGTAGGCAGAATGTGTGGATTGTGTCCATGAAAGAGAGGGCTTGAATGACCTGATGCTTTGAAGCAGTTGCTCTGTTAGACCAGAAAATGCTTTCATCTTTAAGCCTTCCGTTTCACCCATCTCTTGAAATTTCCCTGACATGTGGATGGAGACATATTCTGAAAATAAAAATCACGGTCAGCTGTGGGAATACTGCACAGTGCAAGGGACTGGGACTTGGCTGTGGTTCCTCATTGCTTATTTTTCATCTCTAGGACAGCAGCTCTACTTCTTTCTAGCATAACACATGCATATTTGATTCCATTCTCATCAGGAATTCATCCTTTCCGGTTGGATGTGTGTGAAAGGCTGGCAGCTGGAACTTCTGCCTGTGGCACATCATCCCACCAGCACCTGACTGCATACAACAAAGCACCAGCTTCTCACATCACTGGAGAGTTCCAACGTGGAGCCGCGGCTTTGTAATAACACAGCACAGAACATCTGAGCCGGAGATTTACTAAATGGAGCAGCATGGAGAATGCTCCTTAATTTTAAAGTAGAAACGAGTACCTGTGAAACAACTGACTTCAGCTGAGCTAAAGAATGTTGGTTTTTTCAGTAGTCTGGCTTCATACTTGCAGACATTTCAGACTGGCTTTTTTAATGTGTTTCATTTAGCAAGCTGGACAGGATGAAAGCCCAGAGCTTTCAGATGCTGCTGGAAGTGGAACAAGTGGTTAACCATGTTCTCCTAAAGATATGAATGAAAAAGTGTCACAGCTTAGCAACGAAGACCTCTTTCAGAGGTGCCACCATGCTTATGCTATCTGATAATTATTAAGGCACTATTGTGCTTTATATACAGATGGAATGCTAGTGATAGATTATGTAGGTGTCAGTGCGTGTTACGATGTTTTGCATTCTTAGAGCATTACTTTTGACTAAGTATGAAATTTCTCTTTACTTAGTGTTCCAAACTGTTGAACTCTAAGGAGAGGTGGGCATCATTACACATTCTGAAAATGGTCCTGTATTATTGGAGAGTTTCCAGAAATTGATGGAAAGCTGAGAAAGACAAAAAACCAAATGACTGTTAGCATTTCTTCCTATAAAATCTCATGCTAGTTATGTAGCACTAAAATGCTTCAAAATGTCTTTGCCTAGACCTTAAGGAATTAGTTAAACAAAAAATCATGATTTCCTCCCTAGTAGAATGTGTTTTCTTAGCCTCCCACTGAAAGACCTTTGACAGTGCTCACATGGTAGAGAAAATTTTTGTCACTTTTTGTATGCAAAGTAATTAATAATTCTGATGTTTCCAAACTGAAGCCTTATTGAAACCCATCCAACCCTGACATGAACTCTACTGCTTCAACACTCTGTTTGAGAGATAAGCTTCCCTTGAAACTATGATTATTAGCTCTGACAAGTTTGTCACTGGTGGTCTTTGCGTGGGTGCAATGATCATAAGTGATCCTCACCTCTTAGTATGTTTTCACATTAAACTCCACTCAAGGAAGAAGTTATTTTTTCCATCATTTTTTAATCTTTGAATTTATGTGGGTGAGAGGTGATGATGGACAGAAAGAAATGGAGGGAAACACTTGAGAAATGCCCTAGATTTTAAGAAATAATCTCCACATGTTTCTAAGTGGTTCAGCAGGAGACATGAAATGTTAATTTTCTTCTTTGGGTTTTGGGAATTTGTGCTTTGTGGAGACGTTGAAGGGTAATCTAAGCTGACTGGAGTCTGGTCTTGTGCACTGATTATGATAAATTAATAAAGCAGCTAAAAGGGAAGTCCAACTTGAAACCAGCAGCAAACAAAGGAACCCTCTCTAAATCCTGCAGAATGTGTGTTGTTTCTCTTTGGGGAGGAAGAGTTCAGTGCTGTTGTGGGAATCACATTATTAGGCATGACACCTTTAATGAGGGCTTTTGACCATTAGTTTAATCTACTTGAAAAGGAAGATAATGGAAACAAAAAATAATGACAATATCATAAATACTATGTTCTTAGCTAAGAAGGATAGTTCTTAGAATAGTTGTAGCTTCTATCCAAGGCAGACCGGGAGAGCTGGGTTTCACCTCGTTCTACACCAGCACTGCTGCAGTGTCAAGCAGATGTAATAGCATGGGCCACTGGTTTCTCAGTTTCTCACTGCCAGAGGAAGGCAGATGTAATTCAGATGATGAACTCTCATTTACAGATCCATTTAGAACATACAAGTCCATGTAAGGTTTCTGTTTCAAAGCAAGTCTGTCAGTATCTCTTAACAGATGTAGGCATACAGCACTCTAAAGCAACAGACAATAGGAGAGATTTACTGTGGGGATGTCTGACATGCTAACTTTATTGAGTCTATTGAGTACAGGGCGGTACTGGAGACCTACTGACCTAGAAATTGTAGTGGCCATCCTCTGACAAAGTCAGAAAGTACAGCATGGTACAGCAAAGGGCTTTGGGGTTTTAATCAAGAAGTAATTGGAACAGACTTGCCCTGGGATGACCCAGCCTGCCATGTGTTTTTGTCCCTGTTGCTCCATGAGGAAACACTTCCCATTCCTGACACTGCAGCTGGAAGGAGATGGGATTGTTGGGATTCATAAATATTGGATCGTGGGATCACAGAATGGTTTGGATTGGAAGGGACCTCAAAGATGGTCTAGTTCCAGCCGCCCTGCCAATGGCTGGTATGGGCAGGGGGCCACCAGTGCTATCGCAAAACCTCCGCCAGCCCTCAGAGCCCTTCTGCCCCACACCGGGCTGTGAGATGTGCCCTCAGCTGCAGGAGTGCTGGCTGCGGCCCAGGCATCGCCTTGTCTCAGGCGCTGGAGGCCGGCAAGTGGTCCCTGGCCCTGTTTTATTTAGTCGTAGTCATAGAGACTGGGAAGACTGGCCCTTGATTCATGAGTGGAGATAAAGCTGGCACGGTCTGTTTTCTCCTGGTCCCTAGGGAAACAGCAGGCAGCTTTCAGTGAATGGGCAAGTCCTGCCCTGTGGGGAACACAGAGCATCCCCCTCCCAAATTTGGGGGGGGCCCAGCACCAGGTGCCCTGTCAATGTGACAGGGAGCTGGGCTTCCCTGCCTCCACCTGATGGACAGGTGCAGCTCTGACAAAAGCAAAAGGAGCCTTGCACTTTATGGAAGTGACAGAGTGGTGCCTGTCAGCACGGTGAGTCAGAGGATGTGCTGGGAGCTGCATGCCTTCTGTGCTTCCAGGCACTTCTTCTCAACTGAGCAATTGTTTGCCTTTCAATGGCTGGAACGTGCCTTAGCATCCAAAAAGCAACCCAGGGTGGCAGAGCTGCTGGGAATTAATCAAGTGCTTGCTGCCCTGGGGAACCAGGTGTGAAAGCTGGGTGCCGCTCTTTCTTACTTTTTTATGAGTCTGTATTCATTGTGCATGTGAGATGGACAGGTTTGCCTGAAGAACTGAATGGATGCATTTATTTTGAAGGAATGGTTAATGACTTTTTAGATTTGAAAAGCTAATAGTTATTTTTTAAGACTTCTGCTTATTATTTACTTGGAGAGACTGGAAGTCATAGCTTCACCATGAGAAGTTCCCTTTCATAGTATCAAGTTATCTGATTCCTTACATATTGAGAATTTCTCTTTGCACATTAATACTATGACCATTTTATTTTTCTTAACGTGGCAGAGTAGGATTGCTATCTATATTATCAAAAAAAGTGGACCCAGTTTCAAAGCTTGGCTAGTAATTTTTCTGAGATACCTCCTCACTGCATAATGATGAGGGATGCCATACAATTCTGCATAGAATCGCTTTTAAGAAGGAATTAATTAATCTTTATAGTGGACCTTTGCAGTCTAGACATACCCACTTGAACTGATTGTCTTACTCTCCTTTTATAGTGAAAGAACAGAAATGAGTGGTTTTAGGATGTGATTCACCTGAACTATTTTAGGGTACACACTCTAGAATGAGCTCAAGTATTTTGTAGCAGTGCAGCTTCTCCTCTTTGATGGCAGTGGGATTTTTAGCTGAACCTGGCTTCCAGCAGATGCTCCATTATCACTGTTTCTATGTGCAGGCTGTGTCCCACAAGGACTTTGTTACAGACAGGGTGATCTTCTGTGAACCACGATAAGATTCGTGATTAATCTTGGGCACCAGTACTTCTGCTTGCAAGAACACTAAGACTAATGCTATATGTTTATTGTCTTTTATACTGTTCTCTGTTACCTTTCTGCTTTTCACACTCGTGTTCTCCCTCAGCAACAGCAGCTTTATGCACCAGCTCGGTCTGCCATGGCTGACTGTGTTCTTCAAGTTCCCTCAGAGCACTGGAATTGTGGCGTGAGGTTGCCTTGGAAATGGTAAGCAGGGAACAGCTTGTAGAAATTACAGCAAAAAATCTAAGAGAAAATGTCACAATAGGCTGCAAGAAGTACTCATATCAATAAGAACACTGGGAGAAATTGAGTTTCTATGGTGCTTTTTTATTTTTAGCGTCAGTTTTGCTTAGTAACAGCTGATGGTAGGTGAGATGCTGCAGTTTCTATCTGGAGTAAGCTGTTAGGTAAACTGCACCTCCCTGATTGCCTGTAGGCTGGGCAAGCTTTGATTCCCTTCTGGGTAGACCTGAAAGTCTCATCACATTTGTTTAAGACTTTATTATTGGTCCAACAAGATGGCCCAGTAGTGCTACTTAGATTGTGTATTTAAAACCTGTGTCTGATGTTGCTCTCCATTTGTTGCTTTGTAGAAGGAGAGAGCAGTACAGATAGAAGTGATGCAGTGATGGGCATCTAACTGTGCCCAGCAAAGAGGATGCGTGGTCTGAGAATAAGTGGAGTATTTGGTTTGGCTTTAATAATCTCCAAATCTTCCCATATCTAAATGGAAAGAATGACGATAAGAAAATCTCTTCTGCGCATGAATACACCAGGGAAAAAAACTGTTTGCTTTTGATCTGTTGTTTTCCAAACTAGACTGACAGCTGGCTGGGTTACTGGATGTGTTGTATTGCCATTCTTCATTTCCTTCATCAGGAGCATGCGGGCTTGCTCATGCAGGAATGTATCTTTTCTTGAGAAACAGTGGGTGTCGGTGTTTCTCCTCCACAAAGGGGATAGCAGAAATATCCTAAAAGCTGCAAATGTGCTCCAGTCCCACAGTGTATTGGTTTAAGACTTGATTTACTTGTTGATAATCCATAGTATTTACGTAGAACATGGGGAAGAAGAGCAAGTCTCTGGCCCTTATTCTGACCTTATTCCATCTTTACCTTTTAGTCCAGTGTCTTCTACTGGGGACAAAGGTAGAACCTCCATTAGTGTCACGCCTGTCATTTGTACCACGGGGCTCAGTGGATATATGGAGATGTCAGTCCTAAACTAAGGAAACCTGGATCTTTTCCCATCTCAGACACAAACCTTGGTGACTTGGGGGGTGGTGGTGGTGGGGCAGGTTATGTGGTGTCCATTCTCTCTTCTGCTCTATTTAATAGATCTGTGCTTTTGTCTTTTCATGTAGCTCAGTTTTTATCACAGCACAATCATGGTGGCTAATTCTTCTTTAAAATGTCTTCAGGTATTGCCAATCATGACCACAGGAAATAATCCTTCATTGGGCTGAATTATCTATACACAGTGCTGGCAAGCTGGCCTAGCACTTAAACTGTGTTCTATTGAGAGGGACCTCCTGTTTTGTATAGGAGAGTTTAGGCCCCAGAGATTAAACCACAGTAGCAGATTCAAGTTTCATATCAGTGGGGGTAAGGAGCTGATGTAGAACTCTCAGTCCAAGAAAAATAAACCATCAGCTTTTGACCTTCGGAGGTATCCAGCAAGTTAGCTTTTTACATGCTGTGATGTATTTTCAATCTAGTGGGGTTTTTGAGAGGGTAAATGATAGATTTAAAGATTTAATCTGTTTTCAGTTAAGAATACAGGCTGGAAATATAGTGTTTGATAAAAACAGTTTGTTGTCCCCAAGGAGGGTCCTGAAGCTGTGTTAGAAGCCATCTCCAAGGAATGAAAAGCAGGACAGAGTCAAGTCTGACAGGCAGAGTTTAGAAAGTCTGAGTGATGCTGTTTTTCCTAGAGGCAATGTACTCTACGTGACTCCATATATTACTGTGCTTGTCATTATTGCAAATTTCAGCGCTAGTGTTCTCCAATCAGCACTATAACATTTCCACTGAATAAATCAAATACAGAGCACAGTCTTCAGCTGTCGCTGATCCTGTGCAGCAGTAACAAGCAAAAGATGTTCCATACCTCAAGATGTGCGTGGTGCTTGGGAAATGAAAATTAGAAGGTAAAACTGAGATAGGTTCCTTGAGAAGACTTTTGTTAGCAAGCAGCCCTTGTCTTGTTCTTTGAGTTGTTCGTGTTTCAATGCAAGCAGCCAATTTCTGAAGAGCTTCTCAACTCTTTGAAAGAAGGCTTGTTTTCAAATTGCCGTTAAATATCCTGGGCAGTTTTACCTTAAGGG
The DNA here is from genome assembly GCF_019232065.1 of Centrocercus urophasianus. Classification (NCBI taxonomy): domain Eukaryota; kingdom Metazoa; phylum Chordata; class Aves; order Galliformes; family Phasianidae; genus Centrocercus; species Centrocercus urophasianus. Next base: position 943,334 of record NW_024885310.1, read on the forward strand.
TAGAGCAGTGAAATTTATACAAGTCTTCATACAGCAGAACAACAACAACTCCGTTATAAACACAAGAAAAGGTTAATTTGTGTTGTACCTTTTACAGAACATGTTTTTCAACTACATTTTTGTACTGCATCTAGTAAATTGAGCTTGTACACTTTCCGAACATGGAAATTAGGAGCCATGCATAGCTGACTTGTTCATGCATGCTGTTGAAGCAGATGGATGCAGTGTGCATGCAGTGTTTTGGGATGACAAAGCTGGGCACCTAGGAGCCTCCCTGGAGGCTCGGCGTGGCAGAGCAGGCTGGATCTGCTGCGGGAGGCTGGTGTTTCTGAATGTCTAAAGGGAGATGGAGGCAAATAGATGAGGCTCAGTGGTGTGTAGCAATCAGACAAGGAGCAATGGCCTAAAACTTGAACATAGGAAGTTCTGTACCAACACGCAGAAGAACTTCTTTACGTCAAGGGTTATGGAGCACTGGAGCAGATTGCTCAGAGAGACTGTGAAGTCTCCTTCTATGGAGATATTCAAGATCCATCTGGACCCCTACCTGTGCTGCAGGGTGCCTGCTATAGCGGGGGGTTGGACTCGATGGTCTCCTGAGGTCCCTTCAAGCCCCAGTGGATTGTGTTTGTCTCTTCCACTTTTATACCAGGTGTTTCCTTATTTAAAGTGTGATGTTTGAGGTAGGATTGTTTATTGTTTCCTGGTGGGACACAATTTTCACAAGTCCCCAGTGCAGCTCCATTGCTTCTGAGGCAGGGACACAGCTCAGTAACCTCAGGTAGCCTTCGACCACGTCCACTTGTATTCTACATCAGTTTATGAAGACTGTATCCACTTTTTTTTCTTACAGTTTCTTGGAAATCAGCATCTCCCCTACTCTCTTTAACTTGCAGGGAGGAGAAAATATATTTCTGACTGATTCTAAATGTAAACTCAGTGCATAAGCAAAATCATCATGTTTAAGCATCTAATCCCATATATATCCATGGGTATGACTGGTATCCAGGCAGTCTGTTTTTGTTTTCTTGGCTCTTTTATGATGTATAAGCTGCAGAGGTCTTCTGGACAAAAAAATAAAATAAAATAAAAAATTCGTGACTAGATAGCAACTCACTTGGGATAAATCCACCCCAGTTTTCTTCAGTATAAATTAATTATATTTTAAAGCCTAGGATGATTGTCCACATGTTTTTCTGTTGCTGCTTAGTACAAATTTATCCATCCCTCAGATCCTTGTGATCCCCCTTAAGGTACTTACACAGAGCAAGAAGATCCCCCCTGTAGCCTTCTCATCTTCAGATACATACGCTTAAGCGCCTCATCCTGTCATCTTTTGGCCAGACCTGTATCTCAGGGATTTTCTCTAGAATGTGTATGTTGCTATGAAGATAAGATATACCAAGCTCAAGCTTATGCCCCAAAATGGATATTTACAATGGCATACTAGTTTATTTTTTATATATGTTTAGAAATCATCCTTTGCAAAGGCATGGGAGCTGCTCCATTGGGAGAATGGTGCATTAGGCCTGATGCTGGCAAGCATGGCGGCTGCAAGCTTTGCTTGCATGGCTCTCAGGGACAGAGGAGTGTTGCAGAAAGTGATCATGGTGCTCCTGTTGTGCCACGCTGATTATGGCAATCAGCTCTTCCTCTGTAGAACATACCAGCCTAGGGCCGTGTAAATAGCTGGCTGTGCCCCAAGTAGATGGCTTGCATGTGGGGTTGGGGGAGGGAAGTTAGGTTATTATACAAAGCTCCAGCCATAAACATTTTTTATATCATTTTCTTCCAGCTTTGGTGCAAAAAATAGTGGTATTGAATAATTTTCTGACAGGATTTGCTGCCTGATGTTTGAATTATTTCACTGTTTGTGTCTGCTGGGAAGCAAAACTTAAAATTCTGTTTCTTCTAGGGAAGTCTGGGTAAAAAGCATTAAAAATAAATGGATGAGTGGTGGTGGTGGATTTTGTAAAGGTGTGATTTGTATTGCAAGCTAGAAAGCTAAAGAAATTTTAACCCACCCTCTTACAGTTCGCTAATGAGGGAACTGCATGAGGATCAGAGAATTATCTGGGGATTAAGTAGAGAAAGGGACAAAAGGTAGGAAGGGACAAACCTGTGTGGTCTGCTAGAGAACTGTGGGGTTGAACTGCACATTTGATGGGAGATCCACATGTGCCGTTTATCAGCTGCTCCATTTGCAGTCATTTCAGTATCATAAGGGTATTTCTGGTTAGAAAGCATATATTTTAAACAAATAATAAAAAGGTGGTTGTGCTGCATGTTTCTTGTCCTTTGATTCGTGATCCCTATCTTTTTCTTTGAGGGAAGGAATTGGTACTCCACAGCATCGCTTCTTGTTTGATACCTTACGTGCTGATCCTGCACTTACCTGATGTTATAGCTAGATGTCAGTCTCAGATGTGAATCAGAGGCTTGTCATTCAGAATCTCTTTGATTTTCAGTCCACAATGCCAGAACTGTGAGATGACTGAGGTGGGATGGAGTGTTTGGAGCACTGGGAGGATCAGACCTGCTGCCATAGGACAGCTGCTCAGATGTGAACACGGACTGGGAGGATGGTTTCTGTCTCTAAGAATGCAGTTCCTGGTAAACAGCAGTGTTCCCAGCTCTCAAAATTTCTCGTTATGAATCTACCACTAGGCGAGAATCTCAATTAACAGTTTACATAAAGCATTGTTGTGGTTTTTAGAGGCAGGCCTGGAATCACAACTCTTACACGTCATTCCCTTTGGTAGCTGGGCTCTGCTGCCTTCCCAAGAGCCTGGATGAGTGGTTTAATGATTGCATTTAACAGAGCCACTAGTAAGCACTGCCTTGGGGCTCTGAGAGGTAGCCAGCTCCGTTCAGACTGAAATGATGACACACTGAGGGAAGGACAGTTTCAGATCTGGGACAATGACAGCAGTGTGTTCTGGAAAACCAGTGATTCAGCTATTCCAGTAACTTGTCGCAGTGACCTGTCAGCCTCATAAAGCAGCAGATCTGGGGATGGACCGATGGGTTGTGACTCACGGGATGACTTATGCTGCAAGCAGCAGAGGGTCGTGGCTGCTGGCATGGCTCACTCAGCCTGCATGGGCGGCAGGAGGGGAGGCAGCTGCCAAACTGCTATGGCTTACATCAGGGGTTGGTTCTGAGCAGTGCCAGTATGGCATGCGTGGAAGGGGCTTGCTGTTAGCTGCGAGCTCGGGGCCTGTGTTGAGGGCATTGCAAGCAGTGTGTCAGGGATGGTCCCGGAGCCTTGGTCAGTCTTTCCAGTGTGTCAGCCCTGCCTGAGTCAGCGTCATGAGCTGGGACAGATATGCAGTTTGTTCTTCATGTTTTCTTGTTAATGGCCTGGATGTGAAAATGATAAAGACTTAGAAGCATTATAGATTGGTTATTAAAGGGAAGCAGGTAAGTAAAAAAGCCCTAATATTTCCACGTTGGGATTCAGAAATGGCTGTGTAACGTCCGTGTTGCTGGGAGTTTACTGAGTTGCTCCAGCATTTTGCTGTGAGGGGTTACCCAGGGGCTTGCTAGGCCCTGCTCCCTGCCTGTGACATGTGTCAGCTTGCCTGATTCATCATTTTGCCTGATATTGTCTTTCCAGCAAGGCCAGAAATTGACAGAATGCTTTGCTGCAGGTCATTGTCTTTCTTCCCTTGCTAGATTTGCAGGGTAGGTGTGGTGGTACACCCTAAAGTTGATGTCCACTAAGGAAATGCCACGGATGATATGTTCTCAAGCTTAATGGAGCTCATCATGGAGCTGCCTTTTGTCTTCCTCTGAATAAATCATTTGGAGTCACACTACATTCTCCAAAATTACAAGCAACAACACAGTACAAATCCCAACACAAGAGATTCTTGCCTGACGAGCTGGAAATGTTTGCTCCTAGTCTGCCCACGACATTGCCTCTGCCTTTCGTTGTGCTGTAGCTTCCCTCGTTCCTGTTAATTTCAGCTGCTTGTCTGGTCACAGATGATTTCCATTTCTGTTCTTCTGGCCTTCTAAACTCAGAGTGAGGAAAAGCAGCAGGTGTAAACTCGGAGCTGTCAGCAGAACAAACTCATGGGCAGTAGTTTGAATGCTTAGGCGACTTCTGTAGGAACAGGAGTATTTAATTATCATTATTTTGGGGGATGAATGCTTTCTTTTCCTCCTTTTTTCCTTTGACTTGTACAGGAAGACAGGGAGTTATACTCCTCTCTAGAAAACAAAGACTGGGATTCTACGGTGTTCTTAATAAAATTCTAAGATAATTTCTGTTGGAAGAGACCTTTGGAGTCCATCTGGCAGTGGGAGTGTGTGTGGGAGTGTATTGTGGGGTGTCAGGGACGTGCCCAGGAATGGTACTGACTTCCAGTCCCCTCTCAACACGTGTCTGTGACACAGAACTGCAATCTAACCGTGGCTGTGATGTCTCCTTCCCTTTCACCGTGACCTTGGGCTGCTCAACTGTGGCAGCAGCTGCACCTCTATCCATCCCCCCAGTGTAGGAGTATCAGCAGAAAGCAACACTTTCACTGTGGGTACAAAGACTGTAAGGCTTCTGTTACCCCACTTGTCATCCTGTTTCTTCTCTGAGAAGAACAGTCAAACGAGGGAGGTGGGAGAGTCACTGTCCTTGGAGTTGTTCCAGAACCATGGAGACATGGCATTGAGGGACATAGTCAGGGCATGGTGAGGCTGGGTTGGGGTTGGACTCCATGATCTTAGAGGTTTTTTCGAGGCTTAATGATTCTATGATTCTATGACCCTTGGATCTTGAAAGTGCCCAGCTGAATTTTGACTGTGAGGTATGCTAGCATGCTGGCATTGTGTTACTCTTAAACAAGTAAGTAGACTTTGTAAGTAGACTCTCTGCATGCTGTAGCTGCTGCTTTGTAGTTGGCACCAGTTTGGGATTTTCAGTCATGGCTAAGGCAGGTGTACATCATATCAATAAAACAAACATTGGATTAGCTCAGAAATAATAGCATCAAATATCCAAACCCGATGTCTCAAAAAAAATGGCCATTTCTCTGCCACTCAGCGACTTCTTACTGGAAGTAATGAATGCAGATAATTAACTTAATGTTTATGATTCTCAGTGTGTAACAGGGAAGGAGTTGGCTTAGGCAAGTGAATGTGATTCATTTTCGGAGGAGATGCTTCAAATAGCTAACCTTTTTGTTCAAGTTGCCACTGATTAACATTGGGTCTGATGCCACACAGTTGAAGTAGGACAGTGAATAAGCTACTCGGTTCTGCATCAGTTCACGAATACTGGACAGATGTTTGGTTCTAACAGCAAAAGTGAGGTCAGGTGAGAATGAGGGCAGCACGTGAATAACAAAAGCAGAAAGGAAATGCATAGAAGTAGGAGGTTTGGCAATGTCATTCTTGCTTCTGAGTCACTAGTGAGCTAAAACTCTAGGCACTGTGTGGGAGTGTATTGATAGGGTAAGCTAATTGCTGCCACAACAGTTGCCTCTAATCTTATTTCCATGTATTTATAGTGTGTAAGATAACATTTTCCCTCAAGTGAGCCCTCTTGCAGGCCCCTTGGCACAAAAGGACCATCTCATGTCAGCATCTTTCGAAGCAATACTCTGACTGCTCTAGAGGGATTGTTATTGCTGCCTTGCCAGGCTTTGCTGGGTACACAATCAGGTTGAATTCAAGAGCTCTAATGATCTTGATTATATACTAATAAGAAGGTTTGGTGCCATGCTCAAACTCCGAGTGGGAGGAATGGCAAGCAAGGATCTTTGTGGCAGTTTCCAGTTTTGACTTGTAATCTCTCTTTGTGCTCCCAGGCGTTAGCCTGCCCAAGACTCAATTACTTGTGCAAGTGTGAAAAATTGTCCTAATGCATCTGGCTCTTTGTTTTTGAGGGCTGTTTTCAGCCAATGTCCTTAGCAATTGAATTTGCTTCCACATTGTTGTATTCTGAGATGCCTTTCATTTGCCATAATTATCTGCTCCTAGCACAGCTCCGCCATGCAGAAAGATTTGTGTGTGTATAGACACACGTTTGAAGTTGCTGCCCTTTGTGTTATCCTTCTAGAGGCAAACTGTAAGAGGAAAGAGGATAAACATCGTGTGTTTTGGGATCGGGGAGCAGAACTAAGTTTTCAAAGTTTCAAATAGCATTGAAGTTCTCTCACTCTACCACTCTATGTAGTTTATGAGGCTGGGAATGGAAATACTGGGAGTAAAAGCAGTGATGAAACAGTACCTTCCTTTATTTTCTCCTTCCCTCAACGGCATTATCTCCATAACTCCATTCTGATTTGTTTGGGCCTTAGTAGTGCTGTAAACATGGAATCAAAACAGATAATCACACCAAAATAGAAAACTATAATTTTCTATTGCTTCACATATATGTATTATTTATTTATTGTACATTGTTTGCTTATTTCTGCTCTTCATTAGCTCATATGAACATCACAGCACTTTTTTCCTAACGGTTTGCTTTTCTATTTGTGAAACTGGCTTCCTGCCTCCACTGTTGCCTGCTCTCCTGACTGTGATTTATAGAGCTCTGGAAATAATCCTGACTGTTCTGTTTCACTCTGTACAGGTCCCTAGATATGCCAGAGAACCCAGGGAACTGGTGTTAGGTGTACCCTTCCTGTCGCGTTCTGCAGGTTGTTTCTTAATTCAAGATGAGACTGGTAAAAGATGCCAGATTTAATAGTCTCTGTTCTCTAGCAGAATGGCTACTGCCTTTGTCCCAGGGTCTCTCTTCCTTTGGACTTGCCCACATCCTATTGCTGAAGTCCTCTCCACATCCCTCTAGTAGAGGAGCCTGTGTTTAGGTACGTGTTGCACCAGTGTAGACCAACTTTAAGTGCTCAGTGGAAGTGAATTCCGTGTTTAGCTGAATCCTTTGGTAACATCTTTGTACCCAAGGGCCTCCTGTGAAGATAGCCATTGTGTTTCCTTGGGCAGCGTGAAGATATTATTATCTGGCTTTGCAATTCATAAAATGAAGAGTTGTGTTTCCAAAGCAGCAACTAATTGTGTTGTTTCTATTTTGGGAAGTCTGATCCAAGGCGTTTGCCAAGCTGTCAGCCAGCTCGCCTGTGCTCGCAGTGAAGCTTTGTGCAGAGCTGGGAGCCAATCCCATGCTTCTGACTTGCAGTGTCTCAGTTCTCCTCCAACACAGTGTGCTTTGCTCTTCCCTGGGCTGGCTAGGTCCACCTTGCCCTGTTCTAACTGCAAAGTCCAAGCGGATGAGCAGTGGGCAGCTTGTGTCCTACCTGCCCCAGTGCTCTTGGCAAAGAGCAGCTTGCTCACCTGGCATCCACATCGCCAAGAGCTCTGCAATTACATCGTCTGAGATCCAGAGAGCCGTCTGCCTGCTCACTGTGCCTCCCTTGGTGAGGTTTGGTGCTTTGGGTGAGCAGTGTGGGTGCAGTGCTGCCTCCTGGAACACCCAGCGTGTTGGGGCAGCGCGTGCTGGTGGTGGGCTGACAGCGCCGAGTCCTCACTGATCTCTATTAATGCAAAGCTAAGGCTGTGGTATTTGCTAGTGCTCTAATTTTTATACAGTATGCTAATTACTCTTTTGAATTGGAAATGCCTATTCAGCACACTGTAAGAGAAATCGGGATGGACTTTGTGATGCTGTGTTGCAAATAGGGTTGAACTTTTTCCTGTTTGTGTAGAAATGCTGTGATGGTTTTCCTAGGCCAAATTAGACATCACCACATTTTTATTCATCTCACAGTACATCTGTGTGTGCACGCATGCACATGCATACACAGTTGTAATCTTACTGTTTTGCTAGCAGTGATACTGTCCAGAAGAGTTTTTTTCCCTAAGAGCATAGTGCAGAGTTGCTGGTGATGTTGGAAGTGGATGCAGCTGATGGAAAATGAAAAGACTAAATAGAAACGTAGTTACTTTGCATCTGTGAGGAAGGGGAAAAGAGATATTAGCCAAGGATAAGTAGATTGATTTATGCTGAAAGCCACAAAATGGCACCCTAGAATGTTTGGGAAGGTTTGCAGTATGATGACAAATACACATTCGATGTTTCAGCCCAGGGATCCACTGAAGAAACAGAGAATTTCTGTCAAAGCAATGGGAAAATCAATGGTTGAGACAGGAAATCATCTCATTTCTAAAAGGGAGCATTGCTATTTTGGTTTTTAATTCTGATCATTAGCAGTAGCAAAACACATGCTCAAATTGCTTTTCTAACATTAGGCAGTCCAGAATTGCATGACGTAATTTAAAATACCGTTTTATCCTGAGCCTGTAACTGAAAAAAGACAGGAAAGGCTAACTGCTGTTAATTGCACTCTGCTGCTTTCTTGCTAGCCTTTCTGGTAGCCATTGATTTGTGGAAGATACTTCTGTTTTCTATCTTTTGTTTTGTCAGCTGTCTACCTGGTCTCTGCAGGTGAAATATGAAAGCTTTAAGGATGTTATTGAGAATGCAGCGAGTAGCAAAGGAACTTCCTGGGACATCTTGGAGCTGCGGTTTACACATATGTTATACCTTAGGGTGAAAAAATGTGTTGTAGTTTGCATTTTGTCTTGAAATCACTCTTCTTGCAGTACAGGTTAATGTAAATTGCAAATATAGGCATCTGTTCACCGTGTTCAAAGTGATAACACATTTATCTTTGTAAGAGAAATGGGAAAAGAAGGGGAAGACAAATCACACTTAAGCATGTGCTGTGGTTTCCTTCCTAAAATTCTGTCTGCTGGTAGCTTCAGCTGGACCTTCTATGCATGTTGTTGTAGTGGACCTGCTCACTTTTTAGAGCTGATTTCCACTGAGCCTTTTCCAATGGATCCAGGTGGTTTTATTCTATTCTTTATTTTATTTAAGAACTACAGGCTATTTCAGTTTAGAAGGGCCATCAGGAGGTCTCCAGTCCAATTTTTTGTTCAAAGCAGAGTCAGTCTTGAGCTCAGACCACATTACTCGAGTCTTTATCCAGTTGCTTTGTGAAACATCCAAGGTCAGAAAGTGCACAACCTCTCTGGGCAGCCTGTACCTGTGCCTGATTGCCCTCCCACTGGGTCAGTTCCTCCTTAGACCCAACCTGCACTTGTACAGCTGATGCCCGTTGGCCCTTTCCCTCTGGTTGGGCTCTGCCATGCAAAGCCTGGTTCTGTTGTTCAAGTCAGTGTTGGTTTACTTGGAGATGCAGTTATCTTCTTGCTACCATGTGGATATTTGTCTGAAGTCCTTCTGTTAGCAGATGGACTTGGTACAAAGAGAGATAAATGGTTTGGCTCCCCGTTAGTTCTTTTTGAGAGCAGATGTGATACATGCTCTTCTGAGGATGACAAGGTCGAAACGGTGGATGCTCGGTTACATTCTGAACAGACTGTAACAGTGAGATAAGGAGAAACAGCTCATGGCTGAGGTCGGGACTTGCATCAATTCTTCAGGATGCCAAATCGGCAGAATCTGGAGGTGTGAATGAAGTTGAAACAGAAGTTAGATGTGTATTGAAGCTTCATTGTGGATCACTATCAGAAAAGGTTTGTATTTTTCCAGTTATTTTCCAGCTGAATTTTTAACCTGCTGAGGTAGCAGATGGGCTTATTGTATCCAACTCCTTTAAGACATTTTAGGAACTTTAACAGATGGATGTGTTCTGAAATTCAACAGCATCTCCTTCAGCATCTGCAATGTCATTGTACCACATCTCAGCCAGGGTGCGAGTGACCAGAGCATCTGGTAAGAACTCAGCCTGTGACAAACCAACTCATTTGCCAATAGCTGGTAATACAATGCTGTTGTGGCAGGAGCTCTTGGCTTCTACTGCTTTTAGAGTGCAATGATTTCAGTTGCCAGGGATTTTTTTTATCTTCCTCTTTGTATTAAAATGACTACTTAAAATGACTACAACTTCTAAAATGGCAAGAGGAAATAATGAAATGCAGAAAAATTGGATCTCATCGCTGCATCTCCTCTTTGTTGTTTGTTTCCCAGAGAGAAGCTTCAGCCAGATCTTCTTTGGAAGTAATAAAGCATAGAGGGCTGTGTGGTGTTTCATCGCTGACACTCTTGGAAAACATTCCATGCACCAAGAGGTGCATTACTGAAAATCATATGATAGGACATGTAAGGTAAATGCAATGCTATCAGATCTTAGTACTGTAGCTTTTAACAAGTTCAATTTTAAAAAAAATCAGATAAAATTCGGGTGACAGGAAACCTTAAGATAGAATAATATCCTGCACTTAAAAAAAGTTAAACTAAATATTGAGATACAACATTAAGCGTGATCTCCTTTATTTGTTATGAAACCAAAATAATAGGACAACCTTCACTGATTTGTGTTGTGATATTTGGGTGACTGATGTTTTAAAAGCTTGAAAAATCTCTAGTAAATGAGTAGGAGTGTCAGTTATTAGTTTGCTGATGGGAGAACAAAGAACACATCAGAACATTTGAGAAGAGGAACTTGGGTTTAGCATGCATGAAGTTACTTTGCAGTAGGGCCATTAGTGTACCCCTAATTTTTACCTTCTGAGGATGTGCTTCTATTTTGTCTAAGCATAAAAACAGGACAAATCTTTCTTTAAAGGAGCTCTGGAAGCTGGCAGCATTCATGTTAGTGCGCTGCGTTAAGTCCTTTCGGCGCTTACTTTTATGTCACTAAGAACAACCCAGGTTTTTATACACGTTTTGCTAATGTAGGAAAAGATGGTGCTTGTAATGTTGCAATTAATCAATCTGACACCGCATTGCAAGTGACCTCCAGCAGTGAAATGCTCCTGAGTGGCTGCCCTGTGGGAATGCTCATTCTGGGCTTCTGGGGAAGAGTGGATGCCTGCGGACTGGGAAGGCCAGGGCATTGGATTTGGTTGCAAAGCGTACTTGGCAAAGCCTGCAAGCGTGGGCTGGTATTTGTGTTTCTTTGAGATCTAGCTGGCAGTTGGTGAGCACTGCGAGCAGAGCTTCTGTGGTTCCAGAACTGCATTGCGCCTCATCTGCTGAACAGCACGCGTGGGTTCAGGAAATCAGAGGGCTATTTTAATGCAAGTTCACTGGGAATGTGCACTGATGGGAAGGAAGAAAATGTGAATATAGGACAGGGCTGGATCAGCGGTTTAAATAAGATGGATAAATACCTATAATCTGGAAATCAACTTCTGATGTTGGCTGTAGTGAAACCGTATTGATTTAGAGGTGAGAATGTGACTCAGTGTTTTCTTTGAGCAGTGGTTATCTAGTCTTCACAAAATAGCCAAAGACGTTGTCTTAGCTTTCCAAATACATGAAGCGTTGGACAATGTCAAATCAGGCATAAAATAAAAACAATATACGAATATTAGTACTAATAACCTTCAGGAAACAAAGGAAACATGACTAAGAATACCCAGATGCACTTCCCTGTTGGAAAGATGCGATTTGCAAGAATCCATTTCAAACAGTATTGAAATATTTGTTCTAGGTAGTATGGAAAGTTTATGTTTATTCTTGTGATGACGGACATTAGGAGATAGTAAATCAAGGTTAGCTGGAAGTCGGTATGCCAAAGGTAGTCTATCGGGATAACAGAATTTATTCCTGCATATATATATTCCACAGCGGTCACTGCTGCAGCATTGAAGACATAGAGCATTGTAGAAAGCATCAGGTGAAATGAGCTCTTGCTGTCCACATCCCTTCTGCTTCTGTTTCTGCTGTTTAAGTTTGAATGAGCCTTTGCAAAGCCGATCACAGCACCTTTGTGAAGATGTTTACCTCCAGCCAGCTCAGCCACATTTTTGTTAGATTCTGAGAAACTGACATGGCTACAGATCCAAAAGCAGCTTAAGGAAAATGATGTCCAGGATGAAGTCAGTACAAATGTATGTGGCTTTTGAGTAGAGCGCTGCCAGAGTTAAATTTATGTAAAATGCTAGTCACACAGTTCAATGAATGCATCATGGAACAAAAAAAAGTACCAGTCTGGAATGACGTGGGCAAATGGGCAAATGATTACAGTGCAGCTGTGCTGCCAGTTCCTACAGTACATGCTTCAGTTACAAAAATGTGAAATGTTCTTGTTCAGAAATAGTACTGAAATAGCATAGGCAGCAGGAGCAGGGAAGTGATTGTCCCTCTACACTCAGCTCAGTGAGGCCATACCTTGAGTGCTATGCTCAGTGCTGCGCCTCTCACTACCAGAAAGACACGGAGCCCCTGGAGTGTGTCTAGAGAAGGGTAGTGGGGCTGTAAGGGGTCTGGAACACGCGTCTGATGGGGAGCAGCTGGGGGAACTGGGATGGTTATATCTGGAGCAGAGGAGGCTCGGGGGAGACCTCATCACTCTCTACAGCTGCCTGACAGCAGGTTGTGGTGAGGTGGGCGTCTTTTCCCAGGCAGCAGTGATAGGATGCAAGATGATGGCCTCAAGTTGTGCCAGGAGAGGTTCAGGTTGGATATTGTTCTCAGAAAGAGCAGTGATACAGTGGCACAGGCTGCCCAGGGAGGTGATGGGGTCGCCATCCCTGGGGATGTTCCAGAGCCGTGGAGATGTGGCACTGAGGGACGTGGACAGTGGGCATGGTAGGGTGGGCTGGGGTTGGACTTGGGGATGCTAGTAGTCTTCTCCAACCTCTATGAATGTTTTACAGAAGATACTCATTTGAAATGTTCCGTTTTGCATCACTGTGTGGAAGTTCCTGCCTGCATTGCAGTGTTACTAGAGAAACTTACTATGTGTCTTCAGAAATGTGTAATTGCTGTTTCTTGTGCAGATAGAACTTACCTTGTCATGTTAAAGCATAGCACTGTTACAAAAATAAGGTGGAATTAAACCCAGTGTGAATTAGAAACATGTCAGGGAATTATTAATGGGGGTTTAGATGAGAATTAGTGTAATACAGACAAGATTTTTGTGGAAAGGGCTGGGAACAGAACCAAGGTTTCTTCCTTTTCTCTTTGCTCTATATAAAGAACTCACATGTACAGGTTATAATTGCTGTGCGGTGAGAGGATGCCAAATTATATAACGCCTCTACCAACATTCCTGTTTTCTAACCTCTGGAGTTCCTCTTCTGGGAATAAACCGAAAAAACCTCACAGCTTGATGACATTTACACCTTTACAGTTCTTTCGTGAAATGGTGACATACCTCTGCAGGCCAGCTTAGGCTTTTATATATCTGAGCAGTGTCAACGGGTGGATTTGAATGTGCAGAATGCCTGCAGCAACAAAAATAGGCCCATATTTATTCCTGTCATAACTTCACTTAAGTTAATGGAGCTGTGCCAAGGCTGGATATGCCTACAGTCTATAGGACAGCTGGCCTTCCGGCAGGCCTTGTTCAACAAAATGCTTCTGTAAGAGTAATTAAGTTCTCTGATAGTCACAGGATATGGTGATGTTTTGGGAATATTTGTGTGGAATGAAAATGATTAACGTGAAGATTTCAGATACATCTGAATGCCCAAAAGACAAAGGAAGCACTGGTAAAGGTATTTCCAAGGATGGAGTGAGTGTCATTCCATCAGCGGTTCAGAATCACCAAACCGGTTAAGAACATGCTCTAATTGTAATAAACATCTACATATTTTACAGCATTTTTCTCCCTCCGCATCCCCCCAATGAGGGAGCGGGTGGATGCTTGCTGGACCTCGGGCAGATAATGGACACTGTTGTGATTATTCAGGCAAAAGTTTTCATCAGTTTACAGCTGCGAGGGAATGTTCCCCTAGTTAATGGTTCATCTGACATTTCCAGCAGGAAAGAGTGAAGCTCTTGTATTTTGCCTGCTTTTTAATACTACTTTAATCGTTTTAAAGTTGAGATACTGAAATAGAGGTGATTCAGAATAGGGGAAGGGAAAGCTAGCTGGGCTTTTCAAGGAGAAAGAAGATAGGCTTCCAGATGTCATTGAATGTCAGGAGAAAAGTATTTTCTTTTAAAATTCCTAGCCTTAAAAATGGGTAAAAGAATTATTGGGAGAAAAATAATAATCATTAGTCACTTCCAAAGATGGATCAAATTGATCTTGCCAAATTTAGTCAGCATCCTTCGCTGTGGTGGCAGGACTGCAAAGCAAGAAACACAGAAGGCAGTTTCCTCTGCCTGTGGAATATTCAATCCACCGTCATCAGATTTGATGGTTACTCAAGTAGCAGTGAAAGGAATCATTTTATTTTGCTCAAATTAACTCTGTATCTGTTGTGGTAATAGCCAATCCTGAACAAAATCTGGCAAGTTCTTGTGCATCTGGGAATGGCAGCCTGAACCTAATCAAATATGGAAGTGCCTTAATACCTAATTAGAATCATAGAATCATGAAGGTTGGAAGAGACCTCTAAGATCCCCAGGTCCAATTCCCAGCTCACCCCTCCATGCCCACTGCCCACGTCCCTCAGTGCCGCATCCCCACGGCTCTGGAGCATCTCCAAGGACAGTGACCCAGCACTCCCTGAGCAGCCTGCCTCACTGCCTCACTGCTCTTTCTGAGAATTGTTCCTGATATCCAACCTGCACCTCTGGTGCAACTGAAGGCCATTACCACACGTCCTATCAAATGAGTAAAACATGCATTTCGACTTACGTTTCCAGTCCTCCCCTCTCAACCCTGGCGGAATCATTTGAGATGACATCCCAGGAGGGTTCAATGCTCAGGTTTCTAAATCCTAATCCTGCTGCCTAATCCTGGAGACACCTACAGCCCTGAAACAGCACAGGCTTTCATCTGGGTTAGGCTGGGCTTCAAAAAAGTGATGTTGTGCATGGAAAGCTTCCAGCACGTCAGGTGTCCGAGCGCTGAGGAGCGCGCCTGGGAAGGAAGGGCGCTGCCCGGCGCGGTGTGCGCCCCGATCCCGTCCCGCGTCCGTGCGGCGCTGGGGAGTCCCGCTGTAACGAGGCCGGATTACTCAGCGCCTGTTCCAGTTCCTGTTGACCCCGGCAGCGGGAGTTTTCCTGAGTAAAACCCGACCCATGAGTCACCCTCAGGTGTTTTTGTTTGAAAGCGCTTTTTTTTTTGAAAAAAAACGCCGGCAGCGGCTGGCTGGGGGCCGGCTGGGGGCCGGGCCCGGGAGGCGGACGCCCCTCCTTCGCTCCGGCCGCAGCGCGGGAGCCAATGGGGCGGCGCGGCCCGGCCCGGCCCGGCCCGGCTCGGCTCGGCTCGGCTCCCCGCGGGGCGGGCACGGCGCTCGGCGGCGCGCACGGTGCACGGCGGCTCCGCGCCTCTCGGGGCGGGCGCTGCGATGGGGGGGCGGCCGCGCTCCCTCCCCGCTCTCTGACAGCTGGGTTTTCTTGCGCCGAGGGGATCCGGGGGAGGGGGGTTTGCGTTTTGATCTCGGTCGCCAGCCGTTCCTCCTCCTGCTCTGGCATCGCCGTCCTGCCCGCAGCATTAGGACTTAAGGAGCTTGATTCCCCGAGGCTCGCGTCCGAGGGCATCGGTGCTGAGCACGCTGAGCTACATCTGCTTCTTGGCTAAGGCTGAAGAAAGACGTCTTAAGCTGGCAATCCCGTGCGGGCGGCAGCAGGTCCCCGAGCGGCGCGGGCTGGGCGGTGCGCGGGGATGATGGAGTGAAAGTCCCTGCTTGCAGGAGAGGATTCCGCGGAGGAAAGGAGCGAGCAGACAGCAGAAGCAAGGGAGAGGAGCAGCAGGTGGAAGGCTGGCCGAGAGCCGGAAGGTGCCGTAGGCTGATCGCTTTCTTCGGCTGTCCCTGCGATAAGCCCCGCTGCTTTCGCCCGGCGGCTTTCCCAGCTCGTCCTTCCCTCCCTCCCCGCCCGCCGCCTGCCGTGCTGCCGCTGACGGAAAGGCGCCAGGGAAGCAGGAGGAGAAGATGCCAGCCATCCTGGTGGCCTCCAAGATGAAGTCGGGACTGCCCAAACCCGTGCACAGCGCCGCGCCCATCCTGCACGTCCCGGCGGCCAGGGCCATCCCGCAGCCCTGCTACCTGAAGTTCGGCAGCAGGGTGGAGGTGACGAAGCCGTCCTACTCCAGCCAGATCCCCCTCAAGTCCCCCAGCGGGCAGGAGAGCGCTGGGGATGGACCGCCGCCGAGGAAGGGCAGCTCGGTGGAAAGCGCGTTTGACACTCAGGTAAGAAATCGCCCGATGCTGGGGAGGTGCAGACGAGGGTTTGTTCCTATTGCGTGCGTGCCGTGGGGTTCGGTAACACCGCGCGTGCGATGTTCTGCGTTTCCCATCGCTGCACCTTTAGCCGTGGGACGGCTCCGGGGCTGTGTTAGTGCAGCAGGGCGTTGCTGGGATGTGCCCAGCATGCGGGACTCGGGGCGGGTAGAGGTGTTGCTACTGGAGAGTCTTCTTTGTGTGCCTTTGGTGGTGGCTGCTGGTTGCTGTGAGCACGTGCCAGAGCCGCTGCTGAAAGCCATCAGTGCTCGGCATGGAAGGGAGGCAGCGCTGTGTGCACGGTGCGTGCTGTTCGCACTGCGGCTGGGTGAAACGGCTTCCAGAGGATGGGCTGTGCAAGTGGGATTGCCTGCTTTACCGCTATACGTGCATGACATCATGGATGCAGCACTTTACCAACAGGCAGTTTTCAGAAGACCTGTGCACATGGCAGTGCGACCTATTGTCTTTAGACACACGTTGCTTGCTGCACAGGGAGAGAAGCATACGTTCCTCAGCCCATTCCGTTATCAGCACAGCAACGCCTCCAGCATGTCTCAAGCTGCCCGGCTGCAGAGTGTGCGCTCACATGCCACGGCGTGAGCAGAGAGCTGTCTCTGCAGCAGGCAGGATCGATCAATGCTGTGCAGATTGCTGTGCAGCATTGCGATGGATTTTGGAACCAGCCATGTACATTACAAGCTTCCCTGCGGGCATCTCAGCCCAGGAGGAGGTGATACCATTATAACGCGATGGGGAAATGATGGTGGATCACAAGAATAGTGAGTCATCCCTGCCATCTGCATTTTGAAGTCTGTGGCCCGGTAACCCCATTCTCTTAAGGGAAGCGTGACCGCTGGTGGGGCGTGTTTGGCCTGCTGCCCTGGATTTTAGGATGTGCTGCACTTTCTCTACTGGCAGCCAGGGTGAGCAGGGCCTGCAGTGGCTCCTCAGGGACTAGGAACACAAAAGCAGACAGACAAGTGCTGGTGTCAGGGTGATGGCAGCAGGCGCTAACCTGGGCATCACATCATGCTCAAAAGAGAGAAGCAAATGCTGTTTTTTCCCTGTGCTTGTGCCTGTCCTTGTAATACTGAAACGTCAGCAAAATCTCATTATGTGCTGTGCTCTCTCTGACACACCTTCTTTTCTGCATAGAAATGTACGTTCTGCAGAAGTTACTGTTTTTCTAAAGCGCTTTCTGACCCTAGACAGATTATAATTGCAGAGCTCCTGTTGGATTGGGAGCCATCCACAGCAGAAAGGAGAATAGTATGGTGGTTTTAACTCTTGCTGTGCAGATGTGGTGCAGAACACATCTTGTGTATCCCAGTGATGAAAGGTTCTTCGTGCTCATTTGTTACATTTGCATGCAATGATGTCAGATGATTTTGAGCTTTGAATAATTTAGCGGAAAGATAAATCCAAGGCTTTGTCATGCTCAGTAACCTGCTAGAAGTCCTAGCAGATGACCATCACCTTTTAAGGTGTGCATGAGTGAGATTTGCTTTACTGTGAGTGATCTTGGATAAGCACAGCCCTCTTATGTTTTTCCTAATGATTCAGCTTTGATTCCATGCCTACATGGCATGCAGCTTTTGCCATCCAGTAATCTGGATCTAAATTAATGGAAGACTTTTCCAGATCGGTTGCACCAAGGGCATTGCTCTTCTCTTTTCCTCCCTTCCCCCATGAAGGAGTGGGAGGAGGCACAGAATGGATGAACAGCCACCAGATGGCTTATTGATAGCAGAAGCATTTATATCCTAGGAAATCTTCATCTGCATTCAGGTGTAGAAGCAATTTCTGGTGACAAGTCTGCTGAGGTTGCATCTTAAAGATGATACTAGGACTAGCTATCTCAAATGTTTGTTTGTGCCTTATCGTTTGATTCTACAGTTACTTCAAGCAGAAATATGGTCCTTGCCATTTCACTGTGAGGCACCTGGCATTCTCTGTGCCCCTGTTGGGGTGGGAAGTGAGATTCTTTCTGTGGCGTTTAGCATGTAGGTCCACAGAACGGAATAGCACCGGTTGTATGATCTAAGTCCCTGTGTGGTGTTTGCAGTCTACAAGGAATGATAATGTGTTCCTATGTTTCAGATGAAAGACCTAGGAGAAGAGTGATAATGAGTGAAATCAGTGTGTTTCATGCTGTCTTCCTTGTAGGGGTTGAACGAGCTTGGAATATGCTCCCAGGCTTTCTTTTGGAGTTTGAGGCTACTGCTGTCAAAACCCAGGGGGTATCACATCACTTTCAGAGCAGCTGGATGAGAAGCATTGCTGAAGTGGTTGGAGCTGCTGAGTGGTTGGAGAACTCATTCAAGAGAATCTGAGTTCTGCTTCTATTTCAATATGGGAGCTTTCAGACTCGTATCCGCTGGACTTTCTGTGTATTTTAAGGGGTTGCTCTTAATCCTGTTGAAGTTGGTCCTCTTTGTCCTGCGGAATTAAAAATTCAGTTGCATGTACAGAATAAGACCAGATGGCAGCTAGTCTCACATGTAGGACACCTGCTTAAAGGTGGAATGCAACGGTCCTATCTTCAACTGTGTATATGTATGAATGTTCCTCTCCCATCACAGTGAGTGCACACCGTGATGGCCTTACCCTTGCACTTACTTAATGTACTTCTCTGATTTGGAGAAGAGGCCATGTCTGCTGCACGGGGTAGAAGTCACAATGTGAAGATTCCAGATCCTGTTCTAACACTGTTCTTGCATGTTCCAAGCCACTTGCTTCAAGTCCATTGTAAATGCTAGACTGAAACCTGAGGTCATTGAGTCATGTCAGTATTGTTCCTGTTTTATTGTTACTGCTACACACACTCCATTCATTTTTCCATCTTAAACTGCCTGCGTTGTTCACAACAGTGTCCTCTGTTGTATCGGTGCTTTTTTGAGAACACTGCCAGGAGATTATACCCGTGTTCAGAGAGTGTTGTTTTGGAAATATTTAACTTTGTTACCAGAGAGACTCCTGTCAAATAGATGGTAGAATAGTGACCTCTCATATACTAAATGGTACTTATTAGTTATTCTAAAAAAGTCTTATGTATTCGACTACTAAATTTGCATTAATTAAGTAAAACAACCTGTTGCTGTGCACTGCATTCAGCAGTCCTATCACCAGCCATTTGGGTATGTAGTTGTCCTTAACATTTGGCGGGAAAGAGTGGCAGAGGATTAGGTATTACTGTGCAGATACCAAACTTCCACTTCCCTTGCTGCAACTTGGGCATCTATCCTGCCTGTTCCTTTCTTGGTGGGCATGGCAGACAGATGCTCGCTGGTGCTGTCGTGTTCTCTCTTGCTTTTCTTTTTCTCTATTTGAGGTAAATGTCATTCTTTTAGCCATTCCTCTCAAAATTTCTAGAACTTGTACAACTGTTCCTGCTCGCTGCTGGACTCTCTCCAGCTCTCCTTGAGCTTTTGTTAAGAATTCTATTTAGAACTGGGCATGATATTCTGTCTCATTAAGGCTGAGTGCAGCAGGTCATCATCTTTTCTGTCCTACACTTCAGCTTTCAGTTGATGAAGATTTTAAAAAAGATTAGGTTTTTTTTTTCTTTCTTTTTCATTTACTGGCAGCAGATCTACTCTGCTGACTGGTATTCTCTTTGTGATTCACTGTGGCATGATATCATTGCCTGCAGTACAACTACCTTTCTCAGATAGCTCTCATTTTCTATTTTTACACTAGATTTTCCTTTTAGCAATACAGTGCTTCTCACACTGCTTTCCCAGTTTGTGAAAATCATTTTGAGTTCTGGGCATATCTTACAGAATGTGTGCAATGCCCGTCCAGGTTAGAAATGTCCCTGGGTTTTTCTCGTTAGCCATTCTGTTGTCCAACTCGATGACAACATGGAATAGTGAATATGAGTTAATAGTAATTGCAGATCCCTGCGTAAATCGCCTCAGTAGTTCTTCTCAGGAGCATAGCACAATGCTGAAAAATTTGAGGGAGTTCTGCTGTAGATCTGTCTTCTAGGAGGGACAGGAATCATGCAAGTCTTAACCTGAACCAAGCTGAAAGTCATAGATTGGTGCATAGACCGAGCTCAGTGCCACTGTGTAAGCTGGCTCAGTGGTGGAGTTGGTTCTCACTAATATTGCCATGCTAACTGTGAAGGAAATGATGACAAATGGAAGGTATCTGTTTGCTTAGTTGGAGGAACCCAATGAGGTCACATGAGGGTGTGTAAAAAGGAGAACTTTTCCTGAAGAGCTGGAAAAATCTAATGAAATTTATAGATTTTCAGCAAAATGTGTAATTGAAAATAAATTTTATTTTATTTATTATTTAATTTTGATGAATTTACTTGTCTAATAATAGTTATGTTTTTAAGCATGTCTTTAAGAAAATGCTGTATCTTGCTTTCTGATGGATTTTTTTACATAAGGCACTTAAGAAGCCGCTTCTTTCAGTTTGTGATTCTAATGGTTTTGATTGTTTTTTCATAGATGTGTACTCTTAAATTTTGAGGAGCTTGTTCCAAATGAAATGTTATCAGAAAAGTAGTGAGCAAACAACTGATAAGTTGTTCTATTGCCATTATTAATATGGAGTTTTCTGCAATTTCTCTCTTGATTTTGAAGAAATCCTACCCCATCCAAATACCCTGCATTTGAACAAACGGTGTAAGATTGCTCTGTAAACTCAAGCTTATTCATCACTGTTGTTTGATTTTGAGTATGCAAAGAGCCGCCTGGGTTCTGAGTTCAATTCAGTTTTTAGTTGTCACTGGATAACACTGGGTAAGTGAAAATGTTTTTTGCTCCGATTTCTTCAGGAACAGCCTTTGTTCAGCATTTTATCTTCCTTCCCAAGCTTAGTTCCCCTACTGCGGACTTCCTTGAGGTGGGCTGTTTCCAAGTGATTTACTGTTGACCTAATGCTGCTGTTGCATCCAGTCAAGTTTCATAGTCTGTAGGGAGTGTTTCAGAAATATTCATTTAATATGACCTTTTTTCTCTGCTTTTGATTTTCCTTTTAATGCTGTTTCTCTGATCTATGCTAATAGGTAGCATCCGAGGGGCTTCCCATCTTCAATATACTTATCTTATGAGCTCTCCCTGGAGGTAGAGATGTGCTTCTTATTTTGTAAATGAATGGCGAAGGCACAGAGAGACGTATCCAAGGTCATGAATCTGTCAAGCTCTAGAAAATTACCAGCTAGTCCCCTGTCTATTAGGTTATCTTTCTCCTTCACTGCAATTTGTTATTCAGTTCAGAGCACTTATGCATATGGTGTCCTTAAAACTTTTAGCTTGCTCCCTAAGTTATATTTCTCTGGTAAACATCTCATTTAGTCCCCATTTCCAAAGTAATTTTTATCACATATTGCTCTGATGCTTTATGTGTGGCCATATCCATCCATGTTGGATGGTCAGGTCCAGCTATCCTCTAACCAGTAATGGGTTCCTTCTCCCTGCCTTACCCTGCATCCCTGGCTTGCCCCTTACCTTTCCTCCATAGTTGTCTCCCTGATGTATGGTTTATCTTAAACTTGCAATGCAAAATAAATACTGTTCAAGAAGTTTTGAATACACTGACAACTTTAATGGAAGAATTTTTCTGTTCTTCCAACTTTTCCCCATTTGCTTTCAAATAGTTTAAGTTATGGGGCTAAATTTTATATTTTTATTCTCATATAGATCAAGTGATACTCTGAAAATTTAATCCACTGCATTCATTTACTTTTCCTTGTAGCAAACTGTAGATTGTCAACCAGATTCACAGTCATTCCCCTGGGAAGTTTACCTGGCTAAAAATACAGTGGTAGAATATTATTTTAAGAAACATTTATTTATGAAGCTTATAAATGGTCAGATTTTGTGTGTATTATTAGACCATTTGTACATCTTGTAACAGGAAGCTACTGGTTTTCCATTCACCAAGAGCTGGAATTTAGTCAAGCGCTTGGCGTTTGTGTGCCTCTAATTTTATCTGTAAATTGTTCTTTCTGAAATAGTTTGTGGAAACATTCTCAGTTTCTTCAAATCATGGGTGTGGAAATAATTGCTAAAACTTACAATAAACAAGATATTTGTCAAAGTAAATAACTGAGAAAAGCAGTCACTTGTTATTTTAAATCAGACTGAGATCCTATGTTTTGCTGTGATTTCACCACTTTTTTTTTTTTTTTTACCCCCTTGGAAAGTATTTTTAGGTGTGTTATCCTTGGATTATTTTTCATATTACTTTTGAGTAATTTTAGAGTTGGAAGCAATGTGTGGGAAAACAATAAATGAAAGGAAAAGAAATCTAATCTCTGGATATCAAAATATGCATTTCCTAGGACTTCTGCCCCTATGCTTGCTCTGCTTGGGACTGTAATTGCATCGTGTCTTGATCTGCAGTACAGTCAGGCTGAGTGGTCCCAGGCTGGAGCCGAGTCTTCTTGGAGAACCCTAGAGATGGTTCCTGTGTTCCTCCAACACTGAGCTGTACACAGCCAGACTTCCTCATGGATTGTGTTTGATGGGCCAACGTGAACAGCTGAGGGATGTCCATGTGGATGATGAGGCTTTGTTATACTGTTACACTTGTGTAGATGGGTACGATTATGTGGAAGTTATTTTTCCTTTTTTGAGTTGTGCCAACTGTTAGAAATTACAGGTAACTGCATTGCTGGTAAGCTAGGTATTGGCTTTGTGTGACGGCTTTAAAGAGTGCAAGGGATATCTTTTCACATCATATCTTATTTCAGCCATTCCTCAGATTTTGACGTTAATTACAAGGACGTCATTTTGAATCAGCTGGTACAAGAGGTCTGGGAGATTGGCTTCCTCTGGCAGATAAAGCTCTCAGGCATCGTGTTGTACGTTCAGGGTGATGGATTCGTGTCATCTTTCAGAGTCAGAAATCCTCCTTAGACAATGCAGCATGGCACAAAGCTGTGTTTTCCGTAAGAGCAGTATCTGTATGCTTGTGTCCATGGTAAAAAGGCCTGCAGCGGATGTGGGGAACATGTTAACATCTTCAGATATATCGGTTCATGGCTTCAGTTATCACTGGGGGAGGCAGTAATTAATGGATTAGTCTGTTAAGACAAAATTGATTCAGTTACAAAGTATTCTTCCTTTCAAAGAGTCTCATACACGTTTAAGTCTTCAAAACTCATTTAAAAAACATCACATTACAGGATCGAATTTGCGTTGGCCGTGTGAAGCAGTAGCTTGGAAGCGGGTTGCTCTTTTTGCTCAATGACCATGGGTCAGTCTGCTTTTCAGAATGGGCACATACCTTCCAGACTTGTCTGCAGCTTTATTGGGATGGAGTATTTTGGGAAAGGGTATTTTCAGCATCACTGTATCTTGGAGCAGGGATCTGGTCACCCAGGGACACGAGTGAGAGGAGCGCTGCCAGGTCCTGTGTATTGCTAAGCCTGGGGCTTCTGGTGAATTTGCTTGAATTTACAAAACAAAACCGCTTGCTACTTTTCAAGAGGGAAGAGCTGCGGTTGCCTAGGATCCCGTTTCTAAGCAGTGGGAGACAAACCGACTCTGCAGCAGTAAAAGGTTTGCTTTTGGTAACCTTGAAAAGGAAGCCCTTGGGGCTTGCCTTGTAGGTTTGGGACCATGTGGAATATTTGTTTTCCTATGATAAAATGCTTAGACTCCACATTGTTGCAAACTGAATCTGTTTGTTATAAGGAGTGTCAGTATTTGAAAGAGGATCTCCTTGTGAGTGGACATGTCATGATGGATGCCCTTGCCACAAGCAAAACTACCCCAGGGTTTTCTTTTCATTTTTCACTGTGATACCTGAGGTAGCACTGTGACCACAAAGACAAATTTGGTGATGTGGTGTCTTTCTGCTTGTCTGTGGATGAGCTGCAGGAGGTGCCCACAGCAGAGGGGAGCCCCTGGGGGACCCAGGCCTTTAACAGTCCCCAAGCCTTGGAGGGCCTCTCAGATGAAACTTAACCTCTGGGCCCCAGCCGGATGGACGAGGTGAGGTGCAGCCTTCTTCATTGCCTGCTGAGCCCTGGGATTCAGCTGAGACAGGGCCAGCATCAGGCTCTTGTCCCTGTGCTACCAGCACTGTGACAGCAGGCGTGAGGGACTGCATTGGGAAGCACTCCCACCCCAGTTCCTGCAGGCTGCTGTGTCAGCAGCTGTGAGCTGAGGGCATGTCAGGCCCTCTCTGTGTTTGTTAGGCAGCATGAAGCACAGAGAGATGTGAAAGCTCAGTGTTTCTCTGGCATGTAATTTAGGTTGAGGTATTTTCGCGGTGATTTTTAGGATCTTGTATAGACGCATTTTCAACAAATGGAAGCTCTAGGCTAGGATTGTTGTGCCTGTGCACGTTTCTGTCACATAACAGTGCCTGTGGCAGAAGGAGTCTCCTTCAAAGTAGCAGCTTATGAATAGCTGCAGATTTCACTGAATGCCATTCACCTCCCTCCTCCTTTTTCTTCTGCTAGCTAGCAGCTGAAATGGCAGGGCTTGGTTTGGCCAGTCCTTTGCATCATTTATAGTGGTGCTGTTAAATGCTGGGCTGAAATGGATGGTAGCTAAGCTAATTTGCATGATTTAAAATGCCAGCTCGGTTTAATGTAGAGCAGCTGGTATATGCTTAACTCCTTCAGGAGAAAACTTAATACCCGCAGATCGCATTAACCGGGGCTACACTGCATTTATTTATTTATTTTGCTGTCTTTTCCTCCTTTGTTTGCTAGGATGTTTATAGGGATCTCTACGTTGCTGGGGAAGGGCTTTGCACTTTATTGATATTTGTGCATCTCACGTTGCTCACAAAGGAAGGAATTGGTCTTGCTGTGCAGTGAGTACTTGTTGCAGCTTCTGAGCATCCACTTACACTGACCTTAACAGATAGGGCTGTGAGATGTGACATGATGAGGGATGGTGAGATTAGCTGGAAGAGGGACAGGTGTAGAGGCCTGGATTACATGGATTACCGCATACTCAATTTCTTAGGGTTAAATTTCAAGGTTGAAAATGGTTAATTCCTCAATTATGGAATTAGGACATGCCATTGCTCTGGGGCTGAGCAGGCAGCCAGAGTCATCTTGTGACAGAATGAAGAGTTGGAGGATCAAAGAATTCCTCTGCTGCCCTGAAATAATTAGTGCAGCCACACTGAGGGGAGGGAACGAGCGTAATCTTTTAATACCAGCCCTCCTCAAAATTGACCTTGTCACAGGCAAATTGTCTTGCAGACAGCAGGTGTACGATTGTGCCATTCTGACAGCACCGGAAAGGCCAGCACAGTGCTTTGTCATCAGCTAAAACCCTCTCACCTCTTCAACAGCAATGGGCCTTCATGTGCTGCAGGGCTCCGGATGTGAGTGAAATGTGAAATGTGAGGCACTGAGCAATGCGGATGGGCCTTACAAAGTCAAAGCTCCTTCCTTAAGGAGGTTACAATGTAACTTTGGCTTCCTCCAGAAGGCTTTGACTGTCTGGAGCTGTGAATTCAGCTGAGGTTTCTCATGGAACAGCATATTCGGGTTTCTAGTTCTGAAGACCCTTACGAGTTTCACACTCAAGTTGTTTGGCTGGAGAGGAAATGTTTCTGTTTGATTCCTTTGGTGTGTATATCCTTCGGCATTGTGTCTCGAGTTCCAATATGTCAATTGGCCTGTATGAACCGTGGTGCTAGAAGATAGCCTGTAGTTGTTTGTTTGGTATCAGTGCAGTATTTAGTGTGCAGGCCATGAAAGTCAAGTCCATACACTACAAAGGCTGCATCTTGCTGAGTGGAAACTGTTTTTGATTGGGAAAGTGACCCCTAGGAAGATAACTTCCTGTAATATTTTTCCATGGATGTAGACAAGACAGGTTGCCTCTTGTGAGGAAATACTTCATTCTATCATCTTGGGCTGTCCATGTGTAAGATCGTTAGTGTGCCTGCATGTTGTAGAAGATTATGAGCCTGTTCTGTACAGTCAAATTACTCATATTGTGGTTGTGTTTGCTCACTACACGTGTACATGTATATCTTAACCAAGAGATCTAAGGGACACATCTGTTCAGTTCCGTTGATCATCTGAATGTTTTTGATGTACGATAAGCAAATCAGTTTGGACATCTGAGAAAAGATCTGTCAGTAATTACTCTTGAAGGCAGAAGCTTATTTAATCAAACATTATCAGTTCTTTAAATAGATAGGAGCCATTTTGTAGATAGGAGCCTTGTGGAGATGATCTACAAGGCACTTTTGTAGCTGGGTTAGAGTAGTGTAGTTTAGACTACAGCAAATCATTTTATTTGCATCTATCAGGCTTAAGGAATGGAAGAAATTAGCTGATGAGGGAGTAAATCCTTACCAATTATGTCACTTGAATGATCTTCAGTGTTGCCTCTTTTGCCTTTATAACTAAGGGATAAGTGTATTTCTTTTCATGGTCTTCCATTGATTAATGCAGATTGTTCAGGATCCAGGCCTGATCTCTTACGCTTTGTATTCCTTACTATTTGCCAATGCCTACATTTGGAGCCATGCATTTCTGCAAGGGAGAATTTCAGAGCTGGAAAAACATGGAAGGTGCAGTGGTGACCACAAGAGCCTTGGGGACAACACAAAACTCCACCAGATGGCATCCCTGTGGCTACAGACAGGTCAGCAGTTGACACTGCTGGGGTTTGTCACTGGCAGCTTTCTTATCTCGCAGGTGTTCTGTGGAGATAAATCCATTCTAATTTCAAGCAGCTCAGGTAAAGTGATACCTGAAGCCATGGAATTACCTTTAATAGCTAACTGTGTGATTCTTAAGCCTTCGAGCTTCAGTGTGATCTACTTTTTCCTTACCATGGATTTTTTTTTTTCCTTGAGTCAAAGCAAGAGATGCTTGATTTGAAATCCTTTCCACCAGCAATTTGTGGATTTTAATAAAAATTGTGAAGGTTCAAGGCACATCATTGCCTCTTTGTTGGGAAAAGATTCTCAGCTGTAAAGAAGTGTCTTCTGTAAACAGCAAAACAGTTAATGCTTCAACACCGAAAATATTTTAAAGAGAAGAGTCGAAGACCTGCACACGGCCTTTCAAATCATTGTGAGGAGCTTGTGGGCTGTGGGTTACCATCTGCACTCTGTGTCGATGCCATCTGCCCACAAGCAGAAAATTGCCAGTGGAGAAAATGCTAGGATATCCTGCCACAAAACCACCAGTTACATGTGAAGACCTGGTGAGGTTTGCAGTGAAATCCAAGCCTTTGGTAGTCTGATAGAGGCTGACAGGGCAGTGTGAACGAGACAGGCCGTTGGCATGTTGGGGGACTGAGCAAGAAGTATCTCCGCATGAGCCGCATCATTAGTATCAGTGGAAGCAAGGGATCTGCAGAGTGTTAATTCGTAGCATGTAACGCTGTAAACTGAGAACTATCTGTGAAGGCTGAAATTATGCTAATTTATGCAGTTCACATTGCTACTGCAGGTTATAAATAGCTCTGTTTCTGGAGAGCTAGTGCTGCTGTATTGCTGCGCGTGGCAGGTTGACTTTGTGTTTAGCTTTGCAAATTTTAGCAGCTTGAACATGGAGTGAAACCCGGCTTCTCTGGTCTTTTATGTGAAGGTCCAGCCTGTTCCACTGCGCTGAATCCCTTCCATTCAAGAGGTTGAAAGGAAAACAGTCCCATGGCTTAGAAATGGCACGGAGGTATTAAGTAGGTGCTGTGAACAGCCTGTGCCTGAAGGCCAGAGGAGTAGTTAAGATTAAAGTGTGTTTGGGGTTTCTTCATAGACAGTTTTGTTTTGCAGGGCTTGATACCTGTCACTCAGAGGCTTTGTGCTTGGGAGTCCCTCCAGGAGGCATCTGGCTTGCCTCCTGCCTCTGTACTCATCATTTTCAGGGTGTTTGGGATGCAGGAAGCAAAAAGAGGAGAGGAAAAAAAAGCTCCATGTTAAAACCAAGATGTCATACGTGAGTTGAATTTCTAGTGGGTGAAGTAACATATATTCATATATAACAAATAATCATATCACAGCTGGAGCTTAATTTTATGTTCTTCTTTCTTATTTTAAATTCTGAAGGAGCTAGAATATATTTAGTAGTTAAAATCATAATGTAACTTGATGAAAAAACTTACAGGCAGTGCTAGAGCTGGACTGAAAGACCAGAGTGATCTGGGACAAAAAATCATGACATGTAACATGCATTTGAACAGCTGTTCTTCTGACAAAACTATTGCAGTGTGCTTTGCCTACCAGAAGATAATCTTACCAAAGGTTTTGTGTCTGCATAGAGGAATCCTGAGCCCAATTTTAGAAGTCTATATTGATGGATGGAAGCCATGAAAACAAAATCCCTCCTTTTCTTCCACCACCTTCTCTCGTCTTCAGTCATGCTTCTTTTCCCATTCTCAGGATATGACTTTTGATAACGTGTTAATGCTTCAAGCCCTACTCCCATTGGTGAACATGTTTTCACACTTTGCAGCTGGCTCATTCCCCTTCCCTCCCAGTCAGCTCGCTCAGCTTTTCATGACTAAGCTGTTAAGCTCTGTTACCCTCACGGCTGTTTCTAATCAACTTCAGAACTTGTGAACTGTGCCTGCCTGCTTCTTCCCAGTGCAACCCGGACTAGAGAAAGGCAGTGCAGAGAGTGGACTTGTGCTGAAAGAGCTGAGAGGTTTGAGGTAGGTAGCCTGGAAGGAGACCAAGGTCTTATTTCTCTTCTAGACTGTTTCACAGCATGGAGCCGGTGGGTTTTTATTATTTATAATGTACATCTAAACTGGTTAATACATTGCAGGTGAAACAGCACACACGGGAGAGGAGTGTGTACTTCAGATACTCAGTTTAAAATGGTCGGTTCTTCATAGTTTCTTAAAACCCTCTCACCAGTTCAGGTGAGAGATGACCACTAGCTCCTAGAAGACATCACTGTCCTGTGCCATCTCTCCCGTAGCTGGTGCAGAGATGTGGACTGCTTTGCTGAGCTGCTGTTGCCACCTGGTGGTGGCGAGCAAAACAGAGTGGGACGTGATCAGTTTAGGTGCTTTCCCATCAGCTGAATGGTATTACATAGTTGCCGAGCATCAATTAGAATTATCCTAGATACACACAGATAATTCCCCTAGTTAGGAAGAAGCTCCACTGTATTTCATGGCCTGCATGCATTTGGAGTAGACAATGCCATAAAAATAAAATGATAGGTGAAAAAAGGAGCCTGCCTACTGAACATGGATAGCTTTTGGATTTCTTCTAACTGATTGTGCAGCATCTGATTTGTGAGTCCAATGGCACAACGTGACAGAGGTCCACCAGGAGGTACCATGGTGCCATCCCTGCCTGGTCCCAGAGCGAAGTGTCTGGTTTGATGGTGAACAGAAACAGAGCTAATGAATAACTCTGAACTGCTTCTGAACAGCCCAGCTGCTGCATTACCAGGGTAAATTTGATTTCTGTAAGTCATTAGCGTCTTATCTTAGTGAAATTAGTAGATCGTTATCAAATGATGATGCTTTGCACTTAACGTAAGTGACTTAATTGTCCTTTCATTGTATAGAATTTTATTGTGATCCCTTTACAAGGGGGGATACAGATAAACTGTACTGACTAAGGAGGAAGAGCTCCCTGCTCAACCAGTCTTGTTTGTGACAAAGCCACACTGTGTGTCTTAATCTGCAGATTTGATGTCTCTGCAAAACATGGGCGTCTGCTGGAGTATCTCAAAGCTTCATAATTTTTTTCAGCTAATTACTGCCATGGGTTATTTGCTACTAATCTTTCAGGCAGCACTTAGCTAAGGTCATTCTGGTGCATGGAAATTGGGTCTGACGTACAGGAGGGGTCTGACGTTAAGGTTTCTTCTCTTTGTTTTAGCAGCCCTGTGCTACGCTGCAGAACCTGTATTTCAGGGAAAAATGCCAATCCTCTGGAGCCTTGGGCATTTGCTTGGGATTTCAGACAGGGAATTGGAAGCCTCATTGGATCTTTTGGAATGAAAGAGAATCACTGCAAGACAAACATACTTTGGACAGCTGTGCTGTCCCTGTGTCACCTTTGACTTCCCAAAGAAGCATCTCGGGATCAGTGCAAGTAACACCCATGGGGCTCCCATGCACCCACCAGAACGTGCTCCAGCTGCAACTGAGCCCACTGGCAGGGCATCGTACCTGGTATAGGGTCTCCAATACACTAGACAGGCTCCTCACACAGGGATGCAGAGTTCTTGTGGTAATTTTGACTTTTCTTCTCCCATCAGCAAAGTCCTTTCCAGTGGTTTTTAGCAATGCAGTTAGAAAGGCTGATTTTACGGGATCTGAAATATGTCTGAATGTATCACTTCAGCTGTAAATTCACTTCCCTCACAAATGTCAAATGCAGGTTTTACTCACTTCTTCCATCTTTCTGTTAGATGCTCTGCTGCAGAAGGCCATTCTGCCTAGAAAGCATCATTATTCTGTTAACTTGCCATCCTGTATTGTTACGAAGGCTTATTTGATTTCTACACTGATTAGCAGTAATCACAGTTATGCCCAGAAGCAGTTAAACCAGCAGGAAGCAGAACAGTCTTTTTGTCCCCATCAGTTTTTAACAGTTTCAGTTATTAGTATTTCATGAAATGGAAGTCAAACCTCATGTGTAATTGCTTTTTTTTCCTTTTTCCCAGTTTGTACATGCTTGAGCCTTGAGTACCTGCAGAACGAACTGTTTAATGGCAGTACAACACACGTGGAAAAGCATAATGCATTTCCAAACCATGAGAGTAGAACATAAATTTTTGAGGGCATCCTAAAGCCAATGTCAATTTTTTCCTAGCTCTGTTCCCTCCTCCTCTCCCTTCAGGTCTTGGATTTCTAGGAATCAAAACTTGAGGTGCTCAAAACGTCCTTAGTGTTCTTTCTGGTGGTGTTTTGGATCTCAGAGCGTGGGGAAGTGGAAAGCTGCTTCTTTGGGTCTTGGTCTTGGAGAGTAAACCAAGGAACATTAATAATATTTATCTTCAGAGGAAAATTACTGATGGCTCGCTGTCTGATGGCTC
The DNA here is from genome assembly GCF_019232065.1 of Centrocercus urophasianus. Classification (NCBI taxonomy): domain Eukaryota; kingdom Metazoa; phylum Chordata; class Aves; order Galliformes; family Phasianidae; genus Centrocercus; species Centrocercus urophasianus. Next base: position 974,349 of record NW_024885310.1, read on the forward strand.
CCTGTCAGGTTGGTTTATTTTCACTAGTCACTTCAGTGAGGTGCTCTGATAGCTCCGGCGGTGAGCCTTCCTGCCTCTCTTTTGGCTGGAATCTGTACAAGAAATGTAGCAAAGAAGAGGAATGTGTCTGAGCACTTGATGGAGGCAAATTCTGACAGTGACACTAAGATAATGAAGAACGGCATCACTAAAATCAGTTGGCACACACTGTCTTAGCAGTATCGCATTCAGGCTCCTGATATCAGCGGGAACGTTCACGTCAGGCAGACAGATTGAATCCTTTATTTTCTTTTAGATAGTTTTGTTGAGACCCCTGAAAGTTCAAGGCCGTGATGTCGTCAGGGAACAAAAAATTGGAGCGCAAAGGTTACACTGAGAACCCTTCAAAAAGTTCCATGAAAAAGTTCCATGTTGCCTTTGATTTTGGAGCTACAGCTTTTTATGTTACCAGAGCAGCAAAGTAGCCTCTAAAAAATTAATCCATCCAAGGGTTGAAAATATAAAGTAATTAGATTTTTGTCTTCTAGGAAACAAATCTCACTCCATGATTGGTGTTCTGCTTACTGGATTCATCATGTAGAATTTTGTCTTTGCTGTTGCGTCTTTGAAAGACCACGGCAGTCCAAAGAGGCTCCATGCAGACCTTAGGATCTCTTCCTCCCACAGCAAATACCACTGAAGCATACAAGGCTTAGCAGGCAATGAGTAGAACATTTTATTATTGATCTAATTTTTGAAATAACTTTCAAAAACAACGCAGTGGTTGCAAGTGGCACATTTCAGTATATTCAAAGCAGAGTTGGACACTTGTTTTAAAATCTGTTAAATAGCTTAAAAGTAGTACTATGATCTCCTGCTCCCAGCATGGCCTGACATCGGGGAAAGAATGTTTAATAAAAATAAAACAATCTTGTCAAATGTTTAATTTTACATAATGAAAGAGCTCTGATTCTTTTCTGCCTTGCAGCTTATGTAGTTGCTAGTTACACAAGTCAGGTGTGAATTCCAAGTGCTATTACAGGGTCAAACTTCAAAGCATAGGGGATCCAGAATCACACCCAATATATTTGAATTGGATTTTTCTTTTCAGATGATCATTGCAATGTATTTTCTGAATAGACCCGTAACAGTTTTAGTATTGAGACATATAGCAAATTAGACACACAAGTAATGACAAATAGTGCAATTAGGGGGGAAAAATATAACCTTGTATTCTTGTGTTACTTTACAGCTAGAAACCTATTAACTTTTTATTAGGTGAATCCTACACAAAACGCTAATGTTATATTCATGAAGAGGCATCTTAAATTAGTATTTGTAAGTAAGTTTTCCCAGAAAATACTAATTGGTTATTCAAATCAGATTAGGCTGCAAATCATAGTCTGGGTACAGTCAATGAGGGGAGTGGATTAAAGCAATTAGTTAGCACTTTGTTTGCTGCTGTCATGCAAATATAGCCAAACTTCTTAGAGTGATTTGAGGTAGGCTTGAAAACAGTCATAAAACTCCTTTTGACATTCACGGGCTCAGGATGTGCTCTGTTCCATGGTGCAACGTTGAGCTCAGCAGGTTGCTTCTGGTTGCTTGTGATGCTGTAGGTTCTTTCTATTTATTCTTTTAATCTTATTTTCAGATACAGAAAGATAACAGTGCCAGTAACCCACAGGAGTAATTCTTCACGATGATACTATATGGGAAAATAAGACCACATTTTATTGCTGGTTGTTTGCTAGTTTGATAACTATTCAGAACTAACACAGGCTACTTATAGAGTAGTTTTTGCTCTAGGAGGCTTACCTTTTTAAATGGCTGGAATTCTGAATAGAAAAGAGCTGCATTTTGTGGTTAAACAAATTCAGTGAGAAAAAAAAACTAAAAATGAAGTGTTCTAAATAACGTGGAAACATCCCAAGATATGGCACACCTTCCCAAGCCACTCAACAGCGACTGAAAGAACCTGTCACCAATAGAAAACGTGGTTCTTGGTTTCCCATTTTCTCTGCAACTTAAGGAATGCCAAAGTACCTGCTCCAAGGCAAACATTGTTAACGTTATCTGAATTTTGCACTTGGAGTTGTATGACACATACAAGGTATTTGGTAAGACACATGCACCTTCTCCTCAAGCTCTCACTTCTGCTGTGGTATCATTGTGCTGTTTGCCTTTCATTTTTCTTCCATGCTGCCAGTAATGCTCATCGTTACTGAACATACACATTTGGAGTGTGTTTCTGCTTCCCAGTGATTTATAGATGGTGGTGTTCATAGTTTTTACTTGCATGAAATTCTGTGAGCTTTTGTTATTTAGGTGATACTGGATTAATCATTTTTGCTGACAGCGAGTGCTGTCAGCGTACTTTGTGGAAGGGGAGAATATAATAGCATTTGGGCCAGGAAAGATCTGCTCCTGTTGGATGTGAGCATCATCCCAGTTAGGGGCAAGCTGATCCGAACCCCTTTAAGTGAAGGTTGCCCGTTTCTTTACAGTTTCCACTTCTGGAGTGAATAAATGTCAACCCAGATTTTACAAGAATGATTTAAACATGAATAATGTGATGTGTGTAGCTGTGGAACTGTTTCACCTCACTTTGAAGCTTTCAGTTGCTGCACATCTTGTATGCAGATTTCAATGGCATTTTTATCTTGAGTTCCAGAGATTATCAAAGGAGACTTGCACTGTGCTATGTAGTTATGGCTCTAATTGTTTAATTCCTTGTATCTTTGTTTGTAATATCAAATTAGCACTCTTCTGACTGCAACCTGCCATAGCACCATGACACACACATCTAATATTTTTCTGTGTACAGAAAGAACCCATGCATTCAACTGTGATAGGGAAGGCAGAGGGAGAATAAATAATTCTCACTGTGTATGAGCATAACAATATTTCAATTTTTCACAACAATCTTTCCTGTATTACCAAAAAAAAAAAAAAAAAAGTGTTCTCAATTTCTCACTGTAGTTGAACATCTTTGCTTGACGTACAAAATGCTCATGGGAACCTTCAAAAATCCTTTTTGGACGGGCCATTGAATAAAGTGTAATTTTATTGAGGAGTAATGAGGGCCGTAGGATCCTTGTTGCCAGTTTAAGCATTTGTTGTGCAGGATCAGGGTTTCTGTTCCGTTTCCATGTGTGGGAATCAAGTGTTTCTGCATTAGAATTGTATAATATTATTTTTATTTCATGATCTCCGCTATCATAGTTCTTTTTGGGAGTCCTTCTACTTAACTTGGGGAAGATCTCTGATAAGTTTACATCACTTATCGTATAGACGAACCTTCCCAGGAACGCACACTCTGTGTATAGATGTATAGATGTATATTTTGTCATTACACACTGCAAGAATATCCTGCACGAGAACAAACCAGAGAACAAGCCATGGCCTGCCCGAGGAAGCGCCTGAAGAGACATTGGAAGGCCTGACATCATCCCCCAGTGCTCTTTGTTTAACGATGATGACTTTAAAGAAAATCACCATATCAATAGGGCAAGGAGAGCACCGAGACAGCTTGGAAACAACAGGATGGCTGCTGATTGACACCAGGTAACAAATAAATTAACAAGTAAATAGCAAATGTCAACCTTCTGATAAGATTGTGAACCTGGAGTACCCAGCCAGTGGGGAAACAGGGGAGGGGGAGGCAAGGGGGAGCAAACAGGGTCTAAAGGCTGTCATGTTGTGTCCATAGGCGCGCTCCTGCTTGCGGGACGCCGCCATTGCAATCGCGAATAAATTCTGCTTTTATCAGAGATACCGTCCTGACAAACATTACTTGGATATTTCCAACACATGTAACCAAAAATGTATGCTGTGCTGTCTTTCAAAACCATGTACTGTTGTGCAGTAGCTGGGAATGTGCTGGGAATGGGTCGGAGTTACCGACCATGAGTTTTCCCTCATTATGTGATCTGATGTTTTGGGTGCAAGGTGAGATCTGTCCAAACTGCCCTCAGCAGCATAGCTCTTTGGCTATACTACTAGCTATAGAAAATGAAAATATCCAAATGAAGCAGAAGAACTGTTTGGGTTTGTTTGTTTGTTTGTTTGTTTGTTTATTTGTTTCAGAAGCATGGATTGTTTGCCACAGCTCCTGCTTGCATCTCCAGCTGGTTTCCTTGCTAGGCTGGGGGTGGCTGCCAAGTAGGACTGGTGATGGCCATCAGCAATGAGCTCTGAACAAGCCCAGATGTTGTACTTCTGTCATTAACATTGAATGTAGAAGGTGGACACATATGCCATGAGGAGTGAAGTTCCACCCAGTGACTTCTGTGGACACCAGGAATGCATCTTTTAAATCAAGATTGTGATTATGGCACTTCCATGAATAGTGTATGGACAACAACACGTATGGACAATCTGTTCTATGGATTCAACATAGAGTGTAAAGGGAAAGATTTGGGCAGCTTTGGGTTTCAGGTGGCCCATTTGAAGTTTGGAGTAATAAGATGCTTACTGTATTAAAGGTGTGTGTTCTTCTATGGGGCATGTTTCAGAATAGTTGTTGAGGAACCTTTTCTTGATATAACTCTATTTAAGCTTTTGTTTAAACACTTTTTTATACTGTTTAGCATCAGTTTAAGAAGTATAACTTAGTTGATTTCCAATTACTGTCAGTGTTAAGGGTGCTTTGGCAAAACCTCAGCTGAGGCACAATAAATAACCTTGTTCTGCCTTGAATCTTTTACTGTTGAATCAAGAATTACTCTTAGATACAGTAAATCAGCCTAATTCTGTTTGATAGCATTGTTAACATTCTTCTACAGAAACATTAAGCAATTCTAACCAGCGTTTTTATACTTTCCAAGTGTGCTGTGATTCAAAGTTTATTGAGTTACATCTCTGGAAAAAAGTTGGGTTTGAGAAAGTTGTTAGCTTATTATGTGACTTTCTGTGCATCCTAGCACAGTCATGGCATGTATAGATTTGATTATATATTGAATGATTTATTATGGATATGACTGCCCAGAAAGAGCTGGAGGTTCTTCCTCCACCCTCACTGATCTGGGAAGGAAAGCAGAGGCTTCACTGTATTTGTAAAATGGCAACAAACTTATCTGCCTCACTGGCACTCTTTCAGAGCAGGCAGTAGTTACATCTTTCCATTATGCCTTTCCATCTTTCACAAATACTGATTCTTCAATGTTTTTTAATTCTGTATCTATTATTTCAAGCTGCTGCACAGAGTGTGTAAGGTTTTTATTCATGTATAATTAACTCAGCCTTTCATAACCAAGTTCCTGGCCTGTGGTGATGGCCATGGAGTTTCCAGAGGAGAAGGGGAGCACCCTGGCCTCTGGACCATCCTCTTGGCCACGAGAATAGGGCTGTGTGTATCAGGTATGTTGTGTTCGGCTCATGGAACGGCATGTAAATGAGAAGACTTATGTGTCTTCTGTGCATTATATCACCTCTGGAACCATAATCTTGTTTCAGAATCTTGTTTCATTGCTAGTTTAAACTTCATCAGATCTCTAGAACGTGGTCCTTCCTCTGAGCTTTTATGTGCTGGGAAGCAGTGCAAGGCATATCCAGGTCTTGCAGAGTGATAGCAGTGGAGCTGGGAGCATGATTTGGGATTACATTCAGAAAGTCATAATTCAAAGAGAGCTACTGTGAGAGAGTTTTGAAATAAAATCCCAAGAAGGCTTTCTTGGCAAAGCTGCTCCTATGTTGCCATTTCCAGATCATTAGAAGACCAGTTTAAAGGATTTTGTTTTTCAGTTGCTATGATTCTCTAATAGTGATATATTAGGGTAGAAGCTAGGAAGGAAGTGACTCTTTCATATCCTCTTTTCCGTCCTTTCCTTCCTTTCCTTCCTTTCTTTTCTTCCTTTCTGTAGTGAGAAAGCAAATAATTTCTTTGATTAAGAGGAATAACCTGTAGGGGATGAAGAGTAAGCAGCCTTGGGAATTTCTTGACATTTGTGGGACGGTATTAATGTGTTTGGTGATGAAGGGTTTAGGTTTTTTTCCGTTGTATTCTGCCTGAAAACTCCTACAAGTAGACAAGTGCTGTTATAAACTGTGTCTTCCATTATGCTCTTGGGCAGAGAATTGAAGAAAGGATGTAGAGAAACTGGGATCTGTGAGAGCTCCCGGTGATCCCTGGCTCCTTGGTGGCTCCTGTGATACTGACAAAGGAGCTGGCTGTTCTCCATCACTGGGCATCCTGCTTGATCCTGCAGCATGGCTTAACAGGATCCAGGTCTGTCTTGGGTCCGGTGCTCTTCAGCATCTTCATCGACGACACAGACGAGGGCATCGAGTGCACCCTCAGCAAGTCTGCAGATGGCACCGAGCTGAGCAGTGCGGCCGATGCACTGGAAGGAAGGGAAGCCATCCAGAGGGACCTGGACGGGCTGGAGAAGTGGGGCCCTGAAAACCTGATACGGTTCAAGAAGGCCAAGTGCAGGGTGCTGCACTTGGGTCGGGACAATCCCAGGTATTGGTACAAACTGGGGGAAGATCTCCTTGAGAGCAGCCCTGCGGAGAAGGACTTGGGGGTCCTGGTGGATGAGAAGTTGGACATGAGTGTGAGCAGCAGTGTGAGCTTGCAGCCCGGAAGGCCAACTGTGGATAGTGATAGGACAAGGGGAGACTTAGATATGAGACAGGGGAGGTTTAGGTGAGATGTTAGGAGAAAGTTTTTCACACAGAGGGCGGTGACAGACTGGAGCATGTTGCCCAAGGAGGTTGTGGATGCCCCATCCCTGAAGGCATTCAAGGGCAGGCTGGATGTGGCTCTGCGCAGCCTGGTCTGCTGGTTGGTGACCCTGCACATAGCAGGGGGGTTAGAACTAGATGATCTGATCACTGTGGTCCTTTTCAACCCAGGCCATTCTATGATTCTGTGATTACTTCTGTTCTTCAGCAGCTTTTTCTACTATGTGGTGTGCTGGGTCGACAAATCAATGCTTAAAAACACAACAAGAAAGCATCAAGTACTTCTTGCTCTACTGAGAAACTCTGGAATACAATTACAATCAGACTAGAACTTGTGATGGAGCACAGGAAGCTTTGCATTGCTGTGATGTTCCTTTTGATCCTGAAGGCTGCTGGATGCTCCATGTGGCTGCTGGCACAACCTAGGTGACAGAAGAGATTAGAGCAGCATTTAATTTGTGCTGATACATGCATGGGAGTAAGACAGGTTAAAAAGAAGTGATCTGTCCCTAAGGATGTAGAATTTCCAAGCCGACATTAAAAAAAAAAAAAGAAAAAAAGAAAAAAGACTGAATTGGTAGCTCTAATTTCTAAAACACAGTTCTTCGCATGGGGGTGCTCATTTAATCCCAGATTCATTTTAGGATTTAATCCCACATTCATTTCACTGGGCACTGGGTAAGAGGACAATAAATGTGATAATTCAGTCTGACCTCCTCTATAAAACACTCCACATTCCTTCTCCTGAATAACTTCCATTTTTGAATGTACATTATAATCTATTTCTTATATCTTTCAGAGAAGAGCCCATACTCTTCTCTGAAAGACAGAACAGGCTGAGCTTTTTGAATCTGCTCCTGTGTGATGCATTTTATAGTCCTCAAGTCATTCACGTGGCTCTTCTCTGAAGCCTCTCCCAAAGTTAGTAATCCCATTGAACAGTTGCAGACATACAGTGCCGACAAAGCCAGCTCCTGTTGGATAACCACCTGCTCTTTGCACATCCCCACGTCTTTCATATTCCCTGAATATATGGAGAATCTTTGTTCTATGACAATGTTCTCAGTTTCTCACTGTTACAGGTTTGTATTTGCCGTACTGGAGTACCTTCACATGGCTATTATCGGTGTACGTGAGGTTCTTTAATGGTGATTTTCTCCCATTAATTATGTGTCACCTCCAAATTCTGTGAATGTTCTCTGGCCTCTCGCTTGGTGAAGCAGGACCTGAAATGGCTGCTGTGAAACTCACTTGGGCTGCTTGTTTTATTAATGATAATTTCCATTTATGCTGTACTTTGAAAGTTAGCTCACTTTCAGCCCAGCTGACATACATCTCTCAGTGTGTCATGAGAGACAAAGTGCCTGGCAGAACTCTTCCATGTGATTAAAAAGCAAAAGTAACGGTAAGCACGAGTGTGACTTTGTTTGATGGTTGTGGAGCAAGCTGTTAGCACACCTATTTTTCACAGACAAACAATGGCTTATTAGTTACCGGACTTCCCTAAGCATTCTTTGTAGTAAAGTGTTTCACGGACAATGACTGTATGAACTGAATTCATTCATAAAGTCTCCAACACCTGTTTCCTCCTGGTTGTTGTTTTTTTTTTTGTTCCAGCAGCACTATTTGGAAAGCACGGGGTCTCATTAGTGCTGGATGTGCTGCACACCCACGTGTTCCTCTGCCACTGAGGGCTCTCGAGTGAATAACGGGATTGTAGAGCACATTAATGGGGATATTTGGGCGCCTGTCTGAGCTCTGAGACATGTCCTTTCATGAAGGTCTAACTTAGCTCTATGTTAACTAATATTTTCTCCATCTCTTTTGTTCTGCCAAGGGAGCCTAAAGGTGAGAAGTGGGTGAAAGGCAGCTCCATTCTTACTTTTTAATAGAAGAAGTAAATTCCAATTACAGCTGGCACTGCTGTGGGGATGCTGCAGATCTTCATCCCAAACTGAGACTGAGTAAGGAAAGTCCATTAAGTAAAAAAAATCTAAAAGAAGCACTGTTTTTAATTAAGGACATTAATTTTAACAGTAATGTGGAGGCACAGAACTTATACTCTAGCCTCAGAGGAGCTTTGCTTTGTTGTAGGAGTATTTCAGACCATTGAAGTGAGAGCATCTCTGCCCATACTCAGCATTGTCAGTTGACCTGTAAGGGATAACATGGGAAAACATTGGAGCTGAATTTGGCCACTCAGTGTGGCAAACCATGCACAGCCCATCAGAGGCTGAGGATGTGTTGGAGCCTACCTTCCATGGGAAGGCCTGGTGATGTTTGCACTGTGTCAGCATCCTGGGGGGGACACGTTCAAACTCAGCTAGCAGAGAGCAGCCCCTGTGAGCTCTGGTGAGGGGCTCTGACATAGTTCTTTCACAAATCCTCTTGGCTTCACATCCAGGCAGCACATTCATTCAGTCGCTCATTCAAGGCTTTGTCAGCAGGTCATTGTGTGAGCCCACGACCCTCTTGCTAACCGTACCTCTCCTGTGGCAGCCCTTCCCCGCGCTGAATGCGGTACGAGTGACCTTTCGGTGGGGTGCCTGCTTGTGTGGGGGCTGGCTGGGAAGAGGTTTCTGTGCTTTGGGCTGTGTTGGCGTGAAGAGAAATAACAAGAGTGCTTTATTCTCAGGAAGGGATTCAAGTTTTGCTTCCATAGTTCAAATGTAAGCTGCCAGTGTAAAATTAAACTCTTAAACTCAGTGGGCAGCTCTTTCTCCATACTTAGCTAGTCAAGCTGCCAAAGTGGGTAGGGGAATTTTTTTTGCGGTGAAGGAAGATGGTTATTGCTTGTTTCAGTAATTACTCTTTACCATTCAAACAAATGAAAAAAAACAGAATAACAGCTACAGGCTTCGGGAGTGCAGTCCAAATCAGAAGCATCAGTGTTAGGGACAGAACTTCAGTAAGGCTTTTACAGATCCTTAATTACTGCAGCTTCAAAACAGAAAACATGGTGTAGTGCGGTACCTGCTCCCAAAATACTCCTACTAATCTCTTGAGACGCGATGTCGGTGCTCCTGGTGCTGATCTGTGGTGTTCCACGTGTTGAATCACTTCTCCGTTTCTTCCTTTCCCGTTCAGCAAGCGAGGTGTAAACGGAGATCCAAGCGGCAGCAGCCGGGGTTGCACTAAAAGCTGATAAAGACTGCCGTAACCTTAACAAACTTCGGAGAAATCCCTTGCGGTTCTCTGCTGTGCCTCAGACCGTTCCTTTCCGCTCCGGCACCCCCAAAGCCGCAGCTCTCTCAGAGCTCTGCACGCTTATCAGAGCGGCCGCCCACCGGGAGAAGCATTGGCTTACAGCTCCCTCCTGCGCAGACTTTCCCAGCGCCCCGTCCCCACGGGGCTGAGGGAGCGAGCCCCTTCCCCAGCGAGGAGGGAGCGCAGGGCTGGGCTGACCCCGCGGCATGGCCGGCCCCCACCTGCGTGCTGCAGCCGGGCTGGGGCGCGTAGCGGGTGCCGAGCTACCGCAGGTGCTCGGCCGCGGACATGAGCGCGATGCTGTGGCGCTGGGAGCACAACAACACCACCATGAAGCTGGTAAGGATTTCTAAACAAAGCCTTTCCGAGCTAGAGCGTACTGTTGGATGGTGAAATTCCGGTTTCTATGGAGACTGCAGGCATTTGGACAGCACTTTCCTTTTTCGCGTTAGGAAGCAGGAGCTTTGTCCAGGCGAGGTAGCCCTCCTGTAAGTAAGGAGACGGTCGGGCTGGGGCTGCTTGGAAGGAGAGCTCCAGCTGGGTCTGCTGCTCTGCAGTTCGTCCTTCAGGCTGCTTTAAGTTCTTCTGCATGTTTAATCTCTGTCCTTGTGCTTGTTTGTAACCCAGAGCCGACTGCATAGATAGCTCTCTCCTCACCTCCTGTTACCTGTCTCTTTTGCACTTCCTTCCTGAAAAGTTTCCCCTCTCTTTCAGTTGTGCTAGAATAATTCTACTGTCTGTCAACAGAGAGCATTTTGGGGGTTCTGTTTGTTGGTTGATTTGATCCCAAATTCCTGGTATTTCTTCCCAGAGAAGTTAAACAAAAAACAAGCCCTGCTCCCTATGGCTAGAAAGTGTGTTCTTTCCCTGTTCCTCCGGCAGAAGTGAGCCCGGGAAGCCCACACCTGCCTATCTGCTTGAATTGCCATCCGCAGCAAGATTTAAACTCGCTTCAAACTCAGGGAGCCTTCTTTAGAGCAGCAATCCGTGCAGCAGGAGGGCTGCAGGGCAGCGCCAGCCTCAGACTGTGCTGTGCTGTGCTGCACTGCACGCCCTCTCCCTCTCTCTGGCAGGTTGTTCAAACAATGAAAATTACAGCCTGATGTGGTTTTGATAGGAAAACATTTCCTGAGAAGTTTCTAATGGAAAGCGTGGATTTATTACAGATCTGAAATCTGTGTGGGAGGCAGAGGTGCCCAGTACCTCCTGATATCAGCCTCTGTGATCGTAAAAATGTGTAATCGTTTAACAACCTCTGTTTGCAAGTTCTTTCCTTGCGAGGGACGATGTGATGAACGCATCTTGTTCAAGGAGCGGACTGTTCTTGTCGACAGGCAGTTCTTTGCACAGGATCAGATATTTCACGCATGAGTACCTGTGGGAATAATGAGCTGGGAGCTGGCAGTGGAAATATGCAGCGTGATGTGGGGGCTGCCCAGGCCTGGCTCCTGCAGCAGCCAAGTCCTGGTGAAGGGCGTTGCAGGGAGCCCAGCCACCTCCCTTTCACGTGCAAGATGAGACCACTTTGGGAAGCAGCAGAGCTGTGTGCACCGGTGTATTACAAGTCTTTGCATGCGCACCGGTTTTTACAAAGCGTGTGAACGGGCTTGACCAACAAGATCAGCACCTGTAGGAAGCCTGCATTTTAAAGAGAACAAAATGCAAACCCAACAACCTGACAGCTGCTGGCACTTGAAAGCAAACAGCAGCGGGGTGGGGTGGGACAGAAGAACCCATAATGCTCAAGGTACTCGCCTCAGTACTGTACTGCCAGATGGAGAAGTGAGGAAAGCCATACCAGCTTCCTCTCCCTGTATGCTACAGGGCAGCTGTTGCCTCGTAATCTGGTGATGGCGGAGCTGGTCAGGTTGGCAGCCCACTTGGTGGGGCTTTGCGTAAGATTCACAGTGTGGAAGTTGAGAGGTTATTTCATTGTTGCCATGTAGGGCTGCCTGGGGAGCAGTGGGTAAATCCATTTGTCTTCTGTTGTCACAGAGTCAGATGCCAGATTCTACCAGGGTTTTTCAGATACATTTGTAAAGGTGAGCATCTTGCCATAACAGTACAATGCAAAAACAGTTCTCCAACACTGTTCAAAACACAGCATTGCTTTACTCCTCCTCCAGAATACTGTCCATGATTCATTTGGAGGAGTGACAGCCTAGCATCACACAGAGGTGTAATGTAACAGGTGCCATGTTGTTTGTGTGTTTGCTTTTGTTTTATACAAAAGGTTTCAAGGGCATTCTGACGTTTAGGGCAGACACTTCTTCATTACTTGAAGCCAAGAGGACTTGGCATAAACTACTTGAGCACGCAACATTAGAGGGCCTTAATCAGGTCTAGCTCTGATTAGGTTATTAAAAATGAGGCTCACTACTTCTGTGGTTATAGAAAAGGGTTCTCAATACAGTAGCTGCCTTCGTGGCCAGCACTTCTTTTCAAGCATTTCATCTGTTAATTCAGCTTAGGAATCAAGTTGAGGACATCTGAAAGACAGACAGTCAGGGAAAACTAACACTGCATCTGTTGAAGAGGGGTAACCAGGGCCTGGAGATTGCTGTCTGTTCTTTACAGAGGTTTTAAGGGTAACTTTGGTTATTTCCGTTGTTTAAAATCATCAGGGTTCTAACCCACCTGTGGGAGTGACTTGGGCCAACCTTTGCTCCAAGCAGCGTGGGTCATCTTGGCTTACCTACTTAATACAAGATTGCTTTGATGACTGGATTTCTTTCCTGGGAAATCCTGATGGACTTCTTGCCAGTTTCACTAGAGCATATTGCTGTTCTCCCTGAATGTTCAGAGCAAGATACTTGTTTGCTGATAGGCTGTGCCCATGTCCTGAAGTACTGCCATCTCTCAGGAGAAAAATGTGGGGTTTGTGTGGCTCGCTCCTCCTCAGCAGCTTACATGTGCAAGGCTACCAGCAGACTGCTTTTACACCAGAGTTCCTCATTGCTGAGCCCCTAAAAACAAATGCTTCCATCTGATTTTCTTCCTGTTTGACATTGACACCAGCAGAACAAAATTTCAACATGTGGTGTGAAGCCTTCCTCTCCTTTTTTTTTTTTGTTTGACCATAATGAGTCAGCTACACACCTCATGCAGTTGTTTTTTTTTTAATGTAACCTGTCCCCACTCACTGCTTTATAGCTTTGAGAATTTGCAATACCTTGTTTTTTTAGCAGTGATTGAAGATTGCTGTAAAAAGTGTGTCATCCTTTCTCTGTATGAAAATTTTAAGTTGTCCTGGGTTTGAGCAGCCTCCAGCCTTGTAGCATGAGGATATACCTCTGAAATCTGAGAGGTCTGTAGCCCTTTTACAAGCTCTGTGTTGTATAGATTCTAATTTTTGTTGCAGTAAACAGATTGTCTTGATGTGGATGTGCATTAAGGGGAAACCCAACCAGTGTCTCATCCATATCGGAAAGACAGAGATGTGAGCACAAGCGTTTGGGCTGAGGGGAGGTGGGCTTTCTCGTCTGTGTCTTTGCACACATGAGCATCCTTAGTGTGGAGTCGGGGAGAGCTGTTCCTGCTGAGGATCAAAGGGTGCAGGGAGGAGGTGGGTCAGGTGTTCTTTCTGTTTCCTGTAGGAAGAATAATCTCCCTTGCCCTGCTGGCCATGCTTCTTTTGATGCAGCCCAAGATACAGTTGGCTTGCTAGACTGCAAGGAGCACGCTGCTGGCTCATGCTCAGCTGCCATCCACCAGTACACCAAAGTCCTTTTCTTCAGGGCTCCCCCCAGCTTGTACTGACAGCAGGGGTTGCTGCGACCCAGGTGTAAGTCCTTGCACGTGGCTTTGTTGAACCTCATTGCCATTGACCACCACTCCCAGGATACGATCTTGCAAACAGTTCCTCGTCCATCGAAATGAGTGTTAAAAGATTTATTGCTGTGTATAAAATTTCTGTCCTGGTTTACATGAGGCTTCCCCTTCTATTAAATATTTTCCTTCAGTGCTCTTATCTCAGTGTGCCTTCTGGATTAATGTGTAGAATACAGCAAAGCAAGCCTACTTATTTGGAAGAAAGATTTCATTCTGGAAGAGATTTTCAAGTGCTTAAGTTAAAAACTGCAAGAGAAGAATTGCCTGGGATGATGAGAGGTTTGAAAAATTGTGATTTCAATAGACCTATTTTTGTTAGCTGACTTAGCTATCTGTACTTTTCACTGAGGGAAAGAATCACTGCGGTTCTCTAAGCTTTTCCTACGTGTGTTTGTGACTTACAAGCAGTTTACTTGAATCGTGTTGTAGCAGTATCTTGCAGCTGATAATTGACTTGATGTTGGAGCTGGACCACGGCAAATCACAGAACTTTTCCAAATTAAAATGTTTGAAACCTCAGCCCATAGATAGATGTGTAGATGAAAGGTTTAGCGTTTGGCTCTTTACAAAGGTTGAAATAAATAGCAAAGTACAATTCCTCGTTCCGTAGGCTGGGATGTTTCTGAAAGATGTTACTGCACATAAACATGCATTTCCCACGCGTCTTTTTAGTCAGTTAAATGTTTGTTTCTGTGGATGCTTGCAAGCACACAGCATGTTAAAAGGACACACGCTTCTTTTTCCTTTCTTTTTCCTGAGGAGGATCAGTGAAGAAATGGCTGCATGGCTATGAACTGCAGTGTCATAAGATTGTGGGAAAGTGTTAGAAAGGTCTGTATGGTAGTGATAAGAAGGTGTTAATGCAGCAGAGCTGCCAGGGAGCAGAGGTAGCCTTGTACAGAATATTACACACAACTGTGGTGTCCCTTATGAAAGATTTATACAAAGAAACGAGGTCCATTGGGTTGAAAGAACAGCCTGTTTTCTTGTCTCTTAACCACTTGGGGTTGGAAGAGACCTTAAAGAATATAGGCACTCAGGTATTATATAAATGTTAAAAATACGCACTTATATTAAGCAGAATTATTTAAGCGAGAAGTTGATGTCATTGCAGGACTCAGAGGAAGAAACTAGAAGACAGTTTTAATAACATGCAAATGCTTGAATGTGCATAATGTGCAGCTTATAAAAGCAGTTGTATCACATTTCATTGCAGATATAATTTAAAATATCACATGAGGAACTTCAGAACTGCGAATCTAGAAGTGTGTGTAGGTGCTATACACTGCATATTTTAGGCTTTCTGAAATATTCCCACTTAGTCTGTCTTCCTTGATTTAGAACTCAAGCATAGAGATTTGAGCCTCATTAAATTTTGTTCTGTGACTGTGGCCAGAAAGAGGATTGGGGTAGGCTAGTCTTCAAAACCCATTCCGTTTCTGACACAGGATGCATTTTGGGAACACAGCTTGATTTTCATTTGTTCTGTCCCTCACAGGATACTGAAGGAAGATTGAAAACTATATCCAATTTTTTTTTTTAACTATTATATCTTTTATTCCCCATGGCATGTGTTTTTGTGCTAGCTTTTCCTCTTTGTAGAACACAGAGGAATAGATGCAGATGGGAGATGGGATGTGAGGTGGAGGGATTTTCTTTTTGAAATCCATGTCAGGCCTTACAGTTGCAGTCTACTGATTAATGTAATGTTGTCATTGTGTTCATAGATGTGAAATGTTAAAGCTAATTGGCTTGCATTCTCTTGCTCTTTGTGGAAGGCGGTCCCAAAACTTTGCTCTGGCATCATCTGCTTTGACATATGCACAGTCTATTCATACGCAATTGTGACATTTTTGCCAACATGTCTGCTAGCTGTTCTGTTCCTCTTCCACAACACTCCCAGGCAAAGAACATCTTACTGTGTGATATTTAAATAAACTGAAGTCTATTTCACTTTTCTACAGCTGTCTGATTTCTCAAGTCCTCAACCCTACAGCAGGTCGCAGAGGTAGGCATCCAGCTGGCTCTTGAGTATCTCCATGGAAGGAGACTGCACAGCCTCTCTGGGCAGCCCATTCCAGTGCTCCATCACCCTCACTGTGTTTGCTGTTCCCTTTCAGTAAGCTTTCCAGCGTATTTATTTGTCATAAGGAATCTGCTGCTTCATTTTGAAAAGGTTTTATTTGGAAAACATAACAAATTCCTTATAGAGATTATCTGGGCAGTTACTGGATTTTGCTGTAATGATCCTAATCCTGTTATCCAAGGAAAATGAGCCTGTGTAACTTCTGTTCAGTATTTTGATAGGCTAATTACTGTGGAAGTGAAGAAGGGAAGATGATTTTGGTGAGAGCAGGCAGAATTGGACTACCAGTGGATTCAGTACTGAGTATATTTAGCCTCAGCATTCTCAAGATATTACTTGAATTCTGGCTTCCTTTGGTCAGAGCCATGCAGCTGTTGCCTTGTTCTCCTGAGCTACGATACATATTTCTCAGTTTTGAAGGTAGAAATATCTGTTGCTTGGGTTAAATTTAAGATATTCTACTGGAAGTTTACATTAGGAGAAGATCAGCCGTATATAGGCTATATGGATCTCTAGAGGATGAGATGTCTGGAGAGTTGGTCTGTTCTGGTCTAACGTTTTGTTTTCATGATAATTCATAAATATGAATTTAGAAGGGAAATTTGGGGCATTTAGAAAATGCCCCAAGTCTAGACTGATCAACTGAGAGCCCAGCTGTGTTGTACAATGTGCCTCTGCAACACAAGTGTGTAGTATGAATGTGCCCAAGGAGCATTACCTAAATAAGACCTGGGCTGAGAAGGGTGATGGCATAGTGAAATGAGGAGATGAAAAGCCTTGGGTTCAAGGAATAAGAGGAGGAAGTACACGTGCCATTCTGGGCAGGTTACTCGTGGAGGTGCTTCACATAAGGGTGTTTCTTCAACAACCTGTGCTAAAAATATTGGAATACAACTTGATTTGCTGTTTTCTTTGCTGAGAGAGAAGGAATGCATGCCGTTATGTTTCCTGCTCCCACATCAGTACCTTAAATCTAATTGCATAAAAGCAACAATTTTACTTAGTGTTAGGCTTTCCATCTATTCTTCAGCAATTTTTGTTTTCTAAATAATAAAGATCCTTTAATGTCATGTTGAAGGTGGAGTGTTTGGCTACGTGTGCTTAACAATAATGTGAATGAGGCCATGTGTTGGGTTCAGTCTGGTGTCAGCTGTTCATTGCTGATCTTTGACTGGTTAATTTAATGTTCTCTGACATTTGCTCAACAAGCTCACTGTTGTGGGTTTTTTGCTGACAAGTGATTGCTGATGAATTGACTGATTAGAGAATAAGGGAGACTGAAGGTAGCACAAAGCCATATGTACCACATTTGGGGGCCCATGGATTATTTGCTAAGTAATGGAAAGGAGAGGGTTGTTTTTAAACCTGAGTAAAAATTGCATGTTTATTACATCGTTAGACATCTGCTTTACTGGTTAGACACAACTTATGCTAATTGTGTTTAATTTTGTAGTGGGGGTGGGTGCTGGTGCCAGTGCTAGTAAGCTTGGCTTTGCTAGCATTCAGTAGATAGCTCTGGGTCATGCTGCATCAACATTGTTGTGATCAGATTCTTTTTCTGGCTGTGGTTGCTTCAGGGTGATCTCATGATCAGAAGCTTGAAAGTGCAAGATTTATGACAGTGTGATGTTAGATGTAAATCAAGCAAGTAAACAAAAAAAACTAACACAACTTTTTGTCCAGTCTGTTGTTAATGGCATTGTATGAAGGTAGCTTTGGGATCCAGAGTGGATGAGCAGAATTGCATTTCTGGAAGGATCTGTATTCCCTAGCTTCTCTAAATATAAATTTGCTCCATGGAGCAGAGCAGCTGCTGCCTTTGTCAGCTCTATGTAGTTCACTGAGAATTTGTCTTTATTGGTCTTTGTCAGAAGGGACAAATGTGTGCTCCTGTCATGCATGCCTGTAACCATCATTCACCATGCTGAGGTGCCTTGCAGTGATGCCCATGGTCTGAGTTGCACTGGGACCAGCCTGCTGCAGCCCTCGAGTTGGCTTGCAGGGTGCTACCAGCTCTGAGATTTCATTCATGGCTCAACCGCCTGCCCGTTCAATTCATCTGCTGCAGCTCCAAGCTTTATACAATGTTCTTCAAGGCCAGGCTGGCTGGCTGGGGCTGTGAGCAACCTAGTCGAGAGGAAAGTGTCCCTGCATATAGCAGGGCATTGGAACTGGATGTTCTTGAAGGTCTTTTCCAACCCTAACTGTTCTGTGATTCTCTTTAGCTTGCGTACCAAAAACACGTGGCCCTCTAACTTAGAAATTCAGTGTTGCAGGCCAGCAGCTGTGGTCCCTCTTTTCATTGATACTGACTGAGACTGAGGAAACAGTCTGAGAGCAGGGAAACAGCTAGCTCTGACAGCTCTTTTTTCTGTGGTTAAATTCTGGGTTAAGATTTTCTGATATATGTATGCATTCACGTGTTTGTTTGCTTGTTTATTATTATTATCTCCTCTGCTTTCCTCCAACCTTTCTCCAGACAAAAGAGTAACTCGTCTTGTTGTGTCCATAAGCCTTGTTTCTGTTCTGGTAGCTGCTACTCTCCTGAATGATTACCAGCACTGATTTTTATCTGCAGCGAGGCTGTTGTTCTTGTCTGATGTTGCTTTAAGCCACGTTCAGCTTCATCCATACATGCTTGATACATACACCTGCGTCCTTTGTGGGCACTTAGCTATATATACAGCATGGATCAACATAAATGTTCCGTGTCTGAAGGAGAGTTAGGAGAATTTACAAAATCTAAAGGAAGAAAGTCAAATGTATAATATATGTGCACCTGTGTAGACCGTATTGTTTAGTACTTAACAGAAAGCTGTTTAATGGGAGTTGGGAATCCTTTGTGCTCAAAATAAATGGAATCTACTATCGATCTGCCTGTTGACAGTACTGTTAAGGGATGGTATCCTGAATCCTGAATACAAGTTCAGGAGCAGAGCAACAATTACTTTCTTTGCTGGAGTGATTTTTCTTTTTCTGTTGTGGAATATTGTTAGAGGTTCCGTATGAGAAATTCTGTTGAAAGCCTACTGTACTGATTTTTAATAGCCAGATCAATGAAAGCAGGGCCTTGAGTCACTTTGGTGAACCTCTCTAATTAGGAGCATGGGATTTGCCGTAGCAGATTATGCCAGTGGTCTCCTGAGTCCAGCATCCTGCCTCTGGGATTTGCTGGGTTTGGTGCCCTGCCTGCTTTCCCCAGCCATGTGCTAAGTCAGCACCCAGTGAAGAAGCAGAATTTTTCTCTTCGTGTTGTGCAGCTCATTCTTTATCGCAAAGGCAGAGAGTGGGTAACCAAGCTCTTCTTGGCCAGCATATCTGTGCATGTCCATAGGGACAAAGATGGTCATCTTCTTTATATAGCCTTAAATTCTGTTTACTTGCAGCCACATCCTGCTAGGAGAGGAATTTGTTAAACTCTTCATAAATATACAAATGCATTTAAGTAGACTGCAGAGGTCTCAGTTTTCATTATGCAGGCTGGTGGAAGAAGGGCTACCATCTTACGTGACGACTTATTTCCCGTGTTCCCATAGTTGCTTTGAAGGTAGTCATGCTGCCTTTTTCTGCGCATTTTATTTCCATCAGCTGACAAACGTGCAGCTTCAAACCTACCCAGTTGTCTTAATTGTATAATTGGCAAATAGATCATTACATCGAGAACGCTCCAAACCCTTTAAATGGAAGCAGGAGGAACTAAGCTGAAAGCAGGGTCATCACAGACAATTTAATTTAGGGAGTTAGCAGCCAGTAGAAGATTCAGTTAGATTTCTATCTGTGAAACAGATGGCCGACTGCAAGATGATTGCATTAGGTTTATTATATTTGTGGAAATTAATTCAGCACTTTATTTTTTGTTGTTGTCGTTTGGGGGGAAAAAAGAACTCGGAAGACTTGGTGGCCTCTCAGCAGGAGCCATTTATGTGGAGCACCATCTTCTGCATGTAAAATATGGTGAAACCCTGGGGATTGCAGGGTGGGCAGAGAGCTTCTTGCTGTCTCCAAATACCTGATAGGCATAGCAATATAGTAAATGGCAGAACGAAACAGAAATGCTGCCACCTACGGATAACTGGTTGGTAGCGTTTTCATTTGTAAGGATGTTATCTGCAGGTCTCGTTGGCAGAAACGTTTGGGGCCAGATACCTGTGGAGAGTGTGTGTCCCTGTCTGCCTGTCTACACAAATATGTATATGTGTATTCCTTCTTCCCCAGTGAAAAGTGAAGATCGGGTTTTAAAATGCTGGAAATCTGGTATTGGTTTAGGTTTTTCAAAAGCATCTGTCACTTTCTGAAAATGTGGCTGCTTATTTTGATGGTTAAAATGGAATGGAACTCTTGCAGTCTGGCTCTGGGTGGGATGCTGAACCCTTCTGAGATTCTTTGCATTGATGTGCCTCTCCAGGAGCCAGTCTTTGCCATGCAAATTAAAGCTCTGCTGTCACCAAGTATTTTCCACTATGCTAAGAACGCAGCTTAAAATAAAAGGAGATGTTTCAGAAGTAGGTCACACCTAGGGTTTGCATAGCCCACTGTCCCACTTCTGACAGCGCCCCAGAGCACGAGTGTTGGGTGGAAGAGCGTTGGAAGCATTTGTAGAACAGACACACACACATTTTTTGGAAAGATGATCGGCCTTTTCTTATTCTGCCCACTGCCACTAATAATCCTCAGGGAACACTGGAAGAAATACCTAATATTGTGATGCTCAGTGTCAGTACTGTATTCCTGAGCAGTTAAATGTGTGGCTAAGCTCCTTCAAAGCAGTTGAGCTCGTCCTTGAAGGAAGCATGTGGTGAAGCTCTGCTTGTGGCAAAGCGCTGCTCGGGTTTGGGACCTGCTTGCTGCTTCTTTTCTCCTTTCCATCTCCAGAATTTGCACCCCACTTGCTTGGTCGTTGCAGATTTTCATCCGTCTGCTGGTTCCATCTCACTTTCTGCCCTCCCACATTTCAGAAGGCTCTGCCTTCTCTCCACTTGGCAGCTTTGCCAACCTCAGAAGTGTTGCCTCTCATGAAACACCCTGGGCTGTGAGATGAGCAAGGCTTTACGTGAAGAGAGGCAGCGCTGGCTGGGGCCAAAAGGGAATGCTGTCATGTCCTTGTCTGGAGTGGCTTAGCATTGGGTCTTAGGAGTGAGTCAAACGCCAATTTTTATCACTGCTTAATCCCCGCAGCAAATTGCTTTTGTTAATAAGCAAGAAGAGCCTTTGTAATGTTTCTGTCCTCACTACTTGAATCAGATAACTTTAATCTTCACGCATTACTAGAAGTTGAAATGATCTGTAGTTATTTCCCTTTGAGACCAATTTTATTTTCCTTTGGAATTACTTCATAACTGTGAGCGTTGTTTTGGTAAATTAATCCTAATTTATTTTCTTTCAAAAGTAATCAGGAAAAAATGGGCTAGAGGAATGATTTTGTGCTCAGAGTACTACGAGGCAAGCCAGGTTTGATTTCCTGCCCATTGCAGCTTTTTTCTCTTCCTTACCTTTTCCTTCTCAGAGTCCAAAGAAGCAGTTATAATTTCCTGAGTTGAGCCTGCCCTGAGGAGGTGCTGCTGGAGTCACGCAGCCTTGTGAGCTGTAGTGGCTGCTTGGAACGTCAGGTTGCACTTGACACCTTCTCTGACAAGAGAAAATTAGCCTGTTCTGGTTGGAAAGATCCAGAAGACTTGATGGGAGCTAGGAATGAGGCATGCCAAAATCTGTAACCTTGGAACCCTCTGGCTTGAGGAAGCAGGGCTGGGGGCAAGGAGCTGCAGTGGGATGTAGCTGAGACAGAAATCTGACCACATGCCTGCATGACCCGGGCTAAAATTAACCCCGCCAGCCTCGCACGCCTCCCCGTGCTTCATCATTTGGCTGTTGACCGCTCGAGAAGGAAGAGCGAGCTGGGCTCCAGCAGCACACGTTTGTGTTAAATATGCCAATAAGCAGTACGAACTTGCAGGTCCCTGCTCGTGGGAGAAGCAAATTTTCCTGTGACCATTACAAAACAGTAAGCAAATCCTGGCTCCTTAAGCACAGAAGCCGCTCTGCAGCTCTCTGACTTCAGCCTCAGATGTGATTTTTCTCAGCTTCTTAGGACTTGCAGTGGTTTTTCTTCGGAGCACAAATCTGCCACCTCTTCAGATAAGCCCTTTTCTGTTGCTATTTGTGTGTGGCAGTAGAGGTAGCTGGGGTGATTTCATGTATGAGAACTGTGATAGGGGGGAATAGTTTGGTGTGCGCCTTAGGTGGCATCTTAGCAAAAAACAGTTCATGGCTAAAACAGTAGGGCTTTGGTTTCTCTTGTTCTCTGAACTCAGTCACTTTCTGTTGGCCTGAGGTGAAGTCGGTATTCCCATTGTAGCCAAGCAGGACTTGGGTTGGGCGATCAGCTCCGTCGCCAACCTGCTTCATCTTTGAAGGTGCCCTCCTGGACTCACTTTGGCAGTTCTCACAGATGTGAATGCAATCAGTTTTGAGGATTCGTGATTTAAAGCATGGTGCAAGATGGGGAAGGAGCTCTCTGGGTGGGGATGCAGCCCACAGGGGCTGTGGATGGGATGGGGTGTGGGTAACAGGAGCACTGAGAGCAGGTTTTCCCCTTTTTTTAATTCTAGGCAGCACTCATCTACATGAGTATAGCTCTGCCCAGCTGGGAATGAGGCTTTAAAGAGAGGGAAAGCAGTTCTGGGGGTGTTTGCTTAAATTGCCCATTTCTCTATTTAACTTCATGGGGTAGTCAATGTATATAATGTCCTGTAAAGTGTAATTGGCAGTGGAAAACCTCCCACAGGCTGGCTAATAATTCAAAGCTGTTCCAACAAACACGTCTGAGTAGAATCGATCATTTAGTTTCACTTGAAAAAATACTAGCTACTCCTGTCTCCCCAGTAAGAGCTGAATTTGTTACAGCTTTGTTCCCATTAGCTGATGGTAACTAGAAAGTTGCAGCACTTCCATTAAGCGTTGGTATTTTAATGGCATTGTGTCAGATAGTAATTACTGGCTAACTGTTGTGTTAAATACTGTGTTGGAGCACAGTAAGGAGCAGAGTGAGACTGCAAGTCGTGTTAGGAGCCCAAAGCTGGGATTCTGTGGCACTGCAGATGGATTTTTGATGATTTTTACTGTTTTTTTTCCACATACAGCATTGCCATTAGGATCATCTTGGTATGCTATTGGTGTCTATTTTTAGGGCATGTTTTCACCCTGTGAACTTCAGTTTGCAACAGCAGAGGCACTGTCCTGTTGGATGTCATTGCTGGGATAGCTGTGCCACTCAGTAACGAAAAACGTTGGGTCTAATTAACGGTGGTACGTGCTGTCAAAAAGATATGTTCAGTTGTATCTAAGCTCTTGTATGAGGGTCTGATTTGTATTAATTATCAGGGGAAGAAACCATCCAGAAAGCAGTCTGTGTCTGTTTAGTTAGGAACTGCCATGGTGGGAGACCCTGGGGTGAACGGCACTGCCCAGCGCCTGGGCACAAGGGTGTTGGGTCCCCATCACTGGGACAGTGGCTGCAGGAAGGAACTCTGTGATTTGCGGTCCCAACATCAGACTGTTGCCTCCCGCTCTGGTTTACGAGCTTTTAGGTTGGTCCCTCCAGGGACAAAGACGGCGTGCAGTTCTTGTAGGTGGTCAGGATTTGTGCTTTGTGCTGTTCCGAGCTCCCCAGGCTCATGCTGGTAACTGGGAGCCCTCTGTTGGGCTTTGTTGCCGCGCACAGATCCACATGCAGAAGTTCTGCAAAAGGAGCAGTGTAAATCCTTCTGTTGAGAATCTCAGGTGGGACCACTAAAAGCTGTAGGTTTGGGGTTTGTCTTTTCATGAAACTTCACTTACTTTCTACAGTAGTGTTGTAGCCGTGACTCAGAATGTGCTGTGTAATTCCAAAGTCAATATTTACCTGTAATGCCCTTAATTCAAACCTGCTGGGATCCGTGTTTTACCTGTAAGGCTCTCAATTCAAACCTCACAGATTTTAATAATAATAATAATAATAATAATCACATTTGGTTCTAATTTGTTTCCAAATAATTGAATTTCTAAGATTATAGTGTGCTAAGGAAAAAATGCTACCAGATAGCTGAGTCTACTCCTAACAAAAGCCAGGAGGCAGACCTCAGTTAACCATTAAGCAAAAATGGGCTTGGACACAGAGACCTGCATGGGTCATAATGCCCAAACCATGTCGCTGGCTTGGATTTGGTTAACTACAATAACGAAGCGACCTCTGATTTATTTTTCAGATGGCTTGTTTGGATGTTTTTTCAATTAGAAGGCTGTGTTAGGGGCACGTGACTTCATGCCCTGTATTCTGGAAATACTGGGAAGCACTCAAAGTCCATGCGTGGAGAGAGGAGTAGGTGAATGGAAAGTTTCTCAGCAGTGTTTTCCCAGTTCTTATTATTGCTTTCCCAATTATTTGCCCGGTTTTGAACATTCAAAAACATGATGTCCTTTGAAACGTTTCGCGTGTCTAGAAATAGCAACCATTGTATGTTTATTATTTTTTACTTGCCTGCATGGAAGAGGAAAAAGAAATGCGAGGAATCACATTTATGTAGTACGTTACAAAAGCTTAACAACAAACAGGTTTTGAAAACATCCTGGCAAGTTTCCATAATTAGCTTAATATCTGCTGTAAGAATGAGCAGTGGCCATGAAGAGCTGCAGCAAAAGGCATTGGTAGCACTGCATCCACGTGAGTGCTTCAGCGCCTGGAAAGAGGCAGCCCAGGGAGCTGGGGTAAAAGCGCGTGTTTTGTTTTTCTCAATCTTTTTCCTGTTATAGAAAATGTTTTCTTGTAGGAGGAGGTAGGGAACACAATGGCTGGGTTGAATGCAGCGTTTGTTTCCCTGTGGTTCTTTCAGTCAGCTGGAGAAATCCCTCCGGTGTGCTTGGCATGTGTTTCATTCACATGGTTCCACTGCGGTATCGCAGGGAGGGTTGCTTTTCAGGTCCACACACTGATGGTGCAAGGAATGCGTGCCCAGCAGACCTAACGGTGGGACTAGAGAATAAACAGCGGAAAATAGAATCGTAAAGGTTGGGGAAGACCTGAGAGCCTCAAGTCCAACCCTAACTCACCCCACCATGCCCACTGACCACGTCCTTCAGTGCCACATCTCCGCAGCTCTGGAACTGTAATGTCTTTGAATTTAAAGTACAGTCCTGATAGTTAGTGGGTTTCTTTCGTTCTTTGGAATATAATTTGTATGAACAAATCTTCTCTTCAGTTGCCTCTTGCGCTTAGCAACAGTATGTAGTACTTAAGAGGAATTCCTGCTTGAGCATTTTTCCTCCTCCTTTTAGATAACCTGCCCTGGAAAGGTTTTATGAGCTTCCTGGTGACCCTGGCCAGGCTGCAATAGTGTGTGGTGAGCGGCTCTTAATGAGAATTAAAGAGGTTTTGACTTGACTGCTTTGTTTGCGTAGTTTTCAGATAATATATCTTAAAACAAAGCCCAGCAGCTGGAAGTTTGCACGACAGATTACAAACAGTTTAGTAGGCCTGTTTGACCTGAGAGATGGAGCTGATACTGATGGGTTTGAAGGCTTTTAAGGCTTGTGGGGTAATGCAGCAGAGGAGTTACCTTAAAATGGAAATGCTTTGTGCCTGAGGAGTACCAGAAGTGGCTGGTGGAGAAAGATCTTTAAAACCTCTCGATAACAGATACGAAGAAGGAGCATCAGAGCTGTTGTTCCAGCTTAACATTTACCGTGTGGAGCAGCTCACTGTGTGATGGTCCACACAGGCTGTGACACGTTTAAAAGTCTCTGTAGCCTTCTGTGAGCTTTGATGTCAGACTGCTGAATAGGAAAAGCCCTGCTGTAGTAAGCTGAATACTTGATTTGCACAATGCCTTGAATTTTAATGGTGTTGACTTGTTTCAAACCGCCAAAAAGCAGTTCTTTCAGATCAGCCTCTCAGACCTTGATGGACACAAAGAACTGCGTTGTTGTTTTTTAAAAAGGTTGATTTTATTACCAACCAATTCTTCTGTTTGTTTGTTTCCCTCATAATAGATTTACACGGATTGGGCTAATCACTATCTGGCAAAATCTGGCCATAAGAGATTGATAAAGGATCTGCAGCAAGATGTGACCGATGGAGTCTTATTAGCTGAAATAATCCAGGTTGTAGGTGAGTGACTTTCTCTTTTTGTACCAGCTCTCTTTTTGTACCAACTCACTCAGAAATACGCTGCCTTATCTTCTGTGTAAACACAGCCTGGGCTAGGGGGAAGATCATTGAACTGCATGGAATTACGTGGATAATTTTTCTCCAGAGACTTTGATAATTAATTTGATACTGTCTTGTCTTAAAGGATAGTGGAGAAGTATTTGATGTCGCTGATAAAATCTTCTGACACAGCAATATCAGTATGTGCAGCTGAATGTT
Source organism: Centrocercus urophasianus (assembly GCF_019232065.1). Lineage (NCBI taxonomy): Eukaryota > Metazoa > Chordata > Aves > Galliformes > Phasianidae > Centrocercus > Centrocercus urophasianus. The sequence continues at coordinate 1,000,535 of NW_024885310.1, forward strand.
AAAAAAGCAGCTGATGAGTTTTGTTTTTTTTCTGCCAGGATGTTAACCTTCACTGCCCCTGTTTCTGATACTTCTGTAGTGTTAGTCTGAACCTAATCCAGAGATACTGTTGCCAGACAAACCCCAGTCCAAATGAAGCTTAAAGACCAAGGTGGTATTAGGAAGCAGGCACCTGTAATACGGCGCTAGATGCACGCTGGGATCCTTCCACCTAATCGTGGACCTCAGCAGAACGAAGACATGTCCCTGATAGACGCGTGGGTGCACTATGTGTGGGTGCTCGGAGGGAGGGCTGCAGTGGTCATGAGATCCACACCCCATCTCTCCCATTCACATAACCGTGGGGCTAATCTCCTTTGTAGCAGGCTGGGTGGATATAATGTTCAAGATGCTCCTAAAAATACAAAATTAGCCATGCTGATATCAATAGTTGCCTGCTGCGTTGAACCTTCTACTTCCAGCTGAGTTTGGATAATCCATATATGCAGCTAGGAAATGGGAAGGAGTATGATTTTTATGTGGAAGAAGAACAAAATACAATGATTTTTCTGATGAGGAAGGTCATTTCTCATTAGGATGTATCTCAGATAGGAGCTCAGTTCTGCAAAGCCTATACTTCCCTTGGTTTGCGCTAATATTAGTAGATAATGAAGGTCTGAAACAATTTTCTACATTGGCCCCATGTAAAGCTACATATTCTTCTTCCCTTGGGCCTGCATCCTTCATTAGTTCCTTCAGAGAGTCATCCATCTGGTATTTGAGATGCCACAAAACACATGCGTGGGCCAATGGAGATTGATGGAATCAGAAAGGCTGCTAATGGGAATTAGGACGACCATTGTTAAAGACAAACTGACAGATTTGAGATGCAAATGAAGAAGACAGCAGTGAAGTAACAAGACATCAGTGCATGCATATTTATGTGTGTTTGAGAAGCTGTAAACGAGCTAGTTCCCTGATTTAAGGTACAAATCTGTAAACACTGTTCTGGGATGAAATAGTGCGGCATTGTTCCAATTCCTCCACTAGAGCTGTACTGCACTACAACAACAACAAGATTTCATTTCTGTATGATGCAGAGCAGCAGTAGGTCTGTGTAGCATTCCCCAGACCTGCCAGGCATCTGCGGATGTACAAAACCAGGCCAACCATTGACTGCGTGGTGAAAGGCATTCACTCAGAACAATGCTCCTCTCTGTATCTGTTTCCTTATGTCTGCATAACAGGGAAAATTGTTGGGAAGCCAGAGGCAGTTAGGTGTTCATTCCCTTCATCCATACCTAGCCACGCTGTGTTAACACTGATAAATATCAGAGTTTGCCTGAAAGGTGTATGTGGGAATGGCACCATCAAAATGTGAGCCTGGTTGCGACAAATATTGCTGAATGCGGCTGTTTTGTTTGTGGAACTCTTGTGACGTGCAGATTGCTCCCTCTAAAATTATCAGTAAACTTGATTCACCTTTACATTTTTTAACCATTCAGAGCACTGCCTTGCGACTCGTGTTTAGGATTAAACATGACACAGTACCAGACTCAGGTTTTCATTTTTGGGGAATGCTTTGCATGTGAAAGAAAGTTCATATTTGAAGGAACTCAGCTGAATGCTTCAAATGAGTAGTGAAGAAAATGTCGTTTATATCTGATGTGTATGGCCATAGGCACTGCATCTCATTCTCACAGATGGTGACAGTTTTCACACATGCAAGCAGTTTTAACTGTAACTTGCAAAATGCAATGTTTTTTTCTAGCAAACAAGACTACATACTGAGAAAGCTTTAATACACAATGTAGGAGATAGTTTTCATTTCTGTGCTGTGCCCCTTTCTGTGTAAAACCATCCATGAAGATACTCACTCCTTTTTGCCACCTGAGTGGAGTGTGTGGAGGTTATCCAAAGTCATCAGAGTTGATTTGGGTTCAGATACTAATGAGATATTTTTTTCTTGTGCTCTCAGCTGAGATTTACACTGCAGATATCGAACCTTGAAATGTCAGTTCCAAAACTCAGAGTAGTAAGGATGTGCTAAAACTAAGACTGGTAGGATTTTTCCTGCTGATGCCTATGATGTTGTAATCATGGGATATTTTAATTGATCAGACATAATCCAAGTCAGATAGAAAAGCTGTGCCTTTACAAAGAGGAATGCAGGCATGGAGTTATTGTTAAATCAGTAAAAGTAGTTGCAGTGAGAAGTAAAATGTGTACCTCTGTGTTGTGCTGGTTGTTTGGTACACACTAGTGACAATTTTATCATAGTTCATGGCAGACATTACACAAAGGTTCCTTTACTAATATCTGAGTAACCAATCAGGTCAAAATTCGTATGCAAATGTAGGAATTAGACTGCAGAACATTCATTCATGCATTCAAGAAAAAGTAATGCCATGTCCAAGCCTATGCCTGAAATGCTGAATAACGCTGATTAGTTGCTAACAAAACACTTACTGCATTGTTGTGAAGAGCACAGACTACTTTTGTATGGATGGTTTAACCCAGTTTTGTTCTCTGTAATGCTTAATGAAACTCTTTTGATTTCTTCTCACCTTATTTTTTCGTGCACTTGGAGTGTCACTTTCTGAAGACTTTTTCTTCCACCAGCAAAGCATCTCTGTATATATATATATAAATGGGAACCTGGCAGCTGACTGGCCGATAAATTTAAATAATTCTTTGCTACGTTTAATGGCACAGATTCCTTTTCACTTTTTTTTTTTTTTCATAGACTGCTGGCTTATAGTTTCATAATATGCCTATTTTCAAAAATGCATAAAACCAATTATTTTTCATGCTTTGATTCAGACCTGTTAGTGAAAGCCCAGTGTCACTCATTACTGTGTTTATTATAGATTACAGCTGGTTTCTTCTGGCTTAGCACAAACCCTCAATCTGTGTATAAATGAGAAAAGTCTGAAAATAAAAGCAGCTGAACCCATTTCACTGTATTGACATAATTGGATTGCTCTGGTTTTGTGAAAGCTGTGTGCCAAGGAAGAGGTGGGAAGAGTTACGAAGCCCCCAGTCTGGTACTGGGAACAAGGTGTACTCCTTGTGTTCTTGTTGTACGTGTTTTCACAGTCGTGATGTAAACAACGTGGAGGTCCTGACAGCCATTTTGTATGGCTCACAGTCATGTCAAACCTTGCCAAAGCAATGCCCATACGAGTGTTGTTGAGGATGCATGGCTTGTGGTTGTTGAGGCAAACCTGGAGCTCGTTGTAGACCAGCTTTCATAGCACCTGCACAAACATAGCAGAGAACAGTGATCTGGAACCCCTTTTAACCAAACATGCAATGAAGTCTGCTGGAAGGAAATGCCCACGGAAGGGATCGGGAGGGAAAGAAGAGGCACTGGGGTTGTTCTGCAGGCTTGCAGTCAGTTTGGGACAAATCCCCCAACATTTTACATGCCTTTATGAATTTACATCTTGCTGAAGGCTGAGGTACAATTTCAAGCCTTTGCGGTTGCCTGTGACTTCCAGCTGATGCTAGCTGATGTGCTATTTCTGCATGGCAGTGAGCAACAGGAGCTGTGAGAGCTGCCCATCGATCTCAGCCAGCAAGCTGTGCTTTTGCAGCTGTGAAGTTTGATGCTCTTCCAAGATCCCCCAGCACTCAGTGACTTATGCTTCAGACTGCCCACGAGCACAGCACACTGTGCTATTTAGGGAGCCTCATTCACTGGTATCTCTCCGACCTTCTCTGCAAGAAAGGCAAATAACCTCCTACTTGCTGCCAGCAGTGTTCCTTGGAGCTATGTGGGAGGCTCAGAGATGGACTCTAGCTTCCTGCCAAGGAATGGGAGCATCAAAGTGATTTCCTGATGAATTAGACAGATTCCTGCAAAATGCCAAATATGCCCACAGGCCTGCTTTGATGCCTTGTATGAATCCAGCCTTGTATGAATCTGTGACTTTTTGCCCTGCTTAATATAAACAAAGAGGTTGGAGTTGGAGTTCAGGCCAGCTGCCAGCTTGCCCCACTGCCAGCCTTGCTGCTTGCTCTCTATTACACTGCTTTTCATAGCGCTTGCACCTGTAGGGAAGAAGCAGTAATTGCTTTAATCTAAGGAAGGGACAAACCAAGGTGAGGTGGGAGTGGAGAAGGAGAAAAGGTTGTAGATAAACCTGCAGGGCAGATGACTTCCTGGGGGGAGGCAGACATAGCACCTGGTGGAGCAGGTTGATTGGGGCAGAAATTCCAGTTGTGGTTCATCTTCTGGTTCCTACAAACTGTTTCTGGTCACCTGCTTTGTCACCTGTGGAGAGAAGGCTGACGGCGTAAAAGGAATGCACTTCACATAAGATAATGCAGAATGGATGGAGAGTTGTCAGCTGGTGCACAGAAACCTGCAAGTTCACATATGAGGAAATTGCTTTGGTTTGAAGGAGGTTTTGAGAGGAAGCAAGAGCAGTTACTTAAGAAAATGTCAAGTGCAAGAAGATGGATGAAGCAAAGGAGAAACTACAAATTAGTTGATCCCAGGAGTACAGGGATGGCTCAGTGCATCTTGTACAGTGAGTGGAAGGTACACGGACAAAGTGAATCATTCCTAAGTGAAAACAGTAATGTTTTAACCACGCTGTGAAAAACGAAGGGGATAAAGAGGTAACATCCTAAAGCTATCATATATGTGGAATGCAGATTTTTTTTTCTGTCAGAAAACGTTGAGGCGTTTCACGCCTTCATTTGCCAGTAATGCTCCTGTGCTGTGGAACAGTGTATTTGTTTGCTTATAGGTGGAGTTTACCTTTGGTTCAGCTCTAGAACCAAGCACATACTCCTAGCCTGTGGATGTGTAGCAACATTCACAAAGTATTGAGTAAGTATTTGTTTTAAGTGGGAAAAAAAGTAAAAAGGAAAAATTCAAATGCTGTATTGCAGCAGAATCTTGGAAAGAAGACTCGCATGGATGAATCTGCATATTTTGCATACAAAAGTTTAAAAGGAAACAGATAATAAGCTTTATGATTTGCTAACATTGGTTTTAAATCCATCATGTACAATTTTGGAAGCTCTAGAGGAATAGGAAAGAAGCTGCTATTCATCAAGAAAGATAAAGAGACTGATCAGGGTTATTAGGGATATCTCTCTAACTAAAGAAGAGAGAAACTCATGCAAAACTTCATTATTCTCAAGTAATAATTATGAACAGTGCAAATTTAAATGCAAATTCATATGAATATGATCTTATCAAACTTACCTATTTTTCATAATAATTATAACTGCAGTTAATAAAGACCATGACACAAAACCAAGAGGCAGTAAATATTAAAAATGGAGGCATGAAATTTGTAAATGGGATCCAAAGTGAACGCTTCTGTTCCCATGTGGCCAAATCTGAGATCTCAGTTCTAGAAACAAACACGTCCTTATTGCATGTGGAGGCTGACAGACTACTCTGGGGGTCAGCACAATAGGCTCATCTGCAATCTTTTCAGATTGGCATCAATTCTTAATGTATTATTGTAAGAATAAAGTAGTTTTCTTAATTCTTTGTTTTTTAATGACAACTATTGGAATACTGTGCCAAAATTGGTATCTCTAGCTGAAGAAAGATGTAAAATTCGATGGAGTTCTCTCTGATGTCCTGAGAATACGTTAGGTAGAAAATATGTATAATGATAATAAACAAATTGATGGGAGGCAACTCTGTTCAATTCATCAGATGGGTCAGGAAAAGCTAACATTTGCAATTGGGCTAGAGAAAATGGCCTACAGTAGCACCAGGGGAGGTTCAGGTTGGGTGTTAGGAAACATTTCTCCTCCGAAACAAGGAGAAGGTGGAGTCACCGTTCCTGGAGGCGTTCAAGAGATGTTTAGGGATGTGGTTTAGTGTGGAAATACCGGTGGTAGGTGGATGGTAGGATTGAATTGTTGGAAGTCTTTTCCTACCTTAGTGGTTCTGTGTTTCGGTGATGTAATCCAGAAGGTTTAAGCACCTTTAGAACTTCTTTCTTCCTCTTGAGACTTAACCGTATCTTTCTGCAAGTTATGTTACAGGTGAGCCGTGGATAAAAAAAGACTGAAGTCTTGTAGGTTGAGCTTAAAAAAGCAAAATAGATTTCCCAGGGTTTCCCATCTGGTTTTAAAATCTATATTCACTTTACAAAGCATATCAATTGGCACACAAACAGAATGTACACACTTTTCCACCCAGCAGTGATTCAGTTTCTGAGATTAAGTCTTTCTGTAGTTGAAAGGAGCTGCCCGTTGGAGCACAGGAGGTTGTCAGACCAGTTGTTTTCTGGCTCCAGCTGTCTCTGGAGGCATGACCCACAAGAAAACTTCAGCTGCTTTTCTTTTCTTTCTGATGGTCTCGGTGTTCACACAGTCACTTTGATTGGACTGCGACAACCTGAAAGCCCTTTATTTAGCTAGCAGCACATGCTCTGTAAATAATTGGTATCATGTCCTTGGGTACAGTTTTGGCCTTATTTTTTGTCTGTGCTTTCCAGCAAATGAAAAGATTGAAGACATCAATGGCTGCCCAAAAAACAGATCTCAAATGGTAAGTGTAACGTGGCGTGTTGTTGGCATGGATGTGGCTGAGTATTGTGTGTGTTTGTGTGATTTCAGTATCTGAGATTTTAATACCCGTGTTAGCTGTTTTTCACAGTACTGAGCTCAGGTATAATCTGAAGAACAGAAACACTGCAGGTCTTTCTCCATTGCACTCCATAGAAATTAAATTGGGCCTTATCATTTATCACATTTATTGCTATTTTATTTTATATTTTGGAAATGCCAAATAGTTAGAGGAAGGTAGAAAACAAAAGTGTTATTCTTCTGTATAGACAGGAGTATTTTAAAAGCAGAAATAAAGATTTATTTTAAACTCTGCTATGTTCCTATGTCCTTTGGAAATGAATAGAGTAAATTAGCAGAATGTACTAAAAGAAACAAAGATTCCAGTTGCAAAATATGGGAACTGTTTATGTAACTTGTTTCTGATCGAAATGTTTTAGTTTGTAAAAGGAGTAGTTTTGTCTCTTGCTTGTACATAATACTTAAAAGCAAAGAGCCAGAGGTTAGTACAAAAAAAGTAAAAGCAGATGGTACCTCAAGAGCATATCTGCTGTGAATACTGGTGAAGCTACACTTACAGGCAGAGCTTTGGTGAGAAAGAAAGTAGTAAGAAACTGATTCTTAAAATGTGTCTTGGGAGACGAGGGCTTAAAATTTGTTGTTTTAAAGAAGGTTATTTCCTTCTATATCTCAAGGAAAAAGCTCATTTTACAGTTCATATTCTAAAAAATCCCCCTTTTGCATTGTAATTCTCACTTTGGGTTTCTTGAGTCTTATTTTTGCATGTGAAGCTATTTTTTATGGCCTCTTTCCCAACTGTCCCCTCCTCCCAGCCCAAGCAAAAGACGTTAAAGGTTTGGTGCAAGCTTGTCATCTGAAGACAGGAACAACACTGTGTTCTATGGGCTTTTTTTTTTTTCTTGTAAGTTATCAGTCTCGCTCAAATCCACATAGCCAGCACTCCTTAAGAAGAAAGTCATCTGAAGGATTTATCACTGCTGCTTTTACTGCTATGAAGAGATTGGTTGCTATTCTTGCTGTAGCCACAGCAGCTGTCTGCAGTACAAATAATTGAGGACATTTTCACAATTACTATCATTTAATGTTCCACAAATGCATCATAAGAACTGAATTTCATTGAGGACGGGAGCTTATCTCAAATTCCTTAATACTGTAGCCAAAAGTTGCTTCAGGTCCTTACTCTCTATGAAGGCACAATGTTTGGCTTTATCTCCTGTTGCTTCCAAAGGTCAGCTCTGGCCATAGAGGCATGCAGAGGGTGCATGCTGTGTCAGGAGTAAGGAAGTTTTCTCTGCTCTTCCTCCTCCAAGGCTCTGCTTTTATTCTGGTCCCTTATTCAGGAGGAGAGTAGGGCTGCCCCTTCTGTGGCACCCTGCTCATGTTGCCAAGTTGTTGGTTGTAGTAAGGCATCCTGGGTGGCTTGTGTCACAAGAGAACATGCTCGTGGCTTGCTTTGATAGGAGTGTGCATGTTGGCCATGCACGCTTACAATAAAGAATAAAGCAGAAGGGTTGGAAGTGGATAATGTTTAAGGCCTCCTCCAATCAAAACCCTTCTAGGGTTCCATTCTACTATTCTGAGAACACAAGTATTTTCATGGAGGTTGTCCTTAATGCAGTTGCTTGCAATGTATAAGGAGACAACTCTTTCCCAGGTCTTGCATTCTGGGGAAAATGAATGTGTTGCTTATTTATTAGATATGGCAATCTTCATCCTTTTCATTTATATATAGTTACCTCTTAATATAGCTCACCTGCCTGAGCAGCCAGCCCTCGGTGTGCGAGCTGTGTTTGTGTCTGGAACTTCTTACATACAGGACAGAGCTGTCTCATGTCTAATACTCAGTTGGGCCGAGTGATGTTTAGTCTTACTCTTTCAAATGAAACCTCAAAATCTTTCCCATGTTGTAATGTCTGTAAGCTGGACATCACATATGAGTAGATGAAATAAAGAGGTAAATAAATAAAGGCACCGTAAATGAAGCTTTGCTGGTGGGCTCACCAGGGCTTGCAAGCTGAGCACTGAAGATGCATCTTCTTGGAAAGCTGAGGTGACTCTGTGTCTTGCCAGCCCACTAGGACCATGTGAAACTGGGTGGATTTGCTTCCATTTGGAGTGGTCCTAAACCAGTAAAGCTTGCCAAACCTTAGAGAGCTGAACACTGAGCCAGAGCAGGTCTCTTTCTATTGCTGTTTCCATCTCTACAGAATGTTGGGCAAATCATCATGTGGATTTGCCCAAACTGAACACTTGTCAAATTAAGTTTGGTGCAGAACCATTTGGGACCATCAATACCTGTCAGCCTAGTCTCGGTGCCAGGTATGACATGACAAGGATAGCTGTGTGAGAACCCAGACCCTATTCTCATCTCCTTTGGGTTTTTCTGTGGTTGGAAGTATCTCTTTCTCCTTTGTCTCCATATAAGAATCAGCTTTAAAAAAAAAAAAAGGTATGTATTTTTATATATATATAAATAACCTCTTACAGGCAATTTTACGTATTTCCTCTACATAAGAACTGTTTTCTCTCAAAGCTTCATATTTTTGTACTGTAGATGCTTTTCTAAACAAAAGCTTATAACTGTAATGATTGGTTCCATCTGGCATGCAGAAACTCTGTGGTTAATAGAGGATGTAGTAGTACGAAATGTAGGTTCTCAGGCCAGGAAAATACGGAGATGATCAGCACAATTGTTTTCTGGTTTTTGGAATGAAGTATAAGAAAACATTGGCATGGTTCTTGAGAACTGGGCGAAGGAGAGTAAAACAAAGCTGGTTTCCTCTCCTACCCACTTCTGATAAAAGGCTGAGATTGATAAGTACAACTGGGGCTTTCTCTCTGCTGATGTGTGGTTACAGAAGAACAGGGATGTTTTTCTTTCTAACAATTTATTTTGCCTCTTGTTTTGGAATGATATTTGAGCACAGCATTTGACGTCCTGCAGAACTGGGACAATATACAAGGCTCTGCATTTTGATGCATCCTTTTTGCATAGCACTGAAATAAAGGAGAGGGAGAGAGAGAGGTAGTTGTGTTATCTGGTAAATACAATAGATGAATTGTAACATACAGAGTAAGAGCGCAGATGAGATGCTATCAGAAAAAAGGAAAGGAGGAGACATTTTGAATGATGGGAGATCTGGGACGAACAAGGTGAAGGAAAAGGATTTGCATCAGCCGCAAAAGAAGTGACTGGGGAGGGAGCTGAGTAAAGAAAGTTAAATATTAAAACATGGACTTGGAGACAAAGCAGAGAGGAGATGCTTGGAAGTGAAGCGGTGCGTTGGCAGACACAGGCGACAGCTGACACTTAGCCAAGGATGGGGCTGGAAGGAGAGATAAAGCAAGTAGCAGCCATTTGTCATATAGGAGGGGTACAGGGTGTGTTTTCCATCTCGCATGCAAAACTGAGAAACACTGAATGTGACAGTAGAAAGAGATATAGCAGTACATGTTTAAGAAAAAATGTTGGAGAAAAGACTGATGAGGGAAAAAACTTGATTTTTCAAGGATCAATGTCATTTTGTTTTGTAAAAGATTTTTTCATCGCTTTAGATAAAATGTTAGGTGTGAAAGTTGGTGGAGTGATAGCATGTTGCCCTTGCTGCCGAAGGAGTGGAGCAGTGGCAAAGCTGTCAGTGCCAGAGGGAGAGGAGCAGGAGGATCTGTAGGTGGGGGAAGGAGGCCCTCATCTGTTCGTGCCAAGCCTGGGGAAGTTGTGGGATGCCCGAGGCAAGAGTTTGAAGAAAGCAGTATGCATATAGGCTAAACCAACCCCACACTTTCCCCTCATAAACAGGGTCGGAAGTAACTGTGGTTTCCGTATTGGTTTGTGGTTAGGTTTTATTCTTTCTAGGAGTGATCACTTTGTGTTTATACAAGAATGTATGTTATCAAGTAACAAAGAGGAAAGGTTTCTTTTGATATGTGTGTCTTGACCAGAGGTTTTTTCAGGAGCCATTCCTTTCTGATGCAGGCATCAAGCTGTACTGATAAAACAACGCTGCTCTGTTTTTCTGCTTGCAAACGTGAAGTCTTTTCTGCAAGGACAAGGACTATGTCAAGACAAAAAGTGCTTGTTTTCAGTTTGTTCATTTTGTAAGGAAATTGCTGTTTTAGTATTTGACTTATTACTTATATTCTGAAAATGAAATGTTTTGGACACACAAAGCCAAAGAATAGGAGCTGGTCAGCCTGGAGGAGCCCCTGCTTTTAAAGTGAGCAGTGCAGGAAGTTTTAGTTCATTTGCTAAAACTGATGTGTTCACATCTCTCCTCAGCATGCCCCCCAGTCTGAGCTGAGGATCTGTGGGAAGGATCAGAAGCATCACAAGCATTTCTTCCCCCTGCAAATTCCTGCTCTGAGATTTTTGGACAGGCATCGCAGTGGTTAAATATAGCTGTGTATTTTCAAGTAAGACTTGTCCAGCGTTGACCTGAGAAATGCAATAGGGGGAATTTCAGTGCCTGCTGCTCGGTCTTCCCTAGCTTTAATGGGTGAGCTTTGCATTATGGTCAGCATGTGTTTACAAGCTGAATGTTGCTGTAGTGACAAATGGGTATCTCCAGGCCCTGACCCTCATGGTACTTGGAAGGGCTGCGGTCAGCTGGAGCAGACACCAGCCTCACTCCATAGGCTGCTGTAGGAGATATGTGGCCAAGTGTGCCTGGCATGTTTAGCTCTCAGAGCATTTGCTCTCACCTTCCTGGATTTCTTCTAATTGTGTACGAATTTAAAACACAATTTTTTCCTCTATAGGGGAGGCATTTATTCCCTCCTTGGAACTTCATGTTGTGCTCTTTCCTTCTTTTTTCTTTTTCTTTTTTTAACTGTTGTGTTATTGTGCTTACCGTCTGTGTATTGCTATTAGTGAGACATGCATGTAGTGTCACAAGGGTTTTAGCCCATCCCAGGAGAGGAAGAAGAAAAATATCTTTACAAGTCTGAGGGTACGCAGAAATAAAATTTCTGGTATTCTCCTCCTTTTTGAGAAACTCTTGATTCTTTTTTCTGAACTCTGGCTGTGAAGAAAATGTTGCAGTTTTACAAAATGTAAGTAAAATCGGAGTGCGCCAAGTGAAAAGCTTATGTTGGTTATATAAGCTATCTGCTGCTCTTCACATAGCTCTGTTCTGCTTTGAGCTCTGTGTTGTTGCTTTGGTTTCTCAACAGAAACCCTGGTGTTTACTGTTTTAGAACAGTACAGTGAAACTTAATAGCTGGCAAGAAAGTATCAAATTAGTCAAGTTTATAATGCATAGTTTATAATATAATAAAATATAAAAGTGAAAGCTGTATGGCAGTTTCTTCTGGTTCTTAGATCTTTGCTTCTCTTGATGGAGTATGTAGTAGCAAGCACTTCTCTCTTGAGTATTGGAAACAGATCATAGCTTTTACAGGGGTTTATACAGCTCAGAGAAATAAACTTCTTCTGTTTGCCTTGTCACAAATTTTAGGTTTCCAGCCATTACTCATATACTGTAGCTGTATGAGAATGGTTATTTTGATTAGTAGAAGGCAGTATGTATCTAGAATATCTTATATTTTTGCTTTAATTAGGATGATTTTTACGTACATAGATTGCTCCAAAAGTAAAACTGCTTATTTATTTCCATGGAAATTACAACAGTTACAGAGAGCACAACATGATTTGACAGAGCAAGTTCTCAGCTATAAAACTCAGTTCTGTCAACACAGTCACCACCTTTAGCTGTGCATTTTCACCGGCAGTGAACAAGAGCCTTCATGCCACGCTTGTAAAAATCTCCACCAGCGAAGGTAACCTACTGTCACCACTGCTGAAATGCACTGCCCACCAGCTTCCTGTGCTCACATCCACTGTCTGGTCACCATAAATGCTCAGCATTGATGAATGTCAGTGGCTGCCAGTTTTTTCGAGCGGAGGAATTGAATGCCACACCATTTCTTCATGTGCACTTCCATGTCAGATGCCACTGTGTCAGATTGCAACAAAAAGTAATGGGATATTGGTGGGAAGGTTCAAGCTCTGCTGCTGTACTGCCCACCTCTGCTGCCCACTGCCAGCCTCTACTGACATACTGCCCATAACTGCCTCTGACTTTGTGGGCCAATGTTTAAAAAAAAAGATAATAACGAGGCATTACATTTGGATCAGCTCATGGAATCATAAAGGTTGGAAAAGATCACCAAGTCCAACCCCAACCCATCCCTACCATGCCCACTAACCACATCCCTCAGTGCCACATCTACACATTAGCTGAATACCTCCAGGGAGAGTGACCCCACCACCCCACTGGGCAGCCTGTCCCAGTTAGGACAAGCTGGAGGATTTATCTAGGAGATCCAGGCCCAGATCCAGGCTGGAGCACAAATATCAATAGAATGGACTGGGTTGAAAAGGACCTTAAAGATCATCTAATTTCACCCCTACTGCCACAGGGTGGTGGGCTGTCCAGAGCCACAACTAGCCTGGCTTTGAATGCCTCCAGGGATGGGGCATCCACAGCCTCCTTGGGCAACCTGCTCCAGTGTGTCACCACCCTCTATGTGAAAAACTTCCTCCTAATATCTAACCTAAGCCTCCCCTGTCTCAGGCTAAGACCATTCCCCCTTGTCATATCACTATCTACCCTCATAAACAGCTGTTCCTTCTCCTGTTCTTATGCTCCCTTCAAGTACTGGAAGGCCACAATGAGGTCTCCCCAGAGCCTTCTCTTTTCCAAGCTAAACAAGCCCAGTTCCCTCAACCTTCCTTCTGATGTCCTCTGATCCCACTTGTAATGATTGAGAATCTGTTGTATATGGTTTATATATATTGTTTTATGTAGTATTCCAGGCCATTTTGGAAAGAATTATGTGTAGGAAACAATGCAAGATGTTAAGGCTCTTTGTACACTCTGTGTTGTAAAAAGTATTAAGCATTCATGCTCGGTCTGAAAATAAGGACAAGGTACACGTTCTGCATTCAGAAACATCTTGCTGTTATCAGCTCACGTTAGGCTCTTCCCTTGTTTCTGTGTTGCATGTGAAGTCTGTTGTAGTATTGCATAAGAGCTTCAGAAACTTTCAAACATTTTACATGAATCAATCTTCATTTTCTTCCTCTGAGAACTAATGTGCATAACACGGAGGTGAAAGTTAAATGTATAGTACTGGATTTGATACAATTAGTGGTATTTCATGATAAACTCATGAAAATTCCACATCTATCACTGTAAAAATAGGGAGCGGAGGTCTTGCTTAATGAGAAACTTCCCATGGCTCCTAGGTGAAGGAGCCTACAAGAAGCTTAGCTCTGATTTTTGTTGGAGAGGAACATCTGTATCTGTCAGAAGGGCAGTACTGTTTGGGATTTACTCTGGTCAGTTTGACTTGGCAGACTTGAACGTGCCGCTTTAGGTGTGGACACTTTGCATATCCAGGTCTCTTTTTGGTACCATCAGCGTTCAACATACAGCAGTGCCATGCTGGGTGTCCATTTACATATTACAGAATGAGGGTGTGTGTTTGTTTGTTTGTTTCTGGTGTGCTCTGTTTTGTTTCTACAGGCCAGGGCATGTTTCCTAGCTCCCTTTCTTTCTAGCACTGGACAAGAATAGAAGCAGAAAATAGTATTCTATTACAAGCACAAAAACATCTGTGGGTGTTGTGGCCAGCATTGCCAGAAGTACACAATTACTGTAAGGTACATTTGAAAATAGAGGGAAAACTGAGTCATATGCCCAGGAAAGTAATAGCACACTGAGAATTAAATGAATGAAGTTGTTAAATTTGTGCATACTGAAGTGTTGTACTGAAGTGTAGAAGCTAGGAATGAATGAGGAGCATAAAGGTCTGCTGGGAACGAGAGCTATGATGTGCAAGGGGATATCCTTTATGAAGTGTTTAGAAATCAGTACATATGTGCGTTTTCTAATTTTTAAATCCTGTTTTTCCAGCCAGGGGCTGACATCTGTTCCTGGTTTTCCTCCTCCTTTTTTACTAATGCTTAAGGTGAGGTGATAGGCCAAGTTAAGGGTTTTTCACTCAGGCTACTGGTCATAAAAAACTATTTACACCATAAGCTTCTTGACATATTAATATTTCAGCTTCCTTACTTTGAAATTTTGCATCAGAACATTGCTGTGTTTTCATCCTGGGCAGCTCCGGGATGCAGGAGATGGCAACCTGATGGAGCCATTGATGGCTCTGGATCCTTTTTCCTCTTCTGAGACTCTGGAGTGCCAGGTGGATTGGGAGCCCTTTTCCATTGCAGCTGGATGGCAGACACAGGTTGTTTCTGTGTGAGGCACCAGCCATTGTATGGGAAGCACCCTGAATTTCTACCAAGGGTAAATCTTAATCATTCCAGCTATAGACCTGCCTTCTTTCATTTTCTTGAATTTCCCTGCATTTATTTTCCTTACTGAGCTCTATTTTCTCCTTCAAATAGTTAATTACATTGCTATCATTATGCTGCGTGCCAGTACCACAGATAATATTGCATAAATGTTGATGGAATAATTGCTGTGTCTTTATCTTTCAGTTCTATTTTTCTTTTTTGTGAATTCCTTATAGATGCAAATCTGTACAAGATCTTATCATCGTAGTTTATTTTCTTATAAAGATTTTGCTTATCATTACTTACTTACCTGAGCAAATCTCCTTACTAGAAGAGGAGAAATCTACCCAGAGTTGTGGAAGACTAGCAGTGCTCTTGGAGCAATGAAAGCTGAAGTTTCATTAGGTACAAGAGGTGGGAAGATGGATGTTTTTGTGTGGCTTTTATTTTTGAAATGGTGGACTTTGGCTTTCCAGTCCCAAGTCACATCAATAAAAGAGCTGCGTTGAAACCATGAGGAAGGAAACTAAAACAGTTGGACTGCTGGCGCATGCCGAACTGCGGGTAAATGAACCTTTGGACCTACACCCTGCTATGGACTTTCAGATCTGAACATTACAGGCAGTCTCTTACCTGGTACACGTCTGGTTTTGGCAGTCTGTTGTCAAAGGATATTCCAAACTTCTACCAACCTCCTCACATCACCCTTTTTAGAACTGTTGAAGTCCCAGTTATGTAGTGCCAGTAACTTCTTCTTGCCCTGATAGAAAAAAATGTTTTTATTGTTACAAGCAATAAGTGAATCTACCCTGGAGATTTTCTGATGGCTTCCCTTGTACTTTTTATTTATTTATTTTAGTATTACATAGAGAAGGACAGAAAGCACAGATCAGGTGATGGCAGCTCAGCCTCCCAAATACTGACAGCCTTGTTTCTGTCTTTTTTTTTTGAAGTGCAGGCAAGAGCTGATGTGTAAACGAGGGTTTTCCCATCCCTTTATATGTCTCAAAACTTCAGGTCAAAAGGATACTTGCATGGCAAAAATTATGCATTGCTGTTATCTGACAGACTAATGTGAAACGTCACATGCACTACATGATATTTTCTAAAATGTTGTAAGGGCTTTTTTGTTGGTTTTGGGGTTTTTTTTTGGCGTGAGTTCTATGGGTGCCCAGGATTAGGTTTCTGATTGAAGTGCTTTGGTCTGCAGGGGCTGGCACCTCTGTGTTGTTTGATACTACAACAGGGCTTGGAGGGAAATTGGTTATGAAAATAAAGCTAGATCTCTGCAGTGATATTGAGATACAGGCGAAAAACACCCAACTCTTCCAACCTTCCTAGTATTCACTTTGTCAGTTGGATGTAATCCAGTCTGTGTGTAGCAATTGTAGTCATTAAAGTGCAGAGCCGTTGTGCAGATACTGTCTGATCAACATGCATTTTATCCCATGCAATTCAGCGCTGTTAGTTGTACCATCTCTCTGAAGGGCAGGATATACCCCTCAGTGGGAGACCGGGGTTGCCTGTCATTTCTGACCTGCGGAGAATGCAGTGGGTAAATATTTTTTGGATTCCACTTGGGGTTTTCAGTTACAGTTTTTATATTTGACTGCTTTTGTGGATGGAAACTTTTGCCAGCTGTCAACTTAAGAGCAAGTGGCAATCTGCCTTCTCAAGCAAATGTGGCTTCCGTGTTTATTTTCAGTTTCACATTCATTACACTATTGTAGGTTAAAAATCTTGGCATAAGGTCCTTGCTCCTTTAATGAGACATATAGTGATCATCTGTCGTGGTTAGAGCATTAAATAATGTGCTTCATTCACGTACAAATAGTCCAGAGCTTGGTAATGCTCCATCAGTGTAGGACCTTAGTAACTTAGGAGATATCACATTGTTACTGCTTCCACAATATGAGCAAAGGGACTTTTTGTGTGACATGAAGACTGAATGCAATAAAGGGTGGCGGGAAATTAACATAAACAATTATTACAATGCATATTCTTTTGTGTCTCCTTTTGTTGTTGTTTTTGTTGTTGCTCATGAGCAGATTGAAAACATAGACGCATGCCTGAGTTTCCTGGCTGCTAAGGGGATTAACATACAGGGGCTGTCAGCGGAAGGTGAGTCAATCCCTACTTTAAAATGTCATTTTAAATAACAATCTGAAATTGTTGCTTGTGACTGTAGTCACGTGCCATGGAATGGAGGATTAAATATGGGTAACTTAAAGTTTTTAACTCCTTTTTTTTCCCCCCATCTCACTATGCAAGGTAAGTGAAATACACATCTCATCTCCGCTGACTTGTACAAACAATTATTCTAATTCAGTAATGTCTTTGTGTATGTCTGTTAAAAAGCGGAGAGTTTTTCATCTAAGTTCTGTAATTGGTGCACTGATTAGAGCATAGAATTAATGTGAATTTAAAACTGATGGGGATTGTTTGTTGAGAGAGAAGTTATTTGATCATTCTTCAACTACTTAAGTTACCTTTGATTGAGATATTTAGAAGTTTGTTTCCAAACCAACAACAAAAAAAAACACCAAACAACCCACAACAAATGTTTTGAACCCAAAGAAAAAGGTAGCGACCTTGAGTTCATTGCTTTTGTTTATGAGGAGCACCAGAATTTTTCAAAACCAGAAAATGGCTGTGTGTGTGTGTGTGGTGTTCTTCCCTGTCAGTACATGATGTACGTCAGGATGTATGGTGCCTGGTGGCTCAGAAGCTAACTGCTGTCTCATAAAAGATCAGACACATCTCCCTAATTCTCATCACCAGCATTCACCTCTGTGTTTAAGCATGCTGCAGAAGTAGGTGGGTTTGGTAGTTCAGCCAGCCTTAGGTGTATGTATGACACCTCCTCCTTGGTGCATACCCAGCACCTCTCCGCCCTGTGTTTTGTTGCTGAGCATGTTGTTACCAAAGGAATCTCCCTTTGGTCAGCTGTGTCTCCTCCCAGCTTCTTCTCAACCTGCAGCTTCTTTGAGGCTGGGAAAAGAGAGCCTTGAGGCTGTGCAGGTGCTGCTCAGCAACAGCAGAAAGGCTGGTTTGGTTACCAGTCCATAGCACAGCACCGGGAGCTGATAGGAAGAAAATGAATCGCATCTCATCTGGTCCCAGGTCAGTAGTCAAGCTAATATATCTTGTTAGAATAGTTAGTGTAAATGGAAAAATAGGCAACAATTCATATTCAGAGGCCCGAAAGAATTTCTGTGCCCAAAAACATGGGCATATCTTTAATTTTTCTGGATGGTCTGAAGTCTTCTGCCTGTAAACTTTGTGTATACTTATACAATCGCAAGTATAACACAGCTTTCCTCCTTTAAAAATGGAATGAAAGAAGGAAGGATGAATGATAGATAGTCTTATAAGTCATGTACAGAGATTTGCAAAGAGCAGAGGTTCTCTCAGTTGGCAGAGAGAATCCTCCCTCATTTGGCCTTGGCTCTCCTGTTGCCAGTGCCCATAAGCATTCGTGGATGTGGGGTTAAGGACCAGAGACAAGGTGAGCATTTTGCATTTGCTGAATGCTGAGGAAAGGATTTCCCCTTGTGGAGTAAAGTTTATTGATTCCTAAAGAATCACAGAATTACAGAAAGTCCGGGATAGGAAGGGACCTCAAAAGATCATCTAGTCCAGTTCCCCTGCTGGAGCAGGAACACCTCAGTTAGGTCACTTTTTTGCCCCCCTGAAAATATAAATGTATGGTAGTTTGGTGATGGAATGTATTTAATATTAGTCCTGCTTGTATCAAAACATTTTAATAGTAATTTTTGTGCTGACAAATAGCTGTTTCCACATTTGTTTCACAAAATGGACTTTCAAGCAGCTGAAAATACTGTTCATATTTAATTTAGATTTGACATTATTCTGATTAGTTTAGCACTGTTTTCTCTTGAGTATGTTTTCTTTCTTAATCTGAGCTGTGTGCTTTCTGACTGTGATTCCAAGTCTTCTCTGAACCCAGGTTTCCCTTACTGAGTCAGTGCTTTTTATGAAACGTACAAGCAGATTACCACTGTGGATGAACTTCATGGTGAAACCATCATGTACAGTTGTACATTTATGCATTATACTTGTCAAATGTATTAAAAAATACAAGAAAATTATATATATTTTTTTAACCAGTTATTAAAAATGTAACTAAAAATTACATTTTGGCAATTTGAAGAATAGAATAGCTTAAAGAATTCCTTGCTGTCCTCTAAATGACAACCCTACATTATCTTGGGCTGTGAGATCCTACCAGCCACTTTAACATGTGTATTTACATATCGTTTCACAAAGTTTGTGATGGTTTGTAAGCATGGGAGGCAAAGTAGCAGCTATTTGGTACATGTTACACTAACCTGATGTTACCACAACTAGTAGAAGAGCTGGCTGATTAGAATACCCACAAATAAATCTTTTCCTCCCAAGTGAAGCTGTGGCATGGTCAGGCCAAGCACTGCCTGCATTCTGTGCTGAGATAGTTCCGTTCCAGTCCGAGTTCTCAAGTCAAGAAGAGAGGTGTGAGTTAAAACTTCTCAGGAAATGATTAAACAAAATGCAGCTTTGAGTCCATGGTGAAAGCCAATTTTAATCTTGATGTGGTAAGTAGGGCAAAAATGTTACATATTTCATATTATCCAGAAGATGAGTTGATGAGAAAACTGTCAGCATGCTAAGCTGCTAGTGTAGCATTCACACTGGGGAGCAGACAACGTGTTTAATGTTCATTGCTGTCCTGCCAAATCACAAGTCAGACTCAGCAGGATGTCGGTTATCCCGTGGCTTCTGCTGAATTTTCTCTCTTTCTTTCTGTTACGCTCTTACATTTTCCTCTTTCTAGGAACTCACATATTAAATTGTACGGAAGCTGGGAAGAGACCAGTGATGTTCGCTGCCAGCTTAAGAATGAGAACATTTACTGGCTCTACCACTAATGCTGAAGGAAAAGAATGATGTCTGAAGAGAGGAGAGAAAAGGATCACTTTTTATAAAATGAAGTTAAAAGACTGGAATTCAGCAAGAAAATTTGGAGAGCCCATTCTCCGCTGTGCTGAGAAGGAAGAGGAAAACAGAACTAGGGAACACAGAATCACTTAAAATTGAGCTTGCTATAACCAAGCGAGCTTGTATTTCTGCACAAGTTATTTGCCAAGACCTGCTAGGTCAGTTGTAAATGCTTGTGCTTACTCCACCAGCATGTCCTCATCCAGGAGGGAGTAAAAGATTGTGATTGCTTCCAAACGGAAATAAACATTGACACCTCTCCTGAGTCTCTTAAGAATATGCATTTTTCAACAGTGCAGTGTTAGTATGGAGGGAAGTTGACTCCTATGTGTTGAAACACACTTCATGTGTAATACCCTTCTGGTGCGACACAGGCATAATGTGTTCATGGATCTAGGCAGTGAAGGTGCAATCTCTGATGATGACCTCAGTATGCTACTGGTAGACCCTCAGCCCAGCAGCATGGATCCAGAAAGGCATGCCCTTTGCAAAGATTTTACATTCTAAAATCTTTATTCCCAGTTGCTAAAATGAAATAATGAAATGAAATGAATAAAACGGAGATGCTGCAGTGGCCTTTTCTCCCCTTGCTGCTGCTTTTCTTTTTTTTGTTGTTGTTGTTGTTCCTGCACAGAATCTGTGATTCTGCACGCTGCTGGGTTCGAGGCACCTGGAACTGCTGCTGCCCAGCTAAGCTTGCCGTCCTTCACACACTGGCAAGATTTTGAAGATTACGAAGAATATAAAAGTGCAGTAAAAACTCGAATTCACAGCTAGAGGCTGCACCTCCTCTGGGTAACAGATTAGCTGGATAACCATCAGCTGAGCAGATCATGAGACCATAAAGCAATGAAAGAAAACAGCTTGCTAGACTTTGGAACTACCTCCACTGAACTTAGGCTTTTGCCTCTGAAATTAACATACTTCTGTAGGTAAATGGATTTCAGTGTATCCACTCTGCAGTATTGCAATAAATCCATTTTAGTTCCTTTCTGGAATCACAGACTCACCAAGGTTGGCGAGGACCTTCAAGAGCCTCTAGTCTGACCATCTGCCTACCACCAGTATCTCCCCACTAAACCCTTATTACCACATCTAAGTGCTTCTTGAACACTTCCAGGGACAGTGACTCAGTCCCTGGGCAGCCCGTTCCAGCTGGGATTTTTGTTTCCACAGCACAAATACCCCACAGTGCTATTTGACACGCACCTGAGAGGGCACTTACATCTTGCCGGGTTTTGGTTCTACCGCACTAAGCCTGTGTGTTAAGATTCCTTTGGGTTGACAAGTTACTTATTTTTTTAGCATCTCTGGCTTGTGTTCTGTGGAGATTTTGTGTGGGATGTTGTGGAAATAGAGAAGACCATTGTCTCTCACCTGTGAATGAAGACAGGTTGGGGGGGACTGCGTGCAGAATTCCTCAGTGGCCAACCATCAGTGGCTTGCGCAAAGTGTTCACGTTCACTATCTCTACGCATGAAAAATCTATACATAAGACAGCATGGAAATTTCCAGAGGGTGGATTTGTATGGATTTTCTTCAAAATGGGAGGCAGGAAGCAGATCCGGACTGCAGGACACAGTGGGGCTGAAGTTCTCCTTTAGTGCAAAGGGCAGGGGCAAGCTGCCAGGTGAATTCCCTCAGTCTGTCACTGAGATAAGAGAGCTGCCTTTAGAAGTCTGGTTTGAAATGTGTTACTTAAAAGCTGGAGGGAGAGAGGCTGCTGCTTTTGAAACTCATTAAACATGGCTTTCTTGTGATTATTGTTTTTTGTCGTGTTGAACATGCCAAAAGCAGGTTTCTCTTCCCATGCACGGCCACAGAAGGGCATGGGTTTTAGGTGAAGTTGTTGTTTTAGTCACCTCTCACTTCACAGTGAAATCAGGGCCCTGTTTCCAGTTGCGTGGAGTTTTGCTAAGTCTACACGTGTAGGCTTGTTGGAGTTCCTTTTATCTTCTGGCCTGTGTTTGTGCAGTTCAGCTTCCTGGTGCTGCTGGGTCTGTTTAGTCATGGCCCCGTGATTAAGTGATACGTTCCTGACGGTTCCATCAGTAAACTGAGTTCTTTACTGAAGATAAGATGCTTTTCACTGTGCTTTGCTGTCTTTTGTGTCTATTTTGCTTTATTGTCTCCTTCCATGCCGTGTCCTCCCTCGACAAACACAAGCAGATTAGACAAGCCGAGTGCCTCATGTCGGTGCCAGTGGGAGGAGTCAGAGGAGTCAGGCCTGGGGTTAGGACACTGTGCAGGGGTTAGGGTTAGATGTGAGCAGGGGAAGAAAGGGGATCCCGCTACCCAGGAAGTGACTAATTTGGTCAAGAAAACTAAGGAAAACAGGGAACGGCTTTTCACCCAGGCCCTGGGACTGATATTTGTGTAAAGAGGAGAATGGGGGTAGTGGTGGCAGAGCGCATGTGGAGGTACTGGGCTGTGGGAAGGAGAAATCAACTCAGAGAGAAGGGAAGGGAGAGAAATGCCCTGGGTCTGGGTAATGGCCAGGACCACGTGGAAAAGGGTGAAGAGTGACTAGAGATGAGTATGGGCCAGAACAAAATGAAGGAAGCAAACAAATGAGATTAGCTGCTGGGAAGGAAAATTAGATTGAGATTTAAGAAGGCAAGGAGGCCAAAGCTGGAAGTTAGGACAGAAAGTGGAGCAAACTCTTAAGACGTGAGCTAGATATTTGCTGGGTAAGGGGTCAGGATTGAAAACAGAAGCTTGTTACACAGAAAAGATGAAAAGTGGCTGGGAGAGGGAATAAAGGGTAGAGCAGAGCCCAGTACAGGGTGTAGCAAGCCTTCATTCAGAACTGGGAACAGAAATCTGAGTGCTAAGTCTTGCCTTTATGCTTGGCTCCAGGCTTGCACGTCCTTCTCATCCATCTTGCTCTGCTCCATGTAGTAGAGCTAGCTCAGGTGGTCTGTGCATGAGGGCAAAAGTCCAGCTGATGGTTTTTATTTACTTATACAATTCACCGTAACAGTATTTTCTAACATGTAAGTTGGCCCAGATCTTGATGGAAACAATTAGGCTGGTATTCCAGAAATGATACAATGCAGCATGGTAATTGATTGGTTTCACTTGCTTGTGCAAATTTTAAGACTATGAAATCATTTACGGTGTGACGTTAATACATTTGTTGTGGTATTTTTTGATCGGTTGGTTAGTTTGTTTACTTTAAAGGGATTATTTAAAGGAATTAACTTTTTAAGCGCAGTGGTGCTAACATGCAGAAAGCAGCAGAAATGGCCAGCATCCGTTGCTGTCACTGCATGGGAGAAATCACTTATTTATTTGAAGATTTGGCTCACTGGTAGTCAGCAGCAGTGCTGATGAGGTTTGCAGAAGTCTGCCATATCCTAGAGGAATGGAGTCCTGACAGCATTGTGAAGGGCGCAGTGACCAATCCACTGCTCTGTCAGAAAGAAACAACTGCTGGCGGCTGATGAGTGACTTTTGTATATTGCCTTACAGAAATCCGGAATGGGAATCTAAAGGCCATCCTGGGCCTCTTCTTCAGTTTGTCTCGATACAAGCAACAGCAGCAGCAGCCGCAGAAACAGCCAGCACAGCACCATCTGTCCCAGCCAGCTCCCTCTGTGTCCCTGCAAGCAGGGCCTGCATCTCAGGGCCAGGCTGGGCCGCAGCAGCAGCAAGTGCCAGCTTCGCTCCAAACTCAGTGCCAACAGCCCCAGCAAGCTGTACAGCATCCGTTCAAAGCACAACCAGAAATGCAGTCAAGGTGGGGAAATTTCTTTTGAAGCTGGTCTTTTCATTGTTTGCTTGGTTTTCTTCTTAAAGGCCTTCAAAAGCCTGCTTTCCTTAGTTCTCCAGAATGAGGTGTTGGAAGGGGAATGCTGGGTAGCAGTTGACTTCACACCTCTGGAAATCAAAACACATGCTTAAATATGTTCTCTGTGTTAGAAATGCTCAGTTCAATGAGTGTAGAATACCAGCAAGACCACAGTGTTTTCTAAGGGCATTCTTCTAATTATTCATTTCTATTTCTTTCCACTCTCAAAGCGTGTTATGTTATTGCTGTTACGGAGCATACTTTGGATGTGTGAAGGCCAACCTAGAGTTCTCTATTTACAAGAGTATTATTCCTCATTAAGAAATGGTATTAGGCTCTAACCGTGGTAAAAGAAATAGAACTCATCACAGCTGGTGACACTCGAAATCAAATCTAGGCCTAATGATCAAAAATAAGTTGCTGGCTTACATTAAAAAAAAGGCACTGTTGGTGTTCTCTGGCTCTCCTAGATCAGAATAGAGGGAGTGTTTGTGCCTTAAATGTTTTCAGTCCTAATGGAGCTCTTTGCAGGTTAAAATAAAAGCCACAGTCAGTAGCACTGTGATTACAATTGCAGCCTGCTTATCTGACCCCTGTTAACAGAGTGAGCATTTTAGTGGGCAGGATGAAAAGCTGAAGTCATGTTTGCACAGTTACTGGTGAAGGCTTATTTGTTTCAAACCATCACAAATTAAGTTAAGGCTGATTTGTGTTAAAATAACTCACTAAGATGAACACTATCTTATGTGCTGCTTTGTGAGGGATACAGACAGATCAAGTGAAGCCTTCCAAGAGAGATGCTACTCAGATCTTGTTCGGGCTTTCCTTGAGTCATAATGAACCATGCTCATTTTAAGTGGAAACAATTATTTGTGTAATTGGAAAGCACGATGTTGTTACAGCGTGTATAAGCTTGTACAGGAAGTAACCATCATCAAATGAGGAAACATCTGAATGTATTTTTGTTACTTTTGTGACAAAAAAACATGACCAGAATCATAGGATCATTTCAGTATGGCTTTGGTATTTTCTGTCCATTGTGTGGTTTGTGCTGGGTTTCAAGAAATTTAAAATTATTTAACATGAGAATGTGAAATATAACATACGGTATATTATAAGCTGAAAATGCACAGATTCTGAAGAAATCATATATAATAAAAAACTGAGAAGAGTAAAAAAAAATGTGAATTCGCACACAAAACTGCATCTATATACATCTTCTATCATACTGTATAAAAAATAATTGATTTTAAACAGTTTTGGCCTGAAATTACGCTTAGGCGAAGAGCATAAACTCCCTCTTCCCTGCAACTGGTAACTAAGTGCAGTGGCTTTAAAAAGAAAGTTGTTACTCAATGATATCTTCCACTTTTTCTTTCCTGTCGTACAGTGCATCTCCCAGGGACTCATCTCAAAGCAAAATCATCCGATTCACTCTTGGTCAGAAAAAGTCTTCTAGGTTAGCGTTTCTTCATCTTCCTCGAAGCATGAATAATCCTTTTGCAGTATTATTGCATGCTTAGGATTCATGCTGAAAATGTTTGCCTCCTCGTTTGTAACTAGGCATTTTACCAGCAGCTGAAACATGGAAGTGTTGGGCGAATTTTAACTTCTTTCTGTTTTTCAAAGTGTGGAATGCATTTAGGCCTGCAAGAGAATGATTGTGTTTTCTTACCCTTATAAGCTTTTGTTTCTGAGAACAAAACATGGTTCTGGGAGTTCTCTCCCTGCTGCACCCATCTGTGTGAGCTGCATGTAGCTCTGCATTACTGAAATAGCTAGAGCCAGGCTACTGCTGCCCTGACACATCAGTACAGTATTCCTGCCTGTAGTAGTGGGGTTATAACCAGGTGGTCTCTAAGGTCCTTCCCCACCCAAACCATTCTATCATTCTGTGCTTCTTTCTGGGTCACAGTTATGGCCTGGGCTCAGTACCTTTCTCTAGTAGCAAGAAGCTGGAAACATCACCCTGCACCTAGATTTTGCTTTAGATTTCACAGATGTTGCTGTGAAATGTCTTGGCCAAACACCAAAAATAAGTGCTAAAAGCACTCAGTTTCTACAGAGAAAAATGTGAGAGAAGTGATATCTTACTCAAGAGTTGTTGTTGACTCTCACGTTTTTCATTCTCCATGTGTTTTTTAATGGCAATGACACCATTGTCTCACCAACTTGCCACCTGTTGAGTGCTCACACAGTTCAGGCAGCTTTAATTCCTTTAAAATATGACAGATTCGCAAAACCTGTGTGGCTGCCTTTCACAGGCCCTGCCAGGCTGCGGGCCTTGCTGCCCCACTTGGCCCTGTCTGTAGCATTTTGTCCTTCTGAAAAGCCAGAGCTGAGATATCTTGTGTGTTTGTAGCTCAGTTCCTACTCAGTAAAACAAACTCTTAATGAATTGCTTTCCAAGTGTTCAGGAAGAGCCTGGCAGCCATGTTCAGGTTGCTCCTTCCCTTCCCCACTGCTGCTCCTTCCATGTGGTCTGTGTGCAGAATGGAGCATCCCTGGGTTGTTCTCCGTGGCACCGTGCTGCAACTTGTACAGCCGAGGACAACTTCCTAGCACCCCCCAGTGCTGGAAAAGGCTGCTCTTCCTGGCTAAATGGAGGGTTTGTCCTAAAGTCTTCGGCCAAATAAACCTCAGAACCATGATACGCTGTGCCAGGTCCGTGGTGCTTTGAGTTTGTAAAAGATTTTTTTGCTTTGTATTTGAATGATGCCCTTATGTTTTATCCCATTTCGAGCTTTGAAAGCATGTGCATGCAGCTGCTGACATTTCTGTACTTTTCCTTCATGTTTCTTTTTCTATTTCCTATTTCTTCACTGGACTCTGAGAAGCCAGTTAATTTTGAAAGCTCTGCCAGCCTCCTTCCTGGCTTCTTCCCCCCCAAACCCCCACACCCCCATAGGCACAGCAGGGATTTGGTCTGCTGTATCTTCTCACTCTGACAACTGGGACTTCTTCATTGCAGCCTACTATCAGCGCATGTTAAGTTAAATTGGCTTTTGTATTCCATGCAGAGTCAGTTTTAGGGAGATTCCACCTTACAGAAAATACAAAGAGAGCACAAAGAAGACCCTTTCACTGCTTCTTTATATGCCATGAACTGGTCCTATCTTTTAGTCTATAATGTGATGGTGTTGCTTTTTAAAATGAGTTGTTTTCTTAATTCTCTTAAGAATGGATATTGAGAAACCAGCAAGCCTTTCAATTTTCAATGTTGCATCTACTTGGACCATAGAAGCATGTTCTTGTGAGCACGCAAAACACAGCGCAGACCCACAAGCTGTGTACATTCAGACCCACAAGCTGTGTATATTAATGTTCACTTTGAAAAACTCAGGCACACAGGTTGTTTTGAGATGCAGTGCCTGTGGCTTTCCCAATTGTCAGACTTTCAGAAAATTCTACCCCTTCCCTTTTTGCCTGAAAAATGTGAAACGAGTATCCTTTCCTGTCTGCTAGTTCCAGAATCCTACCTACCTTTTTTTCTAGGTAAATATTTAAATCTTTTCGATATGGGCTAAGGAAATGCTGGAAAATCCATCCCTGAAACAGCTTGCTGCCATCCTCTATCCATTTAAAGCAGAAACTTATACCTGCTCACTGATGTGGTTGCCCTAAGAGCATGGACTTACATTTTGTGTGATTTAATGGGCGCAAATTAAAGCCAGTTAATGTTTTGCTGGGCTGGCCACTGAGCACTGATGTAATGTACTTCCCCATGTTACATCCAAAATAAGTGTATCTCTGTTCAACAGTCTGGTTTAAGAGCAGTAATGTCTCATTTAGTGTTAACTTTACGCTGGTATTATTACTGCACTGCATTTTTTTGATTCACAAGATTTATGGCAAGTGACCATTAATGGAACAAGCAAAAGATGTGTAGCGAGGGTCTGATTGTATCACCTTACTGAGAGGAGACAGCTTAGTGTATTCTCTGTTGAGTCCATTAGAAACAACTCTTCCTTTTGCTAAATCTGGTATTAGTCAGCTTAGACAGGGATTTCAAACTGCATCCTGAAGTTTTTTTGAGCTGAAAGGAAAGCTGTTAAAGTATCTGATTAACAATCTTGTTTCTTTCTTTTTTTTTCCTTTTTTTTTTTCTTTTCATATAAAGCAATTCAGATTGTAGCTTGTTTGTGATTCATTTTTCATCTCAGATGATTTTTCCATTAGTTCTCTGGTAAGGACCAAGACCTTAAAAGTGTATGTTTGTGATATTGATCCTTTTCATCTTACGCATGGTATTCCATAGTTTCTCTCTCATAGTGCTTTTTCACATATCTGATCTTACTGTAATTCTTTTGTCAGGCTCCCAGGCCCGACCACAAGGGTGTCCACTGCAGGCAGTGAGACAAAAACTCGTGGTGCTGTCAGTACCAACAATCGCCGCAGCCAGAGCTTTAACAATTATGACAAGTCCAAGCCTGGAGTTCTTCTTCCAGCATCCACAAGTTGCAATGAAAAAGGTAAGTGCTTGTAATTTTTGCATGCTTAGTTTTTCTGAATGGTGGTTTTATGCAGGGGAAGTTGGATTCTCTATGAAACTCGAGATGTGAGATTATCTCGCAGCGTTGAGTGGTTCTTTGCAAACACAGCTCCTTGCAGTGCTTTCCCTTGGTGTTTACTTTTCTCACCCACTTTCAAATTGAATGATTCATTCGCCAAGTCAGTTTTTAGTTTCTGTGTGGTTGAGGCTAGTAAATTTTTATTGTGATTGCACTGGGTGCAGGATATCATACTCATGGTAGGCGGTCCATAAAAACATACGTGCCAGTTGTGTTATGATCATTTCTGATCATTTCTCATATACACACTTATCTGTAATAAGAATGCTTAAAAGTTGGGTAAAAACAGGTAAAATACTAGCAGCCATGAAATCTTAGTGTGCAGGTTTGACTTCTCCCCAGAATATACTTAGTTAAAGCATGCTTTGAAAGGGGAACTCATTCCCCGCATTAGAGCTGGCTTCTGTTACTACCTGGTGAAAATCTTGCTTGGATTTCAATCTCAATCTAATTCAAGTCAGTGGAAATCATTTTAGTAACTTCATATATTCTTGATCAGCCTCTTTGGAACTATAATAAGGAACAGAGCACTGACAGTATTTCAAGAACAGAAATGAGATTTAAGAAAAATTGTTGACTCCAGTACAGACAATCAGATCACTTTTAAGCTTTCAGCATCCATTGTGTTTTTCTGGGTAACTTGTCATACAGAGAGATTCCTTTGCCACGTCTCTAGTTTATGAAATTCACTACTCCTGAAGTCCAATAACAAGAATATTTGCCTGGACATTCTTTGTATTGCCATTCAAATTTAGTTCTCCTCCTCTGTGATGTAGAAAAAAGCAATTGATTGGTTTTATTTACTGTGATAAGTAAATAACAGTGGCTTTGTTCTTTGGCAACATTAGATTTGACAGTTCATAGAAATTTAGATTGTAAAATTGTTCCAAACAGTGTGCACAGGCTTTCTGTTGGATTCTGTAGATCCTCATGCTATGTTTAATGTTTTTCTCTTGCTTAACACATTGGCCCTATCGTTGTCCTATCCACCCCTCTCACAAGAAAATGCTATGATAGCTGAGAGCAGTGCCACTTACCTCGTTTTTATCCCCGGTAACTCTTCCTTCTTACAAGTGACTCCACAAGCCCCACTGCTTTACAGTTATTTACAACTTCGAAACGTTTGGGTTTTCTTGTCGCTTTTGTGACTGCTTTTAAGATTTACTGTTCTGTCCATCTGATTGCAGTTAAATGTAGTAATTTCTCAGCCTTGAAAACAGATCATAAGTTGTAACTGTGTCCTTGCAGAAAGCTGTAGTATCTTTGTACTAAGGGACACGGTTTAGTGGGGAAACACTGGTGCTAGGTGAATAGTTCAAAACGTATGGAAATGTCAGTGATAAGCAGGGATTGAATTTTGTGTGTAAGTTTGTAGTAGTGCTCTGAGCCTCTGTTGCTCTGAACTGTTCAGCCTGATGTCAAAGACCACGAAAGGTCACCAGGTGATGGGGTCTAAATAGCATTGGTGGGTTGGGACGCCTGAAAACTTGTTCTGTTTTAGGAAGTATCCTTTCAGTAGGAAGGCAAGGTTCTTGAATGCTGTAAAGGAGTAATCCTTCCTTACTAGGAGTGGGGTTGTGACTTGATGTCTTGAAGATATGCACAACAAATAGCCTCAGGAAGAACTGGTAGTGGTGAAACAGGCTTTCTCATTTCTTGCCAGACACAAACAAGGGGGAGTAGAAAATTAATCCAAAAATAAGACATTTTGATGAGCAGCTTTACAGGAAAGGAAAATGACCACTGAAGATTTCTTCAATATTTTCACATGGTGAATAGCTCCATTTGTTTTGCTTCCTCCACTGTTGTCAGAGGTGCTTTAAAAACACAATTTAAATTTAATTTCAAGAATCATGCAGCATATTTGAAGGCAGAAACATAATTTATCTTTATAAATGTTGCGAAGAAACTGTGTTTGCATTGGAAATGCAATACCAAGTACCGTCCTGTATGGCACTGTGTCATTTTTTCAATGACATTTACTGACTTTGTGTCCATTCAGTAAGTAGATAATCTGACAGCATTCATTGCCTTCAGTTTGTAGCTCTGAGCTCTGTAAGGCAGAATTTTCCAGCAGAGTGGTGGTGGATATGACTGGTGAAAACAGAGCAAATTGTTGTAGTTTGCTAGAGTCAAATCATTGGCTTAGTCTGGCAGCTAATTCAGTACCCTAAACGAAGTCATTGCACTTACACAGATGGATCAATATTGTATTCCAGTTGTGTCTCCTCGCAGTGACTTGGCAGAGTGCCCTTTAGACTCAAATCTCCTTGTTATACATGCATCACTTCAGTAACTGTAATGCCTGTGGTTTTCATGCTTGTTTCTTTGGAGGAAATTGTAATTTTCTTCTCTGGAACCTCATGTCTTGTGTCTCATCTTGTAATGGTGTCACTGGAGTCTTGAGCATCACAGAATGATAGAATCATTTGGGTTGGAAGGGACCTTACAGGCCATCTAGCTCCTCTCCCCTGCAATGAACAGGGACACCCATGTCTCCATCAGGTGCTCAGAGCCCCAGCCAGCCTGACCTTGGGTGTCTTCAGGGCCAGGGCATCCACCACTTCCTGGGCAACCTGTGCCAGTGCTTCACTGTCTCCAGAAGGCAGAATCTCGGAGTACATGCACACCCCTGAACCAGCACTGAATTAATTGTCCATCTAGCACCAGCAGCATTGCTTTTCCAGCAGAGCAGAGTGCGCTACAAATCCTACTCAGGAGATCCTCCAAAAACATTTTCAATCAGCCTGATCAGACTTTGTATGGGAAGAAAATTACTTTCACGGCAATACCCAAAAATAGGCTAATGAAGTAGCAACATCCTACTTGGTGAATCCACAGTTACTATTTTGGAAGGTACTGAGTACCTTCCTTACCTGTAAACAGCAATGATTTAACTGTGACGTAAGCATGTAATATTCATCTCCGTAACTGAATTACATTTGGCATTCAGTTAAAAGCTGGCAAGTTACAGCTGTGCTCAAGAGATAACTTGAACTCTCTTGACTTTCTCCCAGTTTGCTAAGATTACTAAATAAGGGAAGCCAAGTACTGGGTTCAGTCTTGACTTTCTTCAGTTTCAGAGAAAAGTCTTCATACTGGTGTTCTGCCTTGTTCCCCTCTCTCTCACATGCAGATTTGTCAGCTTGACTGTCAGCTGCTTTTAGGCAGATAGTTCTGCGAACACTCATTCCTCATTGTAATCCATCTCTTCAGAAAGATAAAATTGTTACTGAAGAAGCATGCAAGGTAATCTGCTTCCTGTGAGTGTTGCAAACGCCCAAAAGAAAAAAAGTGTGGGTTTTTTTGAGGGGGGAGGGGTGGAGGTGAGAATGGGTTGGTTTGATTTTTTCCAAAGTTGATGGCCTGTGTATGTTGCATTAAATACTCAGAACTTTGGTTCTGAGTCATAAATCCATAAAGCCAGAAATAAATTATGGTCTTGAGGAGAAGAGAGAAAAAGAAAAATAAGAAAGAGGGCTTATGCAAGTTGAATTTTACTTAAAAATATAATCATGACACAAAGTTGGTTTGCATTCATGAGAAACAAAACCAGTTGGCCTGACAAATGTTTGGCTTATTTTACGTTAATTGTAACGTTGCCAGACAAGTTTAATGTCAAACTGCTGAGACAATTCAAGCTTTCTGACCCATATCCTGAATTTTGCCTAAGGAAATAAGACTCATATCACCATGTTGTGTGTCAGTCAGCTCTCTTCTGGTAATTCTGATCCCTTTACACAGTAGTAGCTCTGTGTTTTTGGAGGAGGAAATAGGACGAAAAGAAATTTGCCTGGTTTGGCAGGCTGCTTTGGCATGAGCCATCACTTCCTGATAGAAGGTTGCCTTTGCTGTATTACATTTGAATCGGCTCTTACTGATTACTGTAGGATGTAATTTGCAGCTTTCACTCATCTGTGGCCTTTTCTTCCAAATGTGAACTGTCTTATTAGTCAATCTTCTGCATCTTGTGGCAGCAAAAGTGCGTGAATTGGAACAGAATACAGCAGAAATGAAAAGGACAGTAAAAGGAGCATGGAGGAATAGCTAGCTACTGAAAAACAAATAACCTAGATGTTCTGTTATTTTAAGATTCCATTAGTAATCTAATGATGAGACTTTCTTGGGGAAAGGATTCTATGAAAATAAATTCTTGGATGTATGTTGAGGTAACGTGTGTAAACTTAGCAAATGAATAGAGATAAAAGACAGATGTTCTGTCATAAAGACAAGAAATGTTGCAGGGCTTTGCTCATCCTGCACGTGAGGAATTGAATTGATTTTGCCAGATGACATTTGCAAACGCTGAAGGAAATCAGGGTGTGAAGTGCTAGAATAAAGCTGTCTGTTGCTCCCTGTGTGCTTCTGAAGTCATCCGTGCTCAGCTTTGAGCACAGTGGAGGAAGCAGCTGGTGTAAATACTGGGGCTGCTTCACAGAATCACAGAATCCCAGAACGGCCAGGGCTGGAAGGGACCTCAAGGATCATGAATCTCCAACCCCCTGCCACGTGCAGGGCCACCAACCTCCCCATTTAACGCTAGACCAGGCTGCCCAGGGCTCCATCCAACCTGGCCTTGAACACCTCTAGGACACACTTCCTGGGAGGAGGGTGAAAACAGGATTGGTGAGAACCATGTGCCTACCCTTCATCCAGGAGTGTACAGGCCAGTGTGGCTATTGCATGTATATCAAAAGCACTTTTTTCACTTCTTTCTTTCCAGAAGAGAGCAGCAGCCATGGGAAATTCTGTGTGTAACAGACTTTTTGAAATATTGCAGTTCAGCTAAACCTTTGTTGAGGGTTATCTCTATAAACTCAGTTGAGCTTTGTCTTAAAAGCAACAATTAATTCAGATGGGAATTTTGTGACATGACTGGATGTAGCTACCATGGCTTGTCCATGCAGGAGAACTGTAAAATCTAGTCTTTTTCTGCAGTACTATTTGACAGCTGCTGACACTGGGTGCTTAGATTTCATGCATGTTAAATGGGAGGGGGAGGCAGTGTGATTTTATTTTATTTTGTTTTGAAAGCTGTTGAAATCTTGCAGCGTTAAATCAATCTTTCTGAACCTTTAGCTGTTCATTTCTGGAAATGTGCCATATCTGGAAAGCTCGAGTAAGGCATTCGAAAATGAAAGCAAAAAATCGGTGGATGCTTGCAGTACACTAAAACTCTTAGAATACAGATTTGCTGAAACACATGATTTTCAGTGGTTTATGAAATAGTTTCCTGTAACTCACATGGAAGGTGTGGGCTTGTTTTCTTTTCCATTAAGAGCTCTGAGTCAAGATAGGCTGATTGTTGCTGTCCAGGATTCTCCTCTAAGGAGGATGATGTAGACACCCATTTCACGTGTGTGGACACCTTTCTGGAGGTTAGGATATGATAGTTCCTGCTTTTTGGAGTTAGCTCCAAGGTTTGTGTGGAAAATTTCTTCTATGCTCCTGGGAATTTGAGTGTCCATATTCCTCACATCATAAAATGGTAGCATGCCAAGGTAAATGTTTTTCTTTTCAGTGATTAGCCATTTATAATTGCAGTATTCTTCTACACAGAGTGCTTTAATGTGTGTAATTGCTGTTAAAGGCTTTTATTCTTATAAAAAGGAAAATACCATTAGATTCTAATTGCATTTTTAGATCACGGGGAAGTAATGAGCCATACAGGCTTGTGGTTTTAGATGTCATCGTAATCTCCTCATATACATCCTATAATAATCTCTTCATGGGGCCTCTTAATTCACTTCTGAACAGTCTAAAGTTATTTAGTCCATACATGGGTAAGCATACCATTGGGTTACTTTTATTCTTTGATGTCCTTCAACATCACAAAGCATAACATAGCATGAAGAGCATTAGCCACCTGCCAAGTCTACCGCTGAACTCATGTCCAAAACATTCCTAAGGAATGTAAACTGTCACATGAGCTTGACATTTCTATGTCAGTATGTGAATATTTGTTGTTAGTTATCTTGAAGCTCCACATTTCCATACCCTTTTAATTGTCTAAAACGGTCACCAAATTAGAAATGCCCCAAACTTCCATTTGTTTGTGCAGTTTAGAATTAAAAAACCTTTTTTTTTGTCCACGGCAGGAAGGAGCAGAACTGTGTTTGAGGTGCTATCAAGAATGAAATTTAAAAATTGAAGCATGCAACTTCAAGAAAGAGCTTGATGTGGTGGATTTAATCTGTTAATCTATCTCAGCAAGATTATTAGTTAATCTATTAAACTATTCCAGTATTTTGCATAGCTTCAAGTAATTCAGGTTGAGCCAGAATTTAAAAGCCATTTGTGTTGAACAGAATGATGGGTATTCCTGAGAAACTGAGCACCCAGACGTATCCACTGTCATTATTGATCTTCAGGCAGTCCATCTGCATTTTGCAGTCTCAAGAATGGTGACATTGTGTGGAGATACTCTGTTTACTACTCTCTGGTTTGCATCCAGAGTTGGTAAATTCCTTAGTTTATGAAGCTGTCAGAAACGTCAACTCAATATGTCATTGCAGTGTGTTTACGCTGTGATGCAGTGGTGTGTTTGGTAGGCTTACATGCTTTCTTTTGGGTCGATTCTTTTTCTTCTTTATTCCTAATAATTGATTTAAAATAATCCTGCAGAGGGCAGTAGAAGGCTGAGGGAAAAATGACATCTTGCATTGGTTTAAGTCTTAGGTAAAATATCAGCAGGAAGAAGCACTACCAAATTTTGACCTTTTCTACATGAGACAGAAGAAATGTTTGCTTTTATATTTGTGAAGTAGTCGGGTTTGGGCAGTAATAGGAAAAAAGAATATATGCATACAGATTGGTGCACTGATTTAAGTAAATGTGTGTTTTGATATCAGTGTTCCTGCAAACTTACTCCATACAGGCCTTATGAGAGCGTTGTGAATTCAGATCTCACTGACTCTGCTATAATCTGAGCTCTGCATGTCTGTTTCCAGGTAGGGATACGGTGTATTTGGAGGGGAGTAAGAGAAGCATGTGGCTGATGCTACATTCCTTTTTTTATCTTTAGTAACCCCTTTTAACCTGGAATGCAGCACATATGTAATCACAGTTGCTGTCTTCACAAGCATGCATGGTGAAGGACCAAGAGGCAAGTGGCACAGGTTCCTTTAGGGGAATTTCCATCTGGCAGGAGGAATAACATTCTTCGCTGTGGGAACAATGAACCATCAAAAAGTTGTCCAGGAAGGCAGGGCAGTCTTGCTGAAGGTATTCAGGACTTGCCTTGACAGAGCCTTGGATAAACTAATCTAAGGTCTTGATTTAAGCTGAAGGTTGGAAGAAATGGTCTGCAGAGCTCTCTTACTCTTACTCTCTTACTCTTACTCTTACTCTCTTACTCGCTTACTCCAGCTTAAAAATTTTAGTTTCTTAGAGCATCAAAAATATATGGCACATTGACTAAACAGTATCAGTGACATATGTAAGGCACTCTGTTGGGGGTAAAAGGCAAAGCAAAACTGAAGTGTGCTTCAGGACTGATAACTACACTGGTAAGAATAATCTTATATTTTGTTTGTGGTCTAAATATCTTTCTTATTTAAATGTTCTGTGTTTTCCCTTGCTCTTTGCTGATACTCATTTCTGGTCTGTTGATGTGAAAATTCCTTACCTGTGGAAGGTAAGGAATTTCTTTCTCATATCTTTTTCACTTGTTGCTATCAAAATAGGGCTGACAAGCAAGTTAGTAAAATGCTGGCATGGAAACGTCTGCACTGCTGAACAAGCAGTTGTTTTTGGTGTATGGTTCTGTACATCAAATGTGTGCACTTCAAATGTGGGCAGTTGGTTTATCAGAGCAGTTCAAGGGGATGTGACATATTCTGTCACAGACTGATGGAATGATTTGGGTTGGACAGGACCTGAAAGATCACCTGGTTCCAACCCTCTCCTATGGACACGGCACAACTCTCACTAGACCAGACTGCTCCCAGTCCCTTCCAGCCTGGTCTTGAGTGCTTCCACAACATCACTGGGCAACCTGTTCCAGTGTCTCACCACCCTCACAGTGAAGAATTTCTTCCTTATATCTAGTCTAAATCTGCCCCCTTCCAGTTTAAAGCCCTTTCCCCTTGTCCTGCTGCCATAGCTTTAGTAGGAATGACACTCCAAAGTGAAATCTACATGTTTGCAGTTAGGATGGCATGCATCCCAGGATGTGGGAATACAAGAAAAACTGTTCAGAGCAGAAGCTGTGGAGCAAGATAAACAGCATGAGAACCAAGGACACCTCTAGAAGTAGAAGGAACGTCTCACGGCTCTGATTGGACAAGCGCCTGTGTGAACGATTGAAGAGTGTTTTGTAGAATGCTCTGTTGACATGTAAAGGTGGATGGAAAAGTTGTAGGGGTGGAAAGCTAGAAAAAGAAAACTTGTGAAGGTATAGAAGTGATGTGAGAACTTGTAATAAATGATTTGGATCATTCGCATCAGGCGCTGTGCCAGGATTCTGAAGGAGTTGGCTGAGATGGTTGCTGAACTGCTCTCCATGCTATTTGAAAAGCTGTGGCTGTCAGGTGAGGTTCCAGGTGACTGGAGAAAGGGTCACATCACTCCCATTTATAAGAAGGGGAGCAGGGAGAACTTGGGAACTATAGGCCAGTGAGTCTCACCTCTGTGCCTGGGAAAATCATGGAACAGATCATCCTGGATGACATGCTTGATCACATGAGGAATGGGCGTGTGATCCAAGACAGCCAGCACAGCTTCAACCAGGGGAAGGTCATGCTTGACCAATCTGGTGGCCTTCTATGATGGAGTGAGCATTGGTGGACTGGGGAAAGGCAAGCAATGTCATTTACCTGGACTTGAGCAAGGCCCTTGACATGGTCCCCCATCACATCCTTATCTCCAAATTGGAGGGATGTGGATTTGATGGGTGGACCACTCCATGGATAAGAAATTGGTTGACAGGCTGCAGACAGAGTGTGGTCATCAATGGTTTTATGTCCAGCTGGAGGCTGGTAACAAACGGTGTCCCCCAGAGGTCTGTCTTGGGACCGGTGCTCTGTAACATCTTTATCAGTGACACCGACAATGGCATTGAGTGCACCCTCAGAAGTTCACTGATGACACCAAGCTGAGTGGTGAGGTTTACATGGTAAAAGGAAGGGATGCCATTCAGAGGGACCTCAACAGGCTCAAAAGGTGGGCCTGGGTGAACCCAATGAATTTCAACACAGCAAAGTGCAAGGTTTTGCTCTTGGGTCAGAGGAGTCCAAGGCATCTGTTTGGACTGGAAGGAACAGTCCTTGAGAGCAGCCCTGCAGAGAAGGACCTGGGGATCCTGATGGATAAAAAACTGAACATGAGCCAGCAGTGAGCCTTGCAGCTTGGAAAGCAGGTGGTATCCTGGGCTCCATCAGATGAGAGGTGGTCAGCAGGGACAGGGAGGTGATTGTCCCTCTCTATCTGCTCTTGTGAGGCCCCATCAGGAGTACTGTGACCAGGTCTGGGGCCCCAGAACAAGAAAGACAGCTGTTGGAGAGGGTCCAGAGGAGAGCCACAAAGATGATCAGGGGACTGGAGCACCTCCCCTACAAAGACAAGCTGAGGGAGCCAAGCTTGTTCAGCCTGGAGAAAAGAAGGCAGTGGGGTGACCTCATTGCAGCCTTTCAGTACCTAATGGGAGCCTACAAACAGGAGGGGAATCAACTCTTTGAAAGGGTAGATAACTGCAGGACGAGGGGAAATGGTTTTAAGTTGAGGGAGGAAAGATTGAGGTTGGATGTCGGGGGAAATTCTTTACAGAGAGAGTGGTGAGGTGCTGGAACAGCTGCCCAGAGACGCTGTGGATGCCCCCTCCCTGGAGGTGTTCAAGGCCAGGTTGGGTGGGGCCCTGGGCAGCCTGGGCTAGTATTAAATGAGGAGGTTGGTGGCCCTGACTGTGGCAGGGGGGTTGGAGATTCATGATTCTTGAGGTCCCTTTCAACCCTGGTCATTCTGTGATTCTGTGTGATGTAGAAAGCACCTGGGAATGCACTCTTTGGCTTGCTTCTGTGTGATATGGAGCTTTTGTTGAGCTTGGTATCACACATGTTTAAAAGCAGCAGATTTGGATAATGTCAACTGCCTAGATTCAATTTAAAAACAGTGGGTTAGAAACAGCAAGACTCTCATTGTCCTTACCAGGGGCAGCCTGAGATGTGCAAACTGACATCAAACCTCAGAGTTCTCGCCTTTCCTGTCAGGGGTCACATCTTGAAGGCTGAAGTTTTCAGCAGCCTTCAAATGAGCTTCAAAAAAGGACACACACAGAACAATGAGGAGTACTGCATACATAGTTAGAGGTTTGGAAAACTTCCTTTGCAGCTATGTATTCAAAATATTAATTTGTGTTCTTTGCCTAAAAGAAAGGCTATTTCCTTGTTGCTTAGAAGATACCTGTAGTCAGTGAGATTTGTATTAGTAAGAATTCTCTATGACTTTAGTAGGCTGCATATGAGTGTCTGCTTGTTTGGAATTTGAAACTGGTCCATTTCAGACAGCAATCTACATGCATGTTTTGAGAACAAGGATGATTACCCCTTGAAAGGGATTAAATTAGATAGAGTAAGTAAAAATTTAATAGCTATCCAGAGGTGATGTACAGGCAGAGGTAATAGGTTTGGCTCAAATTACTTTGACTTATTATGACTTATTATTATTATTCAATGGTAACTCTAACAACCCTAGTGTTTTCTTGAATTGAAAACCTTTCATTTAAAAGCAAAAGTAAAAGACAAACCCTCTTCTGTAGTTGCACGTGAATCCAGATTGTGTATTTGTTGTTACAAATAACGGCTTGGCTCCTGTACCGAGAACAGGATGGGCAGTCAGTTTGTATTCTGATGTTGCATGTCTTCCTCACTGGAACAAGGATGGTTTTTCCAGTCTTGGTAAATTAATGGTAATAAACAGGGAGAAAAAGCAGATTCTCTCCCTTGTGCCGAATAGTATTAGAAGAGTGAAAGAAATATGGTGAAAAAAAGAGTTCTGACACTCGTAAGGCATGATAGGGTTATCTTATTCCATGGCTCAGCACCACCTCTTCTACCCTTCCTAGTTTCCTGGACAAAGAAAAAGCTGTTCCTTTTGGTATGTAATGGTTGAGATGATCACATGAATGACCATGAGAGTCTTGTTGACTTTGTTATAGAATAAGAAATGATAGGTTTGAAGCAAACAAAACCCCTGACTGTTTCTATTCAGTGATGGTCACATCGTTAGCTGTGGCGGAAACGTTTCATTGCCAGTGTGTTAATGACTAACCTGGTCTGATGGGAACTAATTTCCAATTTCTACTGTCCATCAGGAAGAAAAAAAAAAAAGCTTAACAGACTGATTTTATTGTTCCCCATTCATGCCAATGTGATTTTTATCTAGATACTATTAAAGCATTTTCATGTAACAAGTGGGAGAAAACAGTATCATCCCAGTGCTAGTAAATCAGTTCATTTGTGCTCTGCAATTTAGTCCATTTTGCTTGTAAGGCAAAGGGAGCTCTTAGGCAGGATTGCCTGACTGAACAAGAAGAGATGAAATGAAAGCCAAGCCTTGAGATTTGACCTCACAAGTGGCTTCATGCACAGCTTATTGTGTAGCACTGAGGAAAGCCATGCAGTTGACATGCTGTACTGCTGCAGTGCTGGATGCTCCTCAGAGTCTGCTGTCAATTACTGTCATGCTAAGAAACATTCTTCAGCTAACAGAGGGGAGCCTTTCAGAGAGTTCAGTATAGACTCTTTCTTGAAAGCAGTCTGAAAACCACCTGTGATGCCCTCCAGTTCTGTTTAAGAAGTCAATGTAAAGTTAGCAGCTGATAGAAACTTAAACAACAGCTGTTGTAATAAGACTTTGCATTTTGAATGATATCTTTTGCTAATAGTCCGCAGATGTGTGATATCTTACATAAGAGAATGTTAATACAACTCCATGGGGCAGGGAGGAGCAGTAGGCAGGTTTGGCCAGCAGTGAAATTAACTGTCCACTGGGCTATCAAAAATAAACGTGGGTCTGGAGGTGGAGAGCTTGCTGCCCCTATCAGCGAATGGCATGAGGATGTCAGAAAGCTGGAGAGCAATTTCATAGAACAAAATAGTTATATCATGCAACAGATAGTAGCTGTAAGTTGATAGTTTTTTTGGCAGTTGTCACTTTCTTTGTGACTGATATTTATATCTGTTTAGTCTTATACAGAAAAATCCCCTAGTTCAATATTTTGTAGCAGTTACTTTGGCTTCTGTTTAGTATACAGCCTGTTATTAGTTTTATCTTTAGAAAATTGAAGTAACCTAATGCTTACTTTTGTAGGAGTCAAGGGGGTGGTTGAGTCACCATCCCTGGTGTTCAAGAAATGTATAGATGGGGTACTAGAGGACATGGTTTAGTAGGGAAATATTGGTGGCAGGTGGACAGTTGGACTGGATGCTGTTGGACGTCTTTTCCAACCTTGGTGATGCTATGATTCTGTGAAATTCTTAGTCTTAAATGACAGATAGAGTGTACTTGGTGTTCTTGCTGTATACACTACCAAAAAGCCGATGCTGGAATTACTCCAGCAGGTTGCCTAAATATAAACTTCCAGTGGAGGTATTTACCATGTGTCCGATGTGACTTATTTATCTTCAGATGTAGTATAACAATAATGAATTTGATGTACCTTAACAGAGAATATGAAAACAGCAAGAGAAAAAAGAAGAGATATGTGGGATAATATGAAAGGCACCTAACCTCTTCCAGTGTCTATTTAATCTTACAGGTAGCTTTAAGGAAAAAAAAAGAAGAAAAAAAAAGTCAAGATTTTGCTTGGCTAAAAGTGAAGCATGCTGTTTCTGTTCAGGCATTCAATTTCAAATTACACCACATTTCATTCAACTTTGATGAATGTGAACTTACTGATTCAAACTGTTTCTTTGTGTTACAAATTCCCCTAAACATAAGATCATGGGCTCATGTCGTGGGGTGCCTGCCATGAGAGTCTTCATGTGAAACAAAATGCTCATCTGTGTATCTCAGTGCATTGCTTGCATCCTTTCACTTCTCCAAATGCATTTTGTAAAGATTGGCTCAGCTTAGTGAATCTTCCACAGTGTACTTGTATTGGGTGTGTGCCTACAGGACAGCTTAAGGATTTTGGTGTATAACAAGCAGTTTGGCACATTTATAAGACGGGACATAAGTATGCAGCAAATCATGTTCTTGCTCAATTCTACAACTGCTTAACTGGCTGAACTTGGCATTTGAAAATATGTTCTCTTTTACCTAAACAGTCTTTAGTTGCAACTGAGGTGGAGCTTTGCAAATCCACAGAGCTTTGCTCTAGTAGGTATAAGCCGTAGCAATTTAGGCCAAAAAAAATTGTATTTAAGTAAAGTTTTTTGGAAGAAAAAAAAAAAAACATAAGAAAAATAGGCAGTGACATGTTCTTAACTGTACAGTTCATTAGGATAAAAGAACCCTTGAGCTTTGAAGTAAAATGTAACCCTTGAGAAGGAGCCCGATGCACATCTGTGTAGTTGCACTGGAGACAGTGGAACCACACTAATTCATACCAGCTGAAGTGCTGGCCCAGGATTTCGTGGCCTTTATAGTTCCTAGATGTTTCCTTTTAAAATAAATATTTACAATTTCCTGTAAATTTATTGCTGGGTGAATTGTGCCAGAGGAACTGGAACAACCGTGGAAACTGAAGTTCACTATTAAATCATAGGAAAGAAAATGGGAGTATTGCAATGTCCCAGACTTCTGTAAGTGCCAGTGTGTTTTTACCACACCTGTAGAAACCTTCTCTCCCCATGTAGAAGTATATTTCAGCCTCTCTGGCCCCTTCCATTTGTGGCTTCTCTCTGCTGAGTCTTTCGACTGGTCCTTGTCCATAACCAGTTATACCTACAGAGCCCATGATTGGTGCCAGAGAGCCTCCGCAGCCTCTGCAGAGGTTGATGAGCATCAAGCCTTGGTCAACCCTTCATTACTGTAGTAAATAGTGAGTTGGTCATTACTTGCATGTTGCCCTGGCTTTCGAGGCCAGCTGCCCGGTTCTCAGACCAACAGCATGTATCTGGCATCTTTCAGATCTACCTACCTGTAAGGCAGATGTTTCAGATCAAGACTGTGGTATAAGTGTGTTGTCCATGACACTGTGTATAAAGCCCAATGGAAGAATCCTCAGGAACTCCTTGCCTGGAATTTATTAATAAACTGAATAACCTTATTATGAGAAATGTTGGATTTGATTGCAGAAATAATGAGGAGAAAAATTCAGGGTAATTAACAAGAATGATATTTGTCTAGGATTCGGTAGAGAGCGTGACTTGTTTTGAATGGCTCTGTAAAGCTGGTTTCATTATGTAATGGTCATATAACCAGTATGTGGTCGATAGAGGTCCCTCTGCCCTCTCTCTTGGGCGCTGTTTGGAATGCTACAGTAAATAAACAAAAACAAGCAATTCAAGTGTCTGTGTCAGGTCAAGACACTGAGCCAAGGATTGCTTGTGCTCCAAACTTATTTCCCTTCACCTCAGCAAAAGTCCCAGGTCTTGGCGATGTCGACTAGTAAACAACAGTGTCATTGTTCTGTGTGCTGGAGCTCTGCGTGAACAAAGGGAACTCACAGAAGTGGGAAAGCTCGGTGACTGACACCTCCATGAGCTGGGAGTACAGAGCAGCAAGTGTAGTTACAGAGTCTGAGGCTGAGGAAGTAGCTCTGATGGAAGAAAGCAGAATTGGAAATATCAAAGAGTAAAGGTGATTTTTGTCCCATAGTGCAATAAATTTCATCAGCTCTAAGGGAAAAAACAATGGGGATAGAAGTTGAGGAAACCAACTGGAGTCACCTTGGTGAAGTTTTTGTTCTCGGCAAGGCAAAATGTTCCCTCTCTGATCGTTTCAGCTTACACAGACTTTTACCATCTAGCAGTTTCTGCTTTTAAGATCATGTTCTGGCTGTTTTTCACTGTGGCCAGAGGAGGCAGCTCTCATTCTATGGGGTGAGCGGCATTACAACAGAAGTAGACACTGCTGTGGATCCAAGAGGTTCAGCTTGTTTTGTAGAAGGGCTGTGTGCCAGGGAATTCTTGTTAGGAACGTTCTGCTCTACCTGCTCTTCTTTTGGGCTATGGAAAGATTCCGATTTTTATAGTAGGCTCCTGGCAGAAATGGAGATGTTTCCATATGTCAGGGGTCTGCTAAGCATGATAAATCACCACTGAAGAAGAGGACAGCTCAGCTAAAAAGCTTTCCTCTGTGAGACTCTTAATTGTGGTGCTTTAAGAAGAGTCTTCTGGTGTGTGCATGGAAGGTCAGCACTTGCCATTTATCCCTCCCTGTGGTGGGAAATGATGGAGATGCCACAACGCTTTCTGCAGTTCTGACACTGTAATGTCATAGAGCAGCCTCTGCTTTTACTTCCTAAATTAGAATTTTGTTGCAGATTTGCTTCTGACTCAGTTATCTAATCTATGGGCTGTTACGAGACGATGTTTCTTTTCATGAGAACTACTTATTTTTCCCATAGCTGCAACGTAAAAAATGGCAGCTTATTCATTCTAAAATGAATAAAAATAGTGTGAAGTTCTTGACCTTTCTCAGGAGACGTAACTATGAGAACATCCTTTGTCTTTGTGCTGCTTTTCGTGCCTATAAAGAAAGTGTTTTTTAAAGTTTTCACTTGCAGCAAATGAAAGCACACTTGCTTAGACTGTACAAGACAAATGATGGGAAATGGCATATATTTTCTCCTGACCTTATTATAACGTAATCTCTCAAAGACTTTGGTGGGAGATTTAAATCATAAGCTTTCAGCTTCTTTTTCTCATTACAAATGGATATGTTTGCAGCTAAGACTTTACAGGAGCAGCTGAAATCAGATTTACCCATGCTACAGCGCGCATTGGCATTGGAACTGGACCACCAACATCTTTTTAACTGAACGCTAGGAACAAAATAGACTGCAAGCCAAGATTTGACTCTGAAAAGGGG
This sequence comes from Centrocercus urophasianus, assembly GCF_019232065.1. Classification (NCBI taxonomy): domain Eukaryota; kingdom Metazoa; phylum Chordata; class Aves; order Galliformes; family Phasianidae; genus Centrocercus; species Centrocercus urophasianus. The sequence continues at coordinate 1,044,723 of NW_024885310.1, forward strand.
AAAGAGATCGTTATTTATTGTAGGCTGTAGCTTGGTTTTGAAAACATTTCTTTTATAGTCAGTTTTAGCTAATGTAGGTTGCTGAAGAAAGAAATTATCTCCCTCACAAAGGAACACATGAGAAATAATAAGCTTATTAATAGAATGCATGAAACCTGCTCTCTTTTTCATGAAAGAAGGGCCTGTGCCACGCTGAATAAGTTTCCCCTCTGTATGCTGATGTATTATCCACATATTGATGTTACTGCTTCATTAGGAAACCTAGCATTTAAAGCTGCACTCTGGCAGCAAAATCCTTTTTGTTTACCAAGATTGGTCTTAGGAGTAAAAGAGCCAGTGGACTTGTTTGTGAGAGGGAAACAGAGAGTCTGAGAAAGACTGAAGCTTTCTTAAGCTGAAGCCATTTTTGATGGCTGTGTTTTACAGCGAACCTTTTATTTCCTGCACTTTCTCTGGTACAATGCAGCAAAAGCCTGAGGACTTTGAATGTCCATTTTCACTGTATTTGATCTGAATATAAATCAAAATCCACAGAACATGTGTAAGAAAATATCTCCTTTCCTTTCCCAAAGTGTAACAGCTTAGCATGTATATTTAGAAGTTTCTAAATATTTTTCCTTGGTATCAGATGTGTAGAATTCAGCACTCACAGAATTCCCTTCCTGGAAAATGTTAGGTAGAGACTCTAAAAATTACGTTAATGTCTCCATATATTCGCGGTTGTTTTTTTTTAAGTTTATTACAGTAACAACAGTGTTGGTATAAGTGTGATTTCTCTGACATGACTGTAGATGAGCAGCTCTCTAAGTGGAGATGCATCATTGAGCACCACTGGAAGTGTGGTGGTGTAGGCTCAAAGTGGGACCGTGTTTATTTCTGAAAAATGAAAAATGAAAGTGTATTCTGTGCAAAGGCCAAACCAAATTTCAAGCAAAACCGAACACCAAAAACACAGAGAAGGTGTAAATTAAGAAGTTCTGGATTTTCTTGGGAAATACATTTTGAAAAATGCTTTTGGATGTGGAGAAATAAGTAATTTTATTTGACCCAGTGAGACCTGTTTCCTAAAAGTCCAAGGATTGGAGCTGTCCCTGGGGCTGCTGGGATGAAACTCCTTTCCCAAATGCCCTAACGCTCACTTCCCACTCCCTTCCAGGCAACCGCTGTGCTGCTGTGAGGAGGGCAGTGCTGGTGTGGGTTTCCCTTCCCAGAACGCTCTGTTAGGTTTCTTGCTGCCCATCTTGTACTGCCTGATGGCACAAGCAGCTCCTTTCCCACTGCTCCATATGTATGTGAAGGAAGCAGCACTGCCTTGTAGATTACACCTAGCAACAGATTCCCCTGCAGCACCCTTGTATTGCCCCAGTCTCCCCATTACTCCTTGCATCTTGGCTCTCCCGAAGGGTTCCTTGCCCATGTTCACAGAGCACATGGAGAACCGGGCGGTTCTGCTGCCTGGGACATGGGGTGGCTTGGTTTTCCTTCCTTGCTGGAGTGAGGCAGGAATAATGCCCCTGGAGTCAGCAGGCCAGCAGTAATGTAAAAGCAGTATACGTCCCTCCTGTGTCTGTAAATGACAATTACTTCCTTCCATCTCCACGTGGATTCTTTGCAGCAGGAGGACCAGCCGATATAATAGTGATTGGTTAATAACAGGTCCTGGAAATGTTCCAACTTCAGTAAAATTTTTTAAAGTGCCATTAATTCCTGGAGTCCTACTTTATCTGTAAGTGAAATGACTGAGTTTATTACGAAGGAATCTCGCAAACTGATTCTCCATTGAGGCAGGAAGATGCGTGTGCTTTAAATCCTCAGTAGTTCTGGTTTGGATCAGGGGAGGGCGGTTAACAGAGCCGTATCTGCAGTGTGCAGCTGAAAATGAAGCACAACAGTCCCCGCGTGGTTGCAGCGGTTCATGATTTACAGGGCTGAATTCACTGGGCTGCCCCTGCTGCCGAAAACGCACGCTCTCAACCGCTGTTGATTTTTGAATTAAAAAAATGCAGCTCCGTACAGAGTTTACTTCAGTGCTGGATGGCAGAGAAATATAGGTAAAAGCCGTTAATCCCCAGCAGGCTGCTGGGCAGGCGAACAGACACAGATGACAAAAGTTAATTGGCAACATGAGCAGCTTAACAGAAAACATATTTGTGATAATTGAGAGAGTAACGTCTCCAGAAGGGAAACTGCAGAGAGAAGCTACAGAGGAGAAGTGGCCACTGGTAGGTGAGTGGGGTTTTTCAAGCTTTCTCTCAGCTCTATGCTGACTTCTTGCTAAGAATGCATAATGCTCAAAGTACCTAACCAAATAGGATTTGCTCTGTCTGAGGGGGACAGCTGTGCAATTACTGCCACTGGTTTCTCTTACAGCTGCATTATAAGCGTGGTGAGGTATAAATTAGGTTCATCTCATAAGGGCACGGTTGGTTTTGTACATGGAGTTTTATTCTGCATTTTTGTAGATGAGGATCTCTCCCCAATAACTGAAAGAGCTTTGGATTTATTTCTTTTTCCTTACTCCTGCATTTTTTTTATACTTGAGGTTTTTCTAAGAATTGAATTCGGACAGCAAAAATTTTGCCAAAAAGCTGAGAGAACCCTTGATTAGAAAACAGTGCTATGTTTTTGCTAATGAAGAAGTATTATGAATCTAATAAAGAAGAACGCATTGCAAAGCACATTTTGGCTTGAGCTATTTTTTTTTCTTTCAGGAGAAACTAAATGTAAATTACATAGTGGGAGCTTGTTGCTGTGCTGCTGGAAAGGAAAACTGGCTTTTGTATTCATTGAATGATACTGATGTTTAAAGCAGTGATGTGTGTCTGCCTTTTCAGGGTTACTACTGTAAAGCTCCTGCTGTTTCATTACAAAAAGAATCCCAAGCCAGCTATAATATCAGATGCCACTGTGTTTGGTGTCTCTTCTTTAAAATTTTAATTTAACTTTTTTCCAGAGCCTGCAGACAGTACAGCCTTCCAGCCCACAGGAATGAATGAAAATGTATCATCCTCAGTTCAAAGCTGCAGCGTTACTACTGGTTGCAATAACTCCTCGGCCATCCCTCAGCCCAGCTCTGCTATTAAGCCTTGGCGCAGCAAGTCCCTCAGTGCTAAGCACACAGCGACGTCTTCCATGCTATCCGTAAAGCAGCCCGTACCAGAGCCTCCAAAACCACCCTCAGAAGTCGTCAAAACAACTCCCAATGGCCAAAAATCCATGCTGGAAAAGTTGAAACTCTTCAACAGCAAAGGAGGCTCCAAAGCAGGGGGGACGACGCTTGAGTGTTCCACATCTCGTGACAGCAGTTGTGAAAAGCTAGAGACACTTCCCAGCTTTGAGGAGAGCGAAGAAATCGATGCCACAAATCAGAATGTGAGCAATCCAGGATCAATGTCCAGTAGCCCCAAAATTGCACTCAAGGGAATCGCACAAAGGACTTTCAGCCGGGCACTGACTAACAAGAAAAGTTCTCCCAAGGGTAATGAGAAGGAGAAAGAGAAACAGAAGGAGAAAGAAAAGGATAAAAGTAAAGACACGGGAAAAAGAACATCTATGACCGAAAAGCTGGGTGTGAAAGAGGAACCAAAAGAAGAGCAGACAGTGCTAGCAACAGCAGAGATGCCAAAAAAGTCCTCAAAGATTGCAAGCTTTATTCCAAAAGGAGGAAAGCTGAACAGTGCCAAGAAGGAGGCCTCGGCCCCTTTGCACAGTGGAATACCAAAACCAGGAATGAAAAACACTGCAGGGAAATCCTCAAGTGCCCCAGTTTCTACAAAAGAAAGTGAGAGGAGCCGCAGTGGGAAACCTGGCTCGGGACTCTCGCATCAGAAGTCTCAGCTAGACAGCAGGAATTCCAGTTCCTCTTCAAGCTTAGCCTCTTCTGAAGGAAAAGGCATCGGAAGCCTCAACAGCAGCAACAGCAGCCAGTCTGTCAGTGGGCCGGCCACCACACACAGCACGGGAAGCAACACCGTCAGTGTTCAGCTACCTCAGCCCCAGCAGCAATACAGCCACCCGAACACGGCCACAGTAGCTCCGTTCATGTACAGGTAACTAACTGCTGGGATCATCCCTTTGGAACATGGCCTCTGGGTAGGAGCATTCATTGGAGACGCTTTACTGGGGGAGTGAGGCAACGCCATGGATGCCGTTGGAATAACACATTTATGTATTTACCCAGAAACTGTTGTGAAAGGTAGTCAGACCAAAGTTGGAGGTGGACTCAGTGATCTTTATGAGTCCCTTCCAACTTGGGATGTCCTATGGTTCTCAAGTGTGTAAGAAATTCTGATAGATAGGAGCTGGGATAGTTGTACCTGACACTTCTAATAGTTAATATCCGAATGCTAACGCCTTGTCCCACTGCTGCCCTTGGACCATGTGCATTAGGTTTATTTTACACATCATAACTTGTAAGTGTGGCTAATGGTGGTGGCGAATTAGAACAAATTGAAAAATAGAAGTCGATTAGTATAGGCAAGGCCGAGCACAAGGTCTTCTCTTCTATGCTTGCATTACCCCAGAACTAGATATTCATAAGATCAGCCGTCTGTGAGGACAGCTAACCTCCAGGCCAGCGTCTTGTGTGTGACAGTGGCAGTAGAGGAAACACAGGGAAGAGTAACGAGAAGGAAATGACTAACGAAGCTTTCTGAGGATGTGCTGCCAAACCTGACAACGACAGAAGAAATTCCTGAGTCTAATGGCAAAGTTTCGGGCTTTGACAGCCACATCATGATTTTCTTTCATGCTCCTTAGTTTTTTCAAGCAGTTGTTCTGTCTTTGTTATCTTTTTGCTGCTCGTGCTTTTATAGACCTCTCTCATATCTCTCCTACCTCACAGTGTGTCTTTTCTGGCCTGTTTAGTTGCTGCTCGTGCTGCTTGTAGATGTTATTCACACCGTTTTGTCCACCTTTGTCACTCTCCGCTGTAATTTTTCAGTTGAACGGTATGGTTTTTTGCCCTTGGTAGGTGTAGTGTAAGAATGGTTGGCCGTGTTGTTTTTGTGTTGTTGGTGGGTTTTTTTTGCAAGCAAAATCAAATTTTTAAATGAAATAAAAATGAAGGAGAGAGATGCAAAAGAATTGCTCAGACCTATGTAGGCAGGCAGGAGAAGAGTGACCCTTGAGTCTGCTGATCCCTAGAGTGTTATCTCTGTGTCTATGGAGTAAGGTGCCAGATGCCATTCTGGTATGCAGTCAAGTGAAAATGAATAAGTTGGAAAAGCCTAATATTTGTATTTATATTACATGTTCTGTATTTCTCTTGTTCTCACTTTCATCTACATACATCACCATTACTGTCACATCTTTGACGTGTGGTGGGATCTACTAATGCCAATTTTTTGAAATCTATTTAGAGGTGAAAATTGCTATAGTAGCTTAAATCCATAATGATATCTAACTTTCTCATATTGTTATTCACAGCTATAGCAGATTCCTTAATGTGGATCTGCAACTCAAACACAAACTGTAGGGAAGGGGAATGTGTCTAAAGTGTCACTGTTAACACGCTGTGGTTTTAATCTCTGGAGAAGTTGTTCTACGTTTCATATAAGGCCAAGTGAAATTAAGAACACTACAGTAGTAATTGCTTGCTATGCTTTTGCTCTTGTACAGCACTTCTTTTGACAAGAGAACTTCCAGCTGCTTGTTGATGTGGCTCTTAGAGCAAAACACAGCACAGGCAGTAAAATGAAGTAATCCAAGATACGCTACTGACATCTGACAGTACGTTCTCATCACGTCCCATTTACATGGCAGCCATCGTGTCAGGTAGCAAATTGGTGTTATCCAGTCATTTATTTTAAAATAAAAATGAGTGTCATTGCTGGTTACGGAAGAATAACCAGCAGGAGTGTAAGATGCCATCACACACTACCTGCTTTATATTTATGTAAAGCAAACTATTAGAGAAGGTCTGATTAATCACAACAAATGATGATATTGATAATTGAAGTGAACTGGAAACACAAGTTTCTTAGGACCCCATTTGAAGAGCTAAGAAGCCTATGTTTGGCCATGAATTTTTTATTTTTCACAGCTGAGTGCTTGCTTCCATTTCTAAGACATAGTTCAAAATGGGACTAATGAATTATGTAAAATCAGTCTGCTGGTCTATTCTGGAGGGGCTGATGGCAGGTGCAGTTGTCTAGTTGTTCTCTGTGAGCTAATTTTGATGGAGGCTGTCTGCACATCACTATTTTGCTTTGTCTTACAGATCCCAGACAGAGAATGAAGGAAATGTAACAGCTGAGGCCAGCACAGGAGGGGTCAGCATGGATCCTACTCTCTATGTCAAAACTGGACAGCCTGCTGTCGAAGACCTCTCAGGTATGTCTTGCAGGATGATTTACCATGTTGCAATTAAGTGAGAATGGACTAAAGCAAATTTGAAGTCAGGAGCTCTGCTGTAGGGAGAATTTAATTTGCTTTAATTTCTAATATTTTATTTCCTATTAGTAATGGTATTTTTTAACTGTTAGGCAAGGGAAGCTGGGTGTCAATAACATGAGTAATAGATACTCAAGTTGTATGCAGTGGTGAAACCACTTGAAACTATTTCTTGAAACCATTAGGTGTTCTGGGTGCATATTGTCTTCTGGGATATGTGCAACACTTTTCAGGGCTGATTTGTAGTGAAGATCCTAAGTATTCCCATACGTATATATATGTAAAGGAAACTGCTTTTCTTGCTTCTTTGCTTGCGAAAGAGAAGTGGGTTTTTTTCACCAAGAAGAGACCAAAATCCAGTTTCAGCTTACTGTGTCTAGCATGCACAAACTGGAGCTGATGTAAACTGATGAGAATACTAGCAAGTGAAGTTAGAAAGTGATTTGTACTTTTTTCTTGGATTCTTATTTGATCATTAGCAATCATTTTTTAGCTTTCCTATGGTACCTAAGCAGTTTCTGATAACCATATTCTATTTAGGGTCTAAAATGTACACTTAAGCCACTGTCAAGTCTCCTCTTTCCATTATGATTTTAGCAATGCCTGTGATGCTCTTTATTGGATACTATTACAGTTTATCTCATTAATCATAGAATATCCTAGGCTTTTTTATTGAGTTAATTTTGGTCTCCTCCACATTAGTGTGAGTTTTGAGACTGATTATCCTGCCCGGAAAGTCATACAGCTATAATTTTCACACCTGGATTGATTTCATTTTGCATTATATTTTCTGTCAGTGCCACATTTGTGTATGCACACGCTGATGGCAAAGCCAAGCAGCATCATTGGTAAGGAAAAGGGCTGCAGAGGTGCATAAATGGATGTGTGTAAACGTGTATAAATTGTGTAAAAATGTGCTTTATACATTGGTTAAAAAATAAAAAGTCAAATGGCCTTGTGCCATTTTGATAAAATTTGATAAAATTCTTGATAAAATTTTTGGGTTCATACTTAGATGAGTGAGTGAGTTCAAAGTATGAAACACAAGATGTACAGCTTCATAGGCCTTTTCAGCATTACCTCCTAATTGTTGGGTAGCCTGCCCTGGCCTAGATGTCTTCCTATAAACTGGGAAGAATTGATAGATCACAGAAGGTCCTTAGTCTTCAATGACAGAGGTTGTATAAACACCAACTATTATTCAGGTAGAGTATTTGTTGGGATCCAAGGATGCAGGATGACACGACAGCCTCAAGGAATCGAGACGCAAAACCCAGCTGTGTGTAGCCAAACTCCACAGACAGCAGCAGTCAATAAAGGAGTCTTAAGGGAAAATGAACAAGCGGAGCAAAGTGGTCCGTTGATCCAAATAAATTAGAAGGAATAAGTAACAGATTTCTTCTTTCCCTCCGTAGCAGCTATTGGAGCTTTGGTATAAAGCGTATCTGAAACAGAAGAGTGCAGGTAGGGAAAACAGGAAGCTGTGTGATTTAATGGAATCACCTGCTCACAAAGAGCCACTAATTCAATAATTTTTAGTGACACTATCCGATGTCTCTCTACATTTGAAGTAACTGAACGTAATTTAAGTTAAAAAAATTGTATTGTATTGTGATTTAGATAAGTGATAGCAATAGAAATTAATTTCCATGCAGTAAATCTTGTGTATGTTCAGTTACGAAGTTACTTACTGTTTGCCTTCATCTCTTTGAGAGAAATGATCTGTAAAAGAGCACTCTGACCTTTGTTAGACTGAAGGCCTATAAATATTTTATGTTCTTTACAGCAATAATTTGTTTTCTGTCCCAGGGACCCAGTGGCTAAAGGAATCCCTCATGTTAGATGGCTATTTCCAGTTCAGCCTGATCATAATTATTTGATCTTGGGCCTAAGTGAAATTTATTGTTAGGTTATTTCCTAGGGACTGGAAACCTATAAAACATTGCTAACATGGACACTAACTGAGTCATCACTGTTTATTTCAGAAGGGCTAATGATGATATAAGAATAAAAATCTATCTTCCCCTCCCTAGATAGTTCCTTGTAGTCAGGGCTTCAGCTCTTCTGTTAAGTGCTTTGTGCTGCTGCTGCTTTGCAAGTAAGAGTCTGTCACTTGGTCTGTCTGTGCCACCAATCTGGCATCCTTCAGCAACATGAAGTTTAAGGCAAAGAACGTGGGAAATGCCAGTGATGAAGTAAAAGGCTATTTGGTCTGCTCCTTGTTGCTTCTGATTTGTATAATATGCAGATGGCCATATAAACCAGCTGTTGTATGGATGACCACTATCCTCACAGCTTAAAAATTCACGACTTGTGCAGAAAAGGTTAATATGAAGTGTGTAGTTTTGAATCTGCAGTAGTAATTTCTGTAGTCGTGAGCTATAAACCCTTTAGAATGGTATCATTCCCTTCTGTGCCCAGCAAGTTCTGTGATGGCTTTTTGGAGGTGTTCTGCTTCAATGTGGAGCTTACAAAAATCTGTTAGCACTACTGGAAGTCAATAGTCACTTCTCTTCAACCTATTAGAAGATTTAATTATATACAACTCATCTGAACTAGCAACCAAGGCATTTCTTAATTAGCAGCTGAGGGCAAGTAAATAACTTACACTGAGACACTAGAGGGATTTTAATGTATGTAAACTCTATGTATGTATGTATGTAAATATTAGAGAAACGTCTCTGAGACAGATTCAGGCAAAGGTAACAACTCAGTTCTGTGCTGTTTCCTGCCCTCTCCTTTCCAATGGCTTGTTACTCCTCTAGGAGAGGATCCAGAAACTCGGCGATTAAGAACTGTGAAAAACATTGCCGATCTTCGACAGAACTTGGAGGAAACAATGTCCAGCTTGCGGGGAACCCAGGTCACTCACAGGTGATGACATAACTTTATTTGTGAGAAGATGTGAAGCACGTCACAGTGTGAAGACCACACTGAAAATGTGGTCTTACTTTGCATCTCTTAGATCTAGCATCTTTGGAAATTGATTAAGACTGACAGGTGAAGATACCGTTCTTTTATTTTACCTATAAAGCACAGATCTTGGTTTCTGTTCAGTGTTGATGAAGCTTAATGATGAGCGACTGATGATGGCAGTTTGTATATAGAAACAAAGTTGGAGAATAAGCAGCACTGGTTGAAGGCATTAGGTAGTGTTTGAACATGGGTTATCGTTTAAGATGTTTCTTCATCTTACCCCTTAAAAAACTTCAGTGCATTACACCCCTCTCCCCCAGTGTGTAATATTTTGTTTAAACAAGCAGGTGAACTGTGCCTGACCCACTTGAAAAAGTGCATAACTTGAATTCCTGGCCAGTCTTTGGACAAACAGTTTTTTTCTGACAGTATTAGTCATCCACGTATATAATTTTATTGTTTTTTAGCAGTGTTTAGAAATCTCCAGCGATATTTAGAATGTGCTCTTACTATGTTTGAACATTCTGTGACTCAGATCTGTTCAGTGCTGAGCAGGAGTCTTGGGATAGTGAACTGTTGGCCCCTAATGAGGTGAGGGGTCCTGTGCAGTGCTTACAGACTCCTGCCCTGCATGAGTTAATTGCATGCATGCTTTGTGCTTAGGCTGTGTATCTAAACTAAGCCAGAACTTGCAAAGATAAACTACCAATGCATGTATTTTTCTTTTCAGAGTTCAATTAATGTGACAGCTCATTAGGGTTTAATTACTGTAACTGTAGGATTCTTAGGTTGTTGCAGTGTATGCTCAATGCTGTATTGGGATTAGTACAGTGCTGGTATCTTTAAAAAGATCCGCAGTAATAATTTAAAAGAGAAGTTATGCTATGTTAGCTGAGCAGGAAAAGAAGGATTCCCGTGGGTAAGAGAAGTTGCAGCTATGGATCTGGAAAAAAGCATTCAGACCATACTAGCATTATTCTAGAAAGGGATGCAACGCACTCACACTCTCAGACATGCAAAATATGACTTAATATAGCTGATGCTTGTAAAAAACAATATTTGTAGGCTGTGACCTGAAATAGGTTCACAACCAGAGCTTGGTGTAAATATTGTCAATATTTTGAAAAATGTATTCAGTTCATGAATATATAAAAGATACTTTGGAAAATATTGCTTTTCTTACTTCCTCATTTAATCCTTTCTTTAGTGTAGGTATGGCTCTCATCTCCTAAGTCTTTCAGAAATGCAGGCAGAAAAAGAAAATGTATCAAAAGACAGTTCTTGATTTGTTGTTCCTTTCCTTGTCTTAATATCATACTCCCTTGCTTAGAGTGGCAAAATGTGGCATAATAGAGTTATATGTGATTGAAGGTGGAGAAAATGACACTTGGATACTGTGGATAATCCGTTAAAAGTTCCTAAGTCTTCTACCGTCTATTTTGAACAGTAGGTGGCCTGAGTGCAAAACTATCACTGTTTAAGAGTGGTGCTGGAGGGATGGGCCTAACTCTCAAAGCTCTGTAGCAATTGAATTCTGTTAATGCTTTACTCCTTTGTGACTCGGTAAACAATCTGAGCATAGATCTTGCAATCTGTACGTAACATCACCTGAAGTCCCGTGATCTACAGAGCAGTCCGCCTTTGATCCAACGCTTTTCTTTTATTTTTAAATAGCACCTTGGAAACGACATTTGACACCAACGTGACCACCGAGATCAGCGGTCGCAGCATTCTCAGCTTGACGGGACGACCCACCCCTTTGTCATGGAGACTGGGGCAGTCCAGCCCCCGCCTGCAGGCAGGTGATGCTCCGTCCTTGGGGAATGGCTATCCTCCCAGAGGGAACGCCAGCCGCTTCATCAACACAGAATCAGGACGTTACATGTATTCAGCACCTTTGCGCAGACAGCTGGCATCCCGCGGTAGCAGCGTCTGCCATGTGGACATCTCAGACAAAGGAAGTGATGAAATAGATTTGGAAGGCATCACCATGGATGCCACCGGCTACATGAGTGATGGAGATGTGCTGGGCAAGAATATCAGGACTGACGATATCACCAGTGGGTAAGTGCCTTTTTTTTTTGCTACGTTATCTTCAGGTTGTGCATTTTTGCATTGCGACTGTACGCCCTGTGACTATTGGAAAATGAATGAATAAATAGAACCACTGCAATGCTGTTGGTAAGCGTTTGGAGGGACAGCTCATTACCGCAGGTAATTTAGTCAATGAGATTTAAGTTTATGTGTGTGTTGAGAAGAATTATTGCTGTAGGTAAGTATGATTAAACGTTCTGCTGAATCAGGGTCGTCGTGGCGAGCCAAGCACATGCTGCAATGCTCATTTATGCCCACAAGATGGGGAGAGTGAGGCATTTTTTAAACTAACTGAGCGCTTCAGCTGCCTGGATGTTTAAGGAGAACATTCATGGAGAGTAAATGAGTTTACACCTTGTTGTGTGTGTCAAAACAGTTGTACATATGAATCAGATCTAAAGAAGAGGTTCATGTATAGAAGTGTGAACTGATAGAAAATTATTATCAGGATTTTCAACGTTTTACCTTCACTGTGAATGGTTAAAAAATGAAAGTATTGGAGGTCGGACTGGATGATCTCCAGAGTTACCTTCCAACCTCTATGACTGTGATTCTTTGCTCCAAGGTTGGTGTTTAGTTAACTGTAGGAAGGTTAGTTTTTGTTTCTTAGCTCAGATGCATCAGTGTTAGACTAATGTTGAAACTAATCTGTGAGATGCAGGTGGCTGATTCACTTTTCTTCTTCCCTGCCTGGCTGCCTTGAATCCTTTGCTTTTCCAATTTTTTTTTTTTTAATAAGTGATGTCAGTTACAGCATTACCTTGTTTGGAAGATGTAGTATCTCTTATCGAAATACAGAGCTGGAATTCAGGTGCTTCATTGTCACTGATTTGATCAGGAAGTGGTCTAGAAGCCTCCACTCATTCTGTCCTTTCTGAATCTTTGGATGCTTTCAAACTGTTCTTTCTGAAAAATCAGACTTCTTTGTTGAAGAAGCATATAGATATGTTGAAGAAGCCAGTGCAAAGAATGTATAAAATCCTATTTCAGGTAAAACTCCACTAGCTGTTAATATGTTAATCATGCATTGTACTACTAAAATGACTTGTTTTCATAAAATGAAGCAGCCTACACCTACATTCTGTTTGTTGTAGTAACAGTTATTGCATTTCTTGTGGACTGTGACTTTTATTCAAACTTATGTTTGTCTTAAATAACTTTTGTTTTAAAATAAGGAATATAAGTTCCGAGTAGCACCACCAGTTTCTGTGGAACACCAAGGATGAACTGAGAAGTGTCCCAGGCAGAACTGTCATCTCATGCGTTTGCTTTTCATATCTTAGAAGAGCTCCAGTCTTTGCAGATTCAGTGTCAGTCAATGTACAAAGATCAGATTCCAGGTAAAGGGAAAGGGAATAATGAGAAAGCAGTTCAGTTTATGAACGCTATTTCCAGAGAAATCTGTGTCTCTGCTCATCTCTGAATATCATTTCCTTTTCTTTGACTACCTAGTCATCCCATAGAGTTGGGGATATAACTTTCCCCATAGAAAGGGGAAGTTACCATAGTCTGAAAATACAAAACTGGTCTTAGATTCCAGGTTTGAGGGACTCATAATAACACGTTTCTGTCGGTGGTACCTCTGTCACTGAAGTAGTATATTGAAGCAGTGAGCTAAATCGCAGGCTGGCAAATATGACATTTAGCAGAACAGCTCCACAACAGCTCATCCCTTGCCTTAAATGTTGGAGTATCTTTAACTGAGAGAAAAATGATATGAATTGAGTACTTGACTCTTATTTCTCTCTGGTTTTTGAAGAGGGGCAGTAGTTTTCCTGCTTTTACTTATATGACCATCCAGAAATTGATAAATGAGATCTCAATTTAGGACAAGAATAGTTGTATATAAATTCCTTTTTCTTCTTCTCACTTGTTGCCTTTAGCTACAAAAGCCTGCGTTGCTAAATAATGTGAGTTTATAGAGTGTTATTGGAACTGTCAAATCAGTTCCAAGAGCAAAATCTATATTAGAGGTCAATCCACAGTCAGAATGACTTAGCTTCATTTTCAGATTATCACTGGGGTTTGAAGCTTGAGCAGTTTGCAGAGCTTCTTATTGCTGCACCAGTAGACATTTGAAAGGAGCGTTCCTGAAAGCAGCCTCACAACATTGGGGTTAAATTGTCTGTGGAGAGAAATGGCGTGCAAATTCCTTGACAAGGGAGTATTGCAGTATTGAGTTGCAATAACAGCATTGGATGTAATCCCCAAATCAACTGGGAGAGGTAAACTTTCTGTCAAAAAGATGACGATGTTACCTTTGGTGAATCTCACTGACGCCTATTCATGCCGAATGACCACATGCAGTGTGAACAGATGTTTTGGTAGCTTCATGGGTTATCTTCATTTTATTCTCACCTACAAAAACAGAGTTGCAGTATGTCTCTGTGAGAGAGGAATAATAGGCTGCTTAGAAATCAGACGAGTTGCTTGTTAAGAAAGCATCATTGCTACTTGCTGCAGAATCTGAGATCAGTGTTAGGGTGAATGTGTCCAGTATTTTCAGAAGCTGAGTTACTGTATGCAGAAAACAGCACAAGAGGGCATTTATATCATGAATAGCTCTTTATTAGCTGATGTATGTTTCACTTTGTCATTTTCAGAATTGCTCCAGTGCTGTAGTCTGAAAACCTTGGATCTGTGTTTTCATTGGCAAACTGATAGGGAAGGAAGCCAAAATATTTATTACAGCCAAAATAAATTCAATAGCCAAGATAAACTATTTGAGCCCTCTGATCCTGATGCTTTCTCTGAAATGCACTGGGTCATGGGAAGTTTCATTTGGCCTCTTTTAATAAGTCTGCTCAGGCAGAGCTCTGGCATACATTGTTAGTATTGATTTCATAGGTTAGAAAGAATACCTTTTCCAAACAGGCAGAAAATACCAGTTAAAACTAAGAAGGTCTTCCGGTGGTGGATCGAAGGTAAGAAGCAATCTTCTTTTGGAAGCTAATACATCAACAGAGCAGCAAAGCACTCAGACTGGGATTGGTGCATTGGGTCCTGGTTCCTGGTGTCTGGTCCTCCAACACACTGGTCTGGCCTCCTTGTTTGGAGAGTTCTGTCCACTTCAGCCTCCCTTAGCTGCTCACATACGTGTTTCTACCTTCTGCCTATTTTTTTTCTCCTGTGTTCTCTCTAACGAGATGTAGAGTTCATTTTGTTTTTATCTGTCCTTGGAGTGGAACAACAGAGCTCTTGGTCAGAAAGGCATCTTAACGTTATTTTCTTTTACTTTAACTAATCCTCTGACATTGCTTTCATTACCTTAATGTGCAGATTTCTATGCAGAATTAACAGCCTGGTCGTATTGATTATTCCCAGACACAGATTTGCTCAGGAAATGGTCTGTGATCAGCAAACACCATTCAACCAATGTTCCTTGTTGTAGAAACATCTGTTGCAGCAAAATGTAGGTGTGCTGGTTGGACAAGCCCAAGAACCTGCACTTGGAGGCAGCGTGGGCAGGAGCAGTCCTTAGCCCTTCTTTCCATTTCATTAAGATCCCCATGTGTTTGCTGCAGTGAAGCTGATCCATTCCCATCCAAGACCCCTGTTTCCACAATCAGTTAATGTGTTCGTGTGTGCGATGCTCGTGGGATTCTCATTCTTGTTTATTCAAGCCCTTATGCTCTACGTGGATCTTTCTACAAGCACTTAAAGGAAGTGAATTCAGAACACAGAGGAAAGCAAATCACAAAGGAGATCAGGCCACAGTCGGGTGCAGAATCAGACTTTCCGTCACAAAAGATGAGCTAGAAGTCATTTTTTTGGCCCAGAGCTGTGTCTGCCTTGGAGTGACATGGGCCAGAACCAGCACTGAAACAGCACTGTAAAATGCAGAGGCTGAATTTTAATAGGTGTATCCATTATTTCCATTAGGAAGCAATGAGGAATTCAATATGAAGAGCCGAAGAGGAGCGTTCATTTTAGTGAATGTTCAGTAATGCAGTGGATATTTGCAGTGTTCTTGTGTCCCAGTTGCTGGATTTAGTACTATTTATCAGTCAGGCAGTGATACATATATTTCAGATGTTGCACGACAGAACTTCGTTTGGGTTTGAGGCTTAAGAAAAAGAGAAGAGTTATACTTTTTGCTGCTAACTACATTTGCTCTTGGTAGCAGTAGTTAAAAGAAACCATTTCCTTCTGAGCCACCTGCAGCAGAAGTGGTTGCTGCCACAGGTCATTATGTGTGGCTGGCTGGCGGTCAAGAGGCTGAGCTAATTGTGGTGTAAGCAAGAATCTGTATGCCCGGTACACTGACTGAATGCTGGCTGTAGTTTTTTCTGACCCTTTTCTTCAGAAATTACCTCTGTTAGTTGTTTTACTGCACTTGGAATGGTGTGATTTCATTGCTAAGATATCATCGCTGCAGTCCTTGTGTGGCTGTAACACTTAACCGTGACTGAGAATCATGAGGGAGCTAATTGTGTCTTCCTTCTCCCTCTGAGAAGACTGTTTATTTGAACTGCCTTCTTTCTCTCTTGCTGGAACTGGCTCTTACATTTTGCACCTTTTGACACTGCAGAACAGCAACGCAGCTAATAAGGAAGTCAAGCTCAACATTTTGAGTTTTATGAAATAGTACTAGGGAGTCTTTATTTCTGACTTCTTAGTAAGCTGCGATGAAATTGGGTCAGAAGACCTGGGTTCTTAAGTTACAAATGTCCTGGTGCTAAGAAAATAAAAAGGAAACACTGAAATTGGTGTAAATAGCATCCTAAGAGCTGTAGCCAGAGATTTTTAGAGCAGGCGTGGCTAGAATGTTACATAAGCATTTTCGGTGTTACTGATGTTGTAACATTACTACATTACATTTAAAATATGTGTTCTCATAGCACTTGCCTCGTATTTTCAGATTTGACATAGGTAGACATCTGAGGCCCGTAACTCACAACCTTAGAGATCATCTGGAATGGAGCATGTTATCCAGCACACCATTAAAAAGCCATCAGCAAGCCTCGGACAATTTAGTAGCACAGTCAGGAAGCAAAAGACAGTGTTTATAGTAACAGGAGTGAGAATAACTGGCAGTAGTCACATAGTCTCTTTTCTGTCCTCACTGCCACACACTGCTGTACAATGCTTGGGACATACTGAGCCATAAATCGTCCTTGTCTGTAGGACCAGCCCACCATTTGTGGTGTGTGGCATTTGCTGTTTCCTCATGCATACTGCCCAGCTGGAGCTCAGGGAGTGTTTGGGCAGCACTCTCGGATGTAGGGTTTGGGTTTTTGGGAGGTCTTGTGCAGGGCCGGGAACTGGACTCGGTAATGCTTGTGGGTCCCTTCCAACTCAGGACATTCTGTGGCTAAATCCCGTCCGGCTGTGGGGCTGGCCAGCAGAGGGAGATGCACTCATGCGGGTGGGAGGGAGGAGAAAGCGCTGGGAGCCCTGAGGAGCCTTCTCCGCACTCCCCAGTTTTCTGGGCCTGGCAAGTGGCAGCACGCTCTCGTTATTTTCCTTTGGCTGCAAGTAGTTCCTTTCCCTAACAAAATTAAAGAGAGTGATGGGGAGTGGATCACTTATTCTATCACTCATTTCTATGGTTTTCATTGAAGTAGATCCTGAGAAGGATTTAGGCTTTTAAATCAAATCTGTCATATGCAAAACCCCATTTAACTACTGCCAGATTCTGGTGTAACTTTGGCTTGCTCTATGCTGGCAGCCTGCTCTTGTTAGGTGTGATCATTGTCCCATCTTAATGAGTTTCCACCCATATTTCATTGGGCTCAGGACTACTAGTTGCACACCTCTGACCTCTTGGGAGTTTTCCAATGTTCTCTACCTTATTTTGACAGGATTAGGCACTCATGCTGTGCAGGTATACACTCTTGGTTTTTAAGATGTGGCTCCAAGAAGGGACACTCAACTGGGCAAGGGCAGCCGTGCAGAAGTGCAAAGTTGTGGTCATTGATCTGCTCTCCCAGATGGATCATTGGGTAAATTTTACAAATCATCTGGGAATTGAAACCCCCGGACCCATGCCTCCTCACAAATGCTCTAATGGCTGTTTTTTTTTCCTTTGTATGGCTGAAGATGTTCCACTGTAGTGGGCCCGTTGAATTTCACTGGCTGAACTAGTTCTGCTCAGATTTAAACGTGTTTTAGGAAAAATGTGGGAAACAACAGTAAGCAAGATTGCATCATAAAATAATTAGGCTTTGATTAGTCATTATGAAGGCAAAAGTTCTTTTTATGAAGTCCTGAGGCTTAAATGAAACCTTGTGTAGTCTTAGTAAAGTCATCAGAGTCACTGCCCAAATTACTCTGTGAAGTTTGGGGTGATCTATCCTAATGTCTTCCCATGAGTTTTCTCAGTTCTTGCTATCTTAAACATGTTTTAATCACCTGGATGCCTTTAAGCCTGCTTCTGAGACTGTTAATAATTAATATTGGCATTTGAAGTTTCTCATGGCCATAACAAGAGTTTTCCTTCAAGATGCAGTGTCCCATTCATTCCTGAAGGGCCATTCAAATCCAGGACAGATGAAGAGGAATAAGTTACGCTTCAACCTGTGCATATAGAAGGGGAAGATAACTGAGACAACAAAGGGGAATATAAAATATAATAAATAGAGTGCTTATATTTTACATAATGCAATATAAAATATTTGTATGAATATAATCTTATTCACATGCTTTACAGTTGGGAGATTTAACTAAATAAGCTGTGAAACTAAAATATACTTACTACATTTTGTGTAATCTCGTTTCTCTTTTGCCTGTTACTGGAGTGAATGTCTCCTTATGCAGTGATGATGACTTTTGAAACTGCAAGTCATTTGTAGTTTTTTTTCTGGTTTTAGTCTGTGTTTGGATTTGAGCATCCTCAAAGCAACTCATAATTTATTCATTAGTTTTTCAACTGTAACTATTTAAAGATTATTCATAAAAGTCTATCAATTTATAACTAACACACTACCTTAAATGTGAAGTGAAATTGTAAGTTAAATGAACACTAGGTTTATGCTTCTGTGAACCTGAAAGGTGACGTTTGGATTGAATGTTAGATATATGAGCATTGTATTAGCAGTGCCAAACTGAAAGCTAAGGACCTGATCCCACTGCGACTGACTTTGCTGAAATTCACAGGGTTCCAAAGTGGGATTTAAACCAGACTTACAGACAGGCTTTGGCTAGAAAGACAAAGAACAGATCATGATGGGCATTTAGTGGAGAGTGCCAGTAGGGAACAATGAATTGAAGGACTTGGGGGAGGGGAGAAATGACTTAAGTATTAATTCTTAAGTAAAGAGTGCCTGTCCCATCGCAAGCGGTTTGCAAAATTGGGACGGTCATATTCATATGTTAAAGAGTGAAATGAATATATACGGAGTGGTACAAGTTTCCAGACCATGAAGGACTATGAAAGTGAGTGTGCTGTTGGCTGTCTAGATATACCTGAGCAAGTACAGAGTGTGAGCAGAAACCAGGTGACTAAGACCGCTAAATTTTACGGATCCCTTGTGTAACCTGTTCTTGTTCCCTGTAAATACCTTTCAGGAGTGGGAAATGAATCACTTCGGCATTGGAAATAACCTCACAGTATTGCTCTTGGAAGGACTTAGAACAGCATTCAAAATTTCAGAGGCACAGAAAGGATGTATTTGGCTAATGAAAAGAGAAGTTTACAAATCCAGATTGTCCAGGGAACTCCAAAGCAAATTATTTTATACTTGTAATACAGGGCAGGAAGCCATTTTCTTGAAGTGTCGCCTAGAAAGTGTGCTGTGAACTCCAGTTGTGCTGGAATGCATAATACTGCACTTGTTTAACCTGAGTCTTTTCCTAGTGAAAGAAAGAGGTGTGGTTAAATTTATTTCCTTGAAGATGAAGAGTAAAACTATAGAGAAGAGTAATGAGTATTCATTCCTGAAAGACTAGAAAATCCATGTAACCAATGTCATCTTTGTCTCATTCATCAAATTTGAGTACATGCTACTCTAGTGTTGACAGCCAGTCTCCACTACCTGTTGGTACCATCTCTAGAAGATCTGAGCTATTAATTTGATTCAGAAAGTCACTGAGTCCAGATGCTATACTTTTCCCACTTTTCTTTTTTGGGAGTAGGTAGGAAGTATTTTGAAGTGCTTGTTTTTACACTGAACTTGAACTGCTTGCAGAGTTGCTGTGATTTGTGAATTCAGCAAGGCTGAATGCAGTGCTTTTAATAAGTAGATATTTGTCGTGCTTTTAATAAGAAAAGCCAAAGAAATTAAACCTAATTGATAATTGCCCTAATACAATTGTTTGACTGCAGTGGATCACTGTGTAGGAGGCAAAGCTGTTTCAAGGAAAATGCTTGTACTCAGGGGAACGCTTAAGGAGTTGTTAGAGGAGTTGACAGGCACATGAAATTGGAAATTTAGGTACACTCCCAGTGATCTTGTCAGAGATTTATTCTCACACAACCCTAGTGCTGACTGCTTCTGCAGGCGGAAGAAGGGTATTAAAGATGGGGATTAAAGTTTTCTTTTTTGTCTGTAATCGGAATAAGTAGGTTTGGTTTAGAGGTTAGTATAGAGATGTATGATGATTCAGATATCATTGAGAACTGTTAGAATTATACACATAAGGTGAATTTCCTAGTTTTATTCTTCTCTGAGGAAAACTTTGTAAGATTGTCTTCAGAAACATATTAATTATATTCTCCCTTGTCATAAGGCAAAAATGAGCAGCGATAACAACAGTGTATTCATAAAAGGAAGATGGCCTCTGAGAGCCAAGGGGTTTGGAGGGATGGGGAAGAAGGAGAAGAAAGCAATGGCTGGAGGTTTTTGGCACCAGTAGCTTTCTTGCTCTCTTCTCCTGCATAACCTATGAGTAGTAGCAAACTTACTTTATTTTAAAATTGCTTTAATGTCAGTGCATGTTTCTCTGCCACAAGGCAGTACCTCCCCGTGTTCTTTGGCCTCCATGTTTCATGCAGGACTTTAAGCATTATTCCTTCTCAAGTCTTTTCTGAAATTAAGCATTCCTGGGTGGAGAACATTGCATGTAGTAAAAATAAGATATAAAGCTTTCAATCCGTGATTACACAAGCCTGTTTCAAAATACAAAACCGTGTACATCTTGTGTTGTCCTGACGTGTAAGAAACTCGTCGGAACAGTGGGTAAAAGGCATTGTCTGTCCGTGCTCTTGTAAGGTGTCTTGGTTTGTGAAACCTCATGACAAAGACGTTGAATAAATCTGCTGTTTTCCACTTCGATGCCACTGCAGTTACTCTGATCTATCAGCTTGCTGAGCTTCTCCGCAGAGTGTGAAATGTGTTGATATTAGTAGCTTTCCATTGATTTCAGCATGACTAACAACTCCTGAGAGTAACTTGTTTCATTGAACTGATTCTGGTAATAACCATGGAGAACAATCCATTGCAGTCTTTCATCGAAGGTCTAGTTATGTCAGGGGGAGGTGAAGCCTGACAATAAAGCTGAGAGCTGCTCTTTGCAGTACGTGTGCAGTGGGTGTTCACGCAGGAGCAGGTTTCATGTGCAGGCAAGTACCTGCAGTAAACCAATTAACGTGTGTACATGGGCTGTTTTTGCAAAATGCTGTTTATGTCTTTGTACAGCAATGTGGTCTTAAGCTCCGCTTTTCTTTCCCTTTTACTTTAGTAGGTTAAGGGGGAAAAAAAGTTTTTCCACGATATAGTATTTATCAGCTACGTCAAGCAAATGTTAGAATGCAAAGACCTGAGGCAAATTCCACACTTGCTGCAGCAGAGCTGCTCCCCTCTTTTTAGAGTCGTTGTTTGTGAGCTCCGACAACCTCGTACCCGCAGATTTGCTGAACGAGGAATCGTCTGGGGTCTGGCTTTACCAGCTTAGCAATCTCTTTGTTAAACTCCCCAGAGGGACTCCTCCGTTGTTCCAAGGCAGGCACCATAGAGATTCATAAATCTAACTCAAATGCTGAGCAGCAGACTGCATGAGCTTTGTTGACTTTTTACTGTCCCAGTTTTCTAAATGCAGTAATTGAATTTGACTTTGGTAAACTACATCTGTTGCAGCAACGTCTTTGAGGAAAGCAGTAGAAAAAATGCAGAGGCACAACTCGTGCAAACTGCTTTTCCACTCTCCCTCTCCCTGATAGAGGCATTACTAACTGAAGCTAGGAGTGTCTTTCCTTTCTTGCTGTGAATGAGGCTGCCTTGCTGTAAGGGAAAAACTATGTGTCCTTTTAACAGAGGAAGATGTCTAGTGTATCAGAATATAATTCAGTGAGCTGCTGTCTTTTCACTCCCAAGGTAGTAAGAAATGTGTTATCTTAGCAATTGGTGAAATATCTTATCCATACCTGTCATTTCCTAATACCTAAAAATAATAGCACTTCTAAAAGGCAAATGTCTCTAAGTCATAGTTACAGACAGAAAACAATACAGGAGCTGGAACAAGATTGAAACAAGGTTTTATTTCACATTGCATCTTTGAGTTCTCTCTGTAAATCTTGGGTTATTAATTGTTCATGCACCATTGAAAAAACCTAGGGTGAATTCACTGTGATTTTTGCAGTTAAATTGTGAAAGGTTTGAGAATTCCCCTGTGATGTCCACACAACATAGTTCAGCATGGGATAAACTGTGCTTTTTGTGGTAGGAGGGGATAAGTGATTGTATCATTCTCAACTATTGAATGATTTCCATTGAGACAGCAATAATGAAGGGTAAGTATTATTCCTTTGTCTGACAGAATCGTGAGGGTTGGAAGGGGCCTCTGGAGATCATCCAGTCTAATGTTCCTGCTGAAGCAGGCTCCCCAGAGTAGGTCACAGTTATGCTGAAGTCCAGTTCTTATTAATGTGAAAGGTTGCAAGATGGAGTAGAGAATGATGAGAGAGGGGCAAAAGGTCTCCAGTATTATCAAGAATAAACTTTTCCTTGCTTTGTGTTTTGGGAAATATTCTCAACGCGAGAGCATGGGAAATGCGTTCTGCAGTTACAAACACGCTGAAGGTTAACACAGTGCATTAATATCTGAACATTTGATGGGTTTACTGAAAGTGATGTTTTGTTGTTTCTAAGGTATATGACAGATGGTGGCTTGGGCCTCTACACGCGAAGGCTAAACCGGCTGCCTGATGGCATGGCTGCAGTGCGGGAGACCATGCAGCGCAACACGTCTCTGGGACTTGGAGATGCTGACAGGTAAGCTCTCACCCAGCAAATGCTGGGATGCAGTTGTGCATTTAGTTCAAGTTGTATCCAGTGCATACTGGAACATTCTACAGCTTTGGGAATTCAGGTACTGAATACGTGGCTATGACTTCTGCAAAGTATGTTAGGTTACACATTCATGGAAGGCTCAGGATGAATACCAGCTTTGTCTTCCGGTTTCTCACTTGTATTCCCACCTGTTTTTCTGTGTGCATGATGTAACACAGGAAAATGTGAAACTTAATTTTAATAGCTTTTGAAAGAAAAAAGGCCTAATTCTCTTTTCACTTCCAATGATTCTTTCAAGTCCGGTGACTCCGCATGAAAGGTCAAGGCCAAAGATCAACAATTAGGACGGAGGTTAAAAATCCATAATTAACAGTACTGTGATCCATAAAGAAGCAGGTAGATGGACAGTAATGAGCCCTGTATTCTGTTGGAGTTGAGATAAATGAGTTAAATACTTCTGCTTTTAATGGATTGGCCTGTAGCTGCTGCTTTCTCTTCCAAACACAAAACCTGATGAGTGTTACTGTTGATGCAGTAAGTGAACTGTATCCTTTTCCTTCCATGATCTGACCCTAAGATTTGAGTTACAGATTTGAACCAATTTTCAAACCATAAGTTTTGTTTGCTTTTGTTGTCTATCTTTCTGGGGTGTAGCTGTAGTTGATGAGTTGGACACAACTGGTACTCTCTTGATAGAGATGCATGCAGTAAGGTGTAATACCAGGGACAGATGATGATGGAGAAGCTTGTCTTGCTTTCAAGGAAAGCCATGCTGTATTGTTTTGGCTTTCAATAAAAGAATGAAAGCCTCTCAGAGAATCTCAGCTCGGTTTTGATTATTAAGTTAGCATACACTTCCAGTTGGAAAGTATGCCTAGATTTCTCAGGAGCTCATATCTGTTTCTGAAATTTACAACCTAAAACCCATATTCAGCCGAGAGCACTACTCCTGGCTGCCTGTGGGTGAAGGCATTGCCACCTAGTGCTATAACTGAAGACAAACCAAGTATCATGCTTTGCTGCTGTGGCTTTGCCACATTAACCAAAGCTGTATGTATATATGTCCTGTATATAATACAGGATTAGTCTAATGTAAACTGTATTATTGCTTAAGTAATAGTGATCCTTCTGAAGAGGTAGTCCTCCCCTGATAGTTCCTGTGCTTGCTTGGTATATAAGCTGTTCTCACACTTTATTTAATTGTCTCCTTTCCTGAAGATGCCACCACACAAGGACCCATTACATGTGTTCTATAAGAGGTGTTGTTTTTGTGCTTAAATGTTGTCCAACTTAAAATGGGATTGTGACACACTAAAATGCAGTCCCTAGTTAATGTCACATTAAAAATAATTCATTCAGCTCATACTGGGGCGGGGGCTGACACACAGTGAGGACTGTGTGTGATGGGCAAGTTAGCTGCAACAGGAGATCACTGAGGAATTAGCCCAGTGCAAGATTTGGTGATGTTAGTATGTGTTGCTTTGACAGTCTTTTCATTTTGGAATGCAGGCTTATTCATCTTACGTAGAAGATCAGCATTTCCTCACAATAGCTCAGCAATTAAAAAATGGCTCCCCTTTGGTTGCTGGGTGACCATAATTTGCAATTTAAGCAACAGGAAAAGAATATCTTGGTTTTATCTGCAGTTTTACAGGGTGAAAACTGGCCTAAGGAATAGGGCTTTAATAAAACTGGTGTGGTAGTGCATTGCTTTCTTGATTCTGTGGAGAGGGAAGCAGGAGTTCGGAGGTGCTTTACCAGTGTCCGTAGAAACATGAAGATGAAATGTAGCTCGTTCAAAGCAGATTTTGATTGATTGCATGGGAGAATGGGCGTGAAAGGCCATGAACCTTTAAATATAAGGTTAATCATTAAAAAGTTACCAGAGGAACTTTTGCAGGTTGCCTGTTTTGTTTCTGATGTTATTAATTGTAGAAGTCTAGTGGTGAAGCTCTCGCTCTTTGGCTCTGGTAATGTAAAGCACAGACCTTAGAAGGTATATTTTCCCCTGCAGCAGGGAAATCTAAATGAGGCAATTTAATTTAACGCTTGATTGCAAGGTTAATGGAATCATTGCACAACACAGCTGAGCTTATTTATTCACTTTGAGACAATTTGTGTTTGCATGAAACAAAGGCATTTTTAATGAAAAAAGGCATTAAGGATGCCTTTTTATTTAGCTTGTGATTTTATTTTATTTTTAATCTTTTTTTAAGGCTGTAAATTAGCCACCTATGGTTTTGCCTTGTATGTATATGGATGTGGTGTGTACCATCTGGCAGCTGAAGTTTACTTCATGTTGCCAGGCACGGTTGCTTGATCTGAGATCTAATTTTGTCTTGAAGTTCATCTATGCAACTTGCATTTATGAGTGCACACAGATAAGAGGGAAGAAATTTGACACTTAGTTTTGAGTAAATTTTTCTGTAATTACTTTCTTATATAACTTCTTAATTAGATAAGGTAATTGAGACCTGTGCTGACTTAGCACATTTTGGTAAATAGGTCGTGAGGCTCTATTAATGGATATGAGCTTGTCAGGAGTAACTTTAATGCTGTAATTAAGGAAAAGTCAGTATGATTTTTATTTTTTTTTAAGTCTCGGTGATGGAGTCTATTAATAACAACTTCCAAGTGTGATTTGCATGGATTGTTTCAGTTCTGCAGTTTAATTTGAGGCTCTGTGAATTTGAACCTTTGCATAGGAGGATAAGGGAAAAAAAGGTCTTCCCAGTTTGTCGGTTTTAAAGCCCCTTCTCATTGTAAGGAGATATCACATTACATGGTCTTTGTACTTTGAACAGCTCCAACATGTGTGGACAGTAGGTAAAACACGGGTCAGCTGTTGAACGTGGATAAGATTGAACTGCACTTCCAGAGTATTTCTATCTCACGGTGTCCTTAATGACAGCGTTGTCACACTGAAGATTCTGCAGTTCAAACAAGAACAAAATCAGTTTAATTGCCAACTTAACTTGTGGCTGAAACCAGCTCCAGGTGGTCAGCAGCATTTCCTGCTCACGGCAAGATTCTTGGATAATCCAGGTGAGAATGGAGAATGTGAATGGGACAGAAAAACTGAGAGTGAAACAGTAACAGAGCAGATAGCCAGAGGGCATTCCATGCAGAGCACAAATACTCCTACCATACTATGATTAGAAATGTTACTGAATGCAACATTTTACATATGCTATCATTTATAGCAATTTCTATGAAAGGTAAGAATCAGGCTTTCCTAATATCTAAAGAGTAATACTTTGTTGTGATTTTACTTTGTGTAAAAACAGGTTATGGATATTTTTGTATCTCTTGACTCAGGAAATAGCCGATGCTTTGCATTTTCATGGAGGAAAAATTCTAGACCTCAGTATGTTTAAATTCACTATTAGTTAATATTTTGAATCCTATTAAAAGTACAAGATGGCTTAAAAGAGGGGTTAGTGCTCAGGGAAGGAAGGAGATAGTTGGACTACCTTGGCAACTGGGATTACACTTCAGAAGAGTTGAAAAGCAAGCAAAGGCATGTCATCAAGCTGGGGACGATATTGTTCTGTTCTGAAACACAGAGGAAAGTGGAAACGGAGGAGATGTCACTGGTTTTGGGAGGCATCAAATTTCACTGAAAGCAGTAAACTACAGGCACTGTGCTGGTAGGTGTCATGTAAGAAGCTGCATTAAAATGTCTTTATTGTAGGCAATGGTAAAATAGGAAAGTGTAACAACGTACAATTTTGTTAAGGTGCTCTTTGTTAGGCTGTGGATGCCCTGTCCCTGGTGGTGTTCAAGGCCAGGTTGGATGGGGTCCTGGGCAGCCTGGTCTAGAATTAAATGGGGAGGTTGGTGGCCCTGCATGTGGCAGGAGGGTTGGAGATTCATGATCCTTGAGGTCCCTTCCTACCCTAGCCATTCTGTGATTCTGTGATTTGTCATGCAGTTTTTTGCTAGGGCAAGACACCTTTAGTTATTGCGTGTGTATTTTCAGTTTGTCCCCTTAATTGAGGCAATGCAGTTAAAGCTAAATGAGGATGTCTGCAATTCCTGTCTTTGCAGACAAGGGGTTAAGTCCTCTGCTCAGAGAATATCCATTAGCAGTATTATTCCTTTACTGCCCATCTCATCTTTACTTTAGTTTTGCTGCTCGAGCATCGGTATCACAATGTGTAAGAGGAAAAACAGAGGATGTGTGTCTGGACTAGCCACTCAGACTGGAAAGCCTTTGTCCTAGAATGTTAAAACATGAGTGGATTATATTTTAAGCTTCAGACAAGCATAACTCTGGTAAAAATATGTAGAAATAGATATTCTGGCATTGTAATGGCAGTGGAATTCCCATCATCTTCCCCCACAGTATCTCCTGATCTTGCCATATTCCCTTAGGAGAGTTGACGTAAGTGTCTGTGGAGTTCCACAGCAAATAGCCTTTACAGGGAGCTTCATCTGATGGTTCGTATGAAGAGATTCATGGAGGGAGAATCTCCTTTCTGTCAGTAGAGAGGGTTCTTGTATCCCATCTACAGAGACGTCAGGAGATCTCAGTCAGCAGATATGCTGCCAAGCTATTACTAGTGTACCAGGAAGATTTTACAGTTCCTTCACCTCAAGAAAGCTCTGATGATTGTATTTGCATACAGTTTGTATGATACATGTGGTTTACAAACTCTGCTTTTCCCATTTTTTCTTGGTAGGCAGCAGGATCCCCTTATTTGAAGATCTTATATACTAAATCAGCATGGTTTTCTAGAAAATAATTTAAAAATCTGCAAGGTTTCTTTCAGGTTAAGAGACATGAAAAAATAAGTGCCCAACGACTCATCATTCACTATTACTGTACGTGTGCTGTGAGTCACTGCAGTTTGTAAATACATGTCCAGGTATACTTGCTTAATAGCAAAGTCACGGGTGAAATACACACATAACAGGTCTCTCTGCATGACCACCTGTTTGGATTTTAACTGCAAGTTAGGAAAGCTAGCACTGCTTCTAAATATTCAAGCTGTACCTTGGTACCTATATATACCTATCTCTCTGTCTTTGTAAGGTCCCACATTTATCTTGAGAACTGACTCAAACAAACGGGGAAATTCACATTGCAAAGATTCTTTGAAGTTTATGGCTTTGGAACCTGCAGATTAGAATCACAATGCCAAATACTTTTATTTTCCAAGGAGTCTTTTAACAAGCAGTAGTCCAAAGTGGTTTTAGGTTACATAAAGTAATTGTAAAGGTAAGCAACAAAGAGTAGGTGAAGCAGTGGTACAGTAGCTGTACCTGAGGGCTGAAATTAACAGTACCAAAAGGAAAAAAAGCATTCTGCATTCAAACAAGACAGAGTTAGTCAAGGGAGTTGAGATCATTTGGCAGATGGGTTTCAGTGGGCTAAGGGTAGCAAACTATTGTGTGCATAAACATTTCTTCTGGTTTCAAATAGATGCAAGAAGTTTCATTGCTAAGTACAGGTTACAAACAGTTGCTCTAAATATATCCAGATTTATAAGTAGTTTAGAGTAAGTTGTAAAGGCAGACAATACCTGTGAAGCAGAGGATGGTTTATCAAGGAAAGGCATGATAGGAGGTTTATGTGATGTGCAGTAGAGAGATATGGACGATTTATAACTTGTGTGATATGGAGGGGTTGGCTGGGGAGAGGGAACAAACTATAACTGGCTGTAAAGTCTGTCCCATTATTTAATCTGTGGTTTTTAATATCCACTGGAATCGTTATTTGGATGCTCTGGTTAATTCTTTGAAGATAGTTTGTGGAACTCCCTTGAAGATGAAAAGGAGGAGGTCAGAGATGAAGTGGCTTTGTGAGAATTGCCCTCCCTTGGGCAATGAGGTTCTTTTCAGTTTTGTGGCTTGCATGTGAAAGCATTCATGGGCAAGTAGTACTTTTTTTTTTTTTTTTTAAATCACTCACATACTTACTGGAGCACATCTAGTTGGATGAAGGATATTGCTTTCTGAGAAGGATATACTTAGGATGGTCTGATTTTTCTTACTAAACGATGATCTGCAATGAGTTTGCTTTTCACTGTGAGTTGGGGCTGCCCGAAATGTACAAAGTGTTTTGAGTGAGGAGGGGATGAGGTAAGGAGGGTGATTTTCTTTTCAGCAGAGATTGTATTTATTTAAAAATTTCTATCCAGGCTCTAGATTATCACATCAAGTGGTAATAGAGATATAAGATTGATATACATGATGGATACATGGGATATATATCGATATATGATATATATTGGGGGTGGGAGGGGATTGTTTGCCTATTTAACTGACTTCTTATAAAAATGTAATTAGTTTTCCTACTGGAGCTTCCTTTTTCTATGTATCCATGGCCAAAAGAAGCTTTTATTTTATTTACTTTATTTAGGACCTATCTGTTACCCTGAGCCAGTAAGGTAAGCCAAGAATTATCTTCTTCCCCTCTTTTTAGTAGCCTTGCAGGCTAACAAAACAGCTGCAAATGGTTGTTGACATTCTTCAAGAACTTCCTTCCATTAATGAGGAGGTACAGTTCTACCAATCTATGCAAAAAAATCCAAAACCAGAAACAAAGAAGTTACCCTTTACCTACATGTCGTCCCCTCCAGAGTTGTCACTGACATTATAGTTTTAAAACCCATTTTCTGTTTGTTTTTTTTTTTCTTTTGCTTTGATGTAAATACTAAAGGCACATAGGTAAAATCTTTTGGTGTTGCCTTTCTTCTTTTAATTTCTTTTCCTTGTGTCATGCCCCCTGCTTTAGTTACTGTGATTTTGATTCCACATTCCTTTAGGAGCTATTTCCATCTCTGCTTTGGTAGCTAGTTAAAATGCTGTTAAAAGTCAGGAACTGAAGTTCACTACAAAGCTAATAGAGAGTTGCAGGTACTGCTAGGTAGAAACTGAAAGGAAACTACACCACCAAAGGGACTACACCACTGGAATTAGATTTCTTCCTAAGGTGACTTTTCTTTCCATCTGCACCCACTCTTAAGTGTTTGACTACTAAGTTGACATAACTGCTGATGTAGAGCCTCTACTGAACCCCTTGATATTGCTTCTTCCACTGCTGGAGATCAACACTGTCTTTTCTGTTGTATAAAGTGGCTTTTAAAATACTTCAGGCATGTGGAAAATTAAGCTTGTATTCCAAGGGTAAACAAGATTGTAGATACAAAGACCGTTTTGAACTGTATCACAAGCCTTTGTGCTTTGCATGACAAACCGAAGAATGTGAAATGCTTGCTGACATAGCTCAGACTTTGTTATTTGGTTTTCTATGTTGAATGGCAAGAGTGTCAACATAGTATCACAACTGACCTACAGCAGTAACCTCTGAGTTTGGGATTTGGAGATTGAAGAGATAAAAACTAGTAGCAGACAGCTGTCAGACTCGGAAAGAGGAATCCCAAGTATTAGACTGGTGTGGAAACTCATTGAGACCGCTGAAATCACCCTCTGGAAAATGAGTGAGAAGCCTGCAATGATCTCCTTCCCAGGAAGCCTCCTCGTGATATCCAGGTGTACCGAAGGATCATTGCTTATACAGGGAAATAAGGCATCCAATTCGACTAGCTAGCTAAAATGTTTAAAGTTGTGTGTATATCCCATGCATATCCACATCTGCAGCACAGCAGGAACAGCTGTAAGGTATCCACAGCTTTGAGTTCAAAATGTTGCATATTTCGTAAGTAGGTATATCCTTCAGCTGTCCTGTATGACAAATGAAGGAATGTGGGGATACCTTTGGGCTTACTGATGTCGAGAGAAATGCAAAAATCCCTGACTTAGCATCAGTAAGGCAGAAGATGAGTTCTGCTAAAATGAAGGCTTGCTCCCTATTTCCATGGTGCTTCAGAAAGAGGTGCATGCTCTTCCCTCCTCACACAAACCTCATTTACTAATTACAACTGTCTTTTTGTAAGGATGGACATGTCTCAACATTCATATATGTCTCTACACAGCACTTGCTGTTTCACTGACACAGAGTGACTCCTGGAAGCTGGATGGCTCACAAGTGTACGTACGTAGAAGTATGGACTATGATGTGGGAATGTCCATCCCACTGGATTGACTTTCCAGCTCTGGGGAGTAACTTCCCTGCATTACTGCATCCAGCAGTGAGGAGGAAGGGGCAACAGTGCATCATTTTATTTTTGCTCTCTTGAGATTCTGGGCACTGCTGGGTTACTCCTTGATGTCTCAGTAAGCTCCTTGGTGGCCAGCAAACTATTCCGTATTGCAGGACAGTACCCTTCTTATCTTTGAGTCCTACTCTGCTCTTCTCCATTCCTCAGCTTCCTCGTGGTTTAGAGATGTTCCAGGAGTAAGTGACTTTCTGACCTTTTTGTGACAGCTAATAGGATTCACAGTGACGTTGAGGCTCTACAGAACAAGTAATCACTTTGCTCCTGCTCTCTCTGAGCTGAGACCTGGCATCCTGCAGCTTAGGCAGCACAGTGTTAATGCAGCTACATGAAGTTTAAAGACTCCCTGTTATTTTGTAAACAGGCATTAAGTCTTTCACATGATAGTCCCGTGTTGCTTAGGTATATACAGTAGATGTAGATTTGGCCAGGATAAATAAATGCACGCTCTGTACTAGAAACACTTTGAGCTACATTGCACTGCATTATAAGAATGTATGTAATCAGTTTTTATTATTGTTACTATTATTTGCTATTCACATTAAAAATAAAACATCTAATTTTGTTAGCACCAGTTGCTGCAATTTGAAACTAAGTAATTTGATGCAAGTGCAGAACAGTGCAGAGTTAATGCACAAAGCCTCTATCTGTACCGCATCGCTAGAGGCTGTGTTTATGTACGTCCAGGTATATTTGGTCAATAAGTAGCCAGAGGATCAGAGCTAAAAATGAGGGGCCTAATTACTGCCTGAGCAAAGTCCAAAGGCTGAGTTCAGCTCTTCTTAACTACATTTATATTTTTTGTTACTTAACTGACAAACGCTCAGCTCAGCAGCTACTGCAGTTGCCATGTGCTGCCATCAGCCCCAAGTAACATTTTTGTCTTTCTTATCTAATTTTAGCTTTTAATCTTCTCTGATTATGTTGTTAGTTGAAGTTCATTTTCATATATATCAACTAATCCATTCGTTTTGGTTTGGGGGAAATGAGCAAACCACCTTGAGTGTTCAAAAAGGTTTTATTCCTGCTTTCATGTTCACTGTCAAGATTGATTTATTCCTGCTATGAAAGTTGCAACTAGAAATATTTTTCAGAACATGACTCAATGCCTTAAACATCTCTTTGAGACTACTGATGTTATTTGATACTATCTCAGACATAGTTTTGTTTCGTTAGCATTTTAATGCAAAGGTTTCATTTCGTTTTTCACGAATGACTGTAGCAAAATGTTTCACTTGGAAAACTAAAAGTGTTTTGTGTGCACAAAGAGTGAGTAGAATATTATCATTAAATAGCTAGAAATGCTAGACAACTATGTCTGTCCGTGGAAAGAGGGGAGAAGGAAAAGGTGAAGGAAAAAACCAGTAACATGAGCCTGTAGGAGGAGATAGCAGCATCTGTTGCCACCCAAAGTTCACCCAAAGCCTTACACCATACTTAGTCTGTATTTTCAGACTGTATGAATTCTGTAGAGAATGCACCCAATTATTTGTGCTTTGAGAGCATTTGTGATCCACAGGAATCCTGATATGGATTAGGTTGTAGCAAGAAATCTGTTTATACATATCTAGTCTTAAATGTCCATGCAAAACAAAGGTTGAGAATCTTAAAGAAACTTCCCAATTTGTATGCATTCTCCTCTTATTTAATGATACCTGTTTCTGATGTTACTGTCACATTTTAACACTGTTTTCATGAAGGAGATTGTGATTCATGTTGGTGCAGTTATAAAAGTAGAGCACAAGTTGACTCATAACTTGGTTAAGCGCAGCTCTGTGGGAAGAAAGCAGAATTTTCATGACACATTTGCCTGTCTAGTAGTGAGCTGTAGTTATAGTAAAACAGCAGATTCAAGAGACATGAGAAAAATGCAGAGTAAAGCTATCCAATGACCGCTTCTTCTAAAACAGAGCAGTCTTTATCAGTATTAGTTTATGTGAAGTCTCTGAAAGCAATATGAAACACCATTTTACAGCTCAGCCACGCTCTGCTAGTGTTTAAATGGGGCAGAGAGATGAGAGGCTGATATAAAATTATTTTTGAGTTAAAATTTTGGGGTGAAATTGAAAATAAGGAGGTTTTTAAATTTTACCTCCCCTCCCCCCCCCCTTTTTTTTTTTCCCCTCTCTCCCCCTTTAATTTTTTTTCTCTCCCCTTCCACAGAGAGTTGTCACAGAGTAGTTGTGCACTGGTAGATGTTCTAAAGCAAAAACTCATGTTGGGGTTTTGCTGTGTCTGACTTCAGCAAAAGTCTCAGTTTCGGTCTCCTATATTTGAGTCATTTCTCCAACAGTATTTAATTATCTCTGTCTCTGCTGCCTAATTATTTCCTGGAAATGAAATCGTTTCCGCACAAGATACTGAAAGGTGTTAATTGGACTCTTGGCTGTTGCAGAGCTATCAGATCACAGAGGTGGGATGGAAAGAATTAAGGTTGAAGTCCTTGAACTCCCACTTCCCCCTGGATGATTTAACTACGAAAATTAGCAAAGGCTCCAAGGGAATCACCTCACTTTTTGAAGACTTGCATTTTTTATAACCCAACGGAATATTTGATGATATTTCTTCAAAAAGACCCAGTCTTTAAAACAATTATGCAGTTCAGCTACTGTGTCAAAGGAAAGAAAGCAAAATGCTACTCAGAAGCGGTTGCGCTGCTTTTACTGAGACCAGAGTCCATCCCCAGGTTGGCATGGAGCTTGGAAAACTTCAGGTCAAGCATCTCGCTTTTGGCAAACCAACAAAAAATTGAAATCATCCCCCCCGATAATTATTTCATCACTGTAACAGAGCCATCTCTGAAGCAGAGGGTGTAGCCTCAGAGAGAACGAACACGCTGCACAAAGCCCAGGAGGGCTGGGGCTCGGGAAGGAATTACTGGGCAAGAAACGGTTTTGCAATTTTCGCTCTTGCAGAAACGTAATGAAAGGTTATACAGCCTTGCTGAGATCCTGAAGCCTCAGGATTTTTGCAGGCCGGGGAGTGGAGTGAGGAAACAGCATCAGTGGTGATGGTGAGGGGATGCAGCACGGTAAGAGAGACGCCACTGAGCTTTGAACTCGATCAGATGCTTGAGGGCAATTAAACACACAAGATTTCCTACTTTAAACAAAGGCACAGAAGGGAGTCTCCCTGTTTTTCTGTGCTATTAATCATCAAGAGGAGAGAAGAATGAGTGAACGAAGGAAAAAAGAGATGGTGCTGTTTAAAGGAAAGATGTTAGACCCCAGCAGGATGCCTGCTTGAGTTGCATCTCAATAAATAATAAGCACTTGTTATGCTAATAGTCACTATTTCCAATAACATGATTTGCATACAGATTATATGCATGTTAATTACGTTGTGCCCATAGCCAGTAATGTGTGTGCTACGTTTTTTTCCTTTGCATTTTCATTTGCAAAGTGAGGCATCATTTTAATGAATATTGCAAAATTATAGAATGCGAGTAGATAATGCAGTGAATAATGGCGTGCTGAGCTGGGTGCCAGGGAAGTTAACCACGCATCAGAAGTGTTTGTTGGAGGAGCCCAGGATCAGCGTCACCTCTGGCACTGACATCTGTCGTGGCACCTGATTATAATGGAAATAAATGAAACAAAAGTGTGTGTGAATGCCTGATAATGCAGTGTTGCACGACAGTAATTAACCTAGTGTTGGATAATTACTTGGTGCATACTTGTGTGACCCATGCTGAGTGTTACAAGTTGCATAGATCCGAATCAGGAACATCACTGTGCCTTTGGTTGGTGGATTTATAGTGCTTTTGTGCCAGGTGTGGGAGGGCAGGTAACACCTGGTGCTGTGTGGGCGCAAAGTTTTCCAGAGCAAAGTTAGCCCTTACAGAAGGTTTGAACACATTGGAATCAGAGCCATGCTTGTGTTAGGTTGATTCTGGGCATCTTCTGCCCAAAGCATTTCTGACTCATTAGGAGGCTGGACTTCAGTGAACTTTATTTGAAGCGTGTTTCCAGATATGCTTTTTTTTCTTGCCCCCAAGTCTCCGAGATCATCCAACTGCACACCTACCACCATGCTTCATAATAGTGTAGCTATGCCTTCTGTACCTGTAGCTACACTGCTTTTCCTGGTGCTCTGTGTTCAGCTTATTACTTACAAAGAAATAAAGAAAGCAACCCACAGTATCTTGGGAAAATAGAAGAGTAGTCATCTGGCATTCCAGACTAAATATTTAATGTATTTCATAAGGCACCTAGTAGAAATATTTACCTGTTAAGAAACGGTAAGAATATAATTTACAAGTTCTTATCAGATTAATTTTTCGGGTATCAGATAGCAGTATTGGGTATCAGATAATCTCTTCCCTATAAAACACAGATGTTTGGAATTAGTAGCTCAGTTTCAAAAGAAAATAGCTGTTAAATGCAATAGCTCACCACATCAATATTTGGTTGTTATTGCCATTGGTATTCTCACATCCCATGGCAGCTCATTCTGCATGCTTTATACTTATCATAGTATCTAGTGCACTGAAAAGGATTTGCTCATCAGGAGAGAAACTAAATGATTTAATCATTTTGTAGACATGCTACTCGCTCAAGTTCACTCAGTGCAGCCAGCGTGTGCAGGGAATGCGGGTTACTTTGAGGCTTACATTGGTTGCGAGGAGAAGAGAGCTTTCGGTGTAAGTGAATAGTCTTGAACAAGTTTTCAGGTTCCCAGCATTGC
The DNA here is from genome assembly GCF_019232065.1 of Centrocercus urophasianus. Classification (NCBI taxonomy): domain Eukaryota; kingdom Metazoa; phylum Chordata; class Aves; order Galliformes; family Phasianidae; genus Centrocercus; species Centrocercus urophasianus. The sequence goes on from NW_024885310.1 coordinate 1,080,106, forward strand.
TGCAAACACGTTGGCCTTCTGTTCAGAGCAACCCCATGGGTGAGATTTCCTTCAGTCACGCTCCCCTAAGGCTGATATGTTGACTACCTGAACCACAGGCAGCAATACTGTAGGACCATAAGTATCCTCCAGTAAAACTGTTGTTTTATCAGTGCTTAGGAAAGGTCAGAAGTTCATGTGAGCAAGTCCTGACTGCAGCATGTTTGTGAGATAGTGACTAAGTACAAGTTTTCGTACTGCTTAATTAAGCATTTCTTTGTCTGAATGAGCAAAAATACGGAATCCTGAAGAGCTGTGTGCTCCTCATTCATGAAGCCACAGAATGCTGAGCTAGGAAGGCTTTTTGATTAAAAGTATGCACCAGTTAGGGCTGCTGTCTTGTAGGTCACTGGTTTCAGTTCTTTTATTTTATAAATATGGTTGGAAAACCAACTCAGTGGTTTTCTTGACCAGGCGTAAGAAAACAATGGCAGGGATGAGAAATATCTGCAGATCAATATTACATTGGTAGGCTATTGTGAATTTGAAAATGGCAAGTTAGTCTTATTTGACAGGCAGCATAGTAAGAGCAAGACAAAAGCAATTCACATGGGAAACTGTTTAAAATAGAGGAAAGATTTTAAAAGATAATCTGAGTGAAAGCCAAGTCTTCTAGCTCACACATGGTCTTTGGAACATCCTTATGTTGTGTGAATCAAGCAGGTCCCTTTGTTTTATTAGAAAAATGCAGATGGACTATCAAAGCAAAGTGATTTTTGGTTGAAGCTGAGAGTTTGCATGTTTGTTCTTTGTCCACTGCTCTGTTGAAGTATTTGTGGTTCCAGTGCTTATGCATTCAGTAATACAGAGGACTTGCAAACACTAAAAATCAAGCTGTAATGATATTAGCTTGATTTAATATTGCTTCTTTAATTAAGATAAATTACTTCACTTTTCTAGTGGGATGTATTAGCTTTTTAACAGCCACAGCAGCAATAAACAGCTGTAAATATTGACATACATCTAATTAGGAAACCAAAGCAATTAGTCTGGGCCAACTGTATTGATCATAACTGAGCTGGATTTGACTAAGATGCGGGTGGCTGACAGCAGTGCTTTTACAGTGGATGCCCTCAGATGGGTAATGGTTGCTGCTGATCAAAGTTTTAGTATTTTTGGAGGGGACAATGTGGGAGGGGGGTAAATGAAGTCCTATAGGAGTTTTCCATCTCGTAGCTCCTTGGAGGCCTGCTTGTTTGTACAGCACTATGTTAGGCGTAGCTCCTTAGGTGCTACACATGGCACGTTCTTGAGTGCATCCTTTCAGGCCCAAGTAGAAATGCAAAGAACTTCTGATTCAAACCTTTTTTTTTCGGCACGTTGTAGCTATAGAGACTTTTGCACCTAGATTATGCATTTGTATAGCTTCTCACGTATACAGTATTTTTTGTTGGTGAAAACATTATGCTAGAAAGCTCAGAAAGCAAACTGAAATCATGCCTGAACATCTGTTGCATATCCATCCCAAAGCCTCTTACCAGATCCCTGGGTTGGGAGCAATCATGCCATTTTGTTCATTCTTCTGTTTCATTACATTGGTTGGTTGTGTTTTAAGATAAGATTTTTTTCATTTTATATAGACTGTACTTACAAATCATTTGTTACATATATTTTCAACTTGATTGTTTTTCATGTGATTTATTTGCTATATATGGAAAACATTTTAGATACAGAAATATATGCATGTTTGGATAGAGGAAGTACATTGATAACATTAGATGAATTAGATGCTAATTCTGCCTTACGATTCTCCCTAACAACTTATCAGTGCTGTAATCATTAATCTTATTCCAAGTCATTAATCCTATTCCAAATTTGGCTTTTCTGTCTGCTAAATCTTTTTGGGGCTGAAATCCCTACTCTTGATCATGTGAAGTTTTGCGTGGTCTTGAATGGCAAGGGACTTGACCTCACATTCAGCTGGGACTTGAAAAATGTCAATTCCTGTGCATTGCACGTGTACCCTTGCAGTAGTACACACTTCTTTATTTTTTTCTGCACAGTACTACCAATGTAAGCAATTTTAACAAAATCCTGAGGTATTCTGTGCTTCGTATGTTTACTTACTAAAAGCATAAAAAATTCCAGGCAGCACCAGCATAGTGTAATTGTCTGCCTTCTGGGAAGTCTCTAAGATGAGAGGACTCTTACCCTTGGAGAATGTGAAGGCAAGTATTTCATAGCATGCATCCTTCACTGGGCTGCAAATACCATGCCTCTTTCATTCAGCAGAATGAAAGGAACTGAAAAATGGAGCTTCATTTTTCCAGACTTACTTCTTCCAGCTCCTACCTTCTTTCAGAAATGCAAAGAAAAACCGTAAGTTCACAGCATTGTAGCAGCTGCAGAATATTTGCTACTGTTCTTCTTACTGACTGCACTGATTCCAGTGTTCCCCTAGAGCTTACTTGCACACAATGCTTATGTCAATTTTGTTCATCCATAGAATTTTAGCCACTAAATATATAAGCACTTGTTATGCTAATAGTCACTATTTTCAATAACATGATTTGCATTTTATATGCATGTTAATTACATTGTGCACATAGCCAGTAATGCACGCATTCCATTTTTTTCCTTTTCCTGATTATTTTAAGACATCATTTTACCCGGTTGTAGTGGAGTCCTTCCATGGTGAAACGTGGCAGACCCTTCATACCACACATTATAAAAAAGCATACAAAGACCATGAAGTGCAAAGTCTTGACAGTCTGTGCTGCTTGCATTACTTTTATAGTCACTGCAGTCATCAAACGCAGACATTTTATAAGCTCCTCACTGATATATATATATATATATATATACACATGTATGTATTTCAGCTGATGAGAGTAAAAGCATAAAGGAAGTTAACATATTGCAGGAAAACCTGATTTTCAGACATTTTGGTGTTCTCTTAGGGAGAGCTTGAAATGAACCAAGATTCATGTTGATGTAGCCTAGAATGCAAACCTGTAATCATGGTTTTGGGCCTTTTAAAATAAAAATCAAATCGCAGATTTCTTTGATAGGTTTTTTGTTGCTGTAATTGTTGTGGGTTTGCTGTTTTTTTTCTCCTGCATACAGTTTTAGTTTCTTTCAGGCTATGCACATTGTTCTTCCTTACGTTAATGGAAATTGCACGCAACTGGGGAGAAAGAGAACAAGCAATTGGAGGTGCAATGATCTTATTACACTGAGTATTAGGACACTTTGCAGTCTTTTCTAAGCAGCTGTTCTTTAGATAAATTAATACCTGGGGTCTCTTTACTTCTCTCAAACTTTAACTACCATAAAAGAAGTTAATGTAAAGCTGTTCACAGCTTAGCTCACCCGATTGCTATGCAGAAGTTCTAACACAAAAGCTTCCATAAACTGCAGCCATAACGCACTAATCTTCTGAACTTCCTGACCCATAAAACTATGATTATTACTACATGTAAAATTCATTTGGAAATATCCCTCTGTATTTAGTGTTATAGGTATTATGTAGCAAAATCCCTCCTCCTTTACAGTGGAAGGGCTGCCAGGAAAAGGAGGACAAAGGGGCTGTAGATTAGTGTATAGAGAGCAACACTGTACCTTAATCTGGTGATTTTGTTTTTATTTGTAGCTGTTGATTTTAAAGGTGGGATGTTCTGATGCTTTTTTTTCCCCCTAGCTTGCCATTTCAGATTTCATCATTTTTGGGATTAGACCATTTCTTGCTGCCCTTACCCACTAGTGCGAGTTGGGTGCTAATTTTCTATACAACTCTATAAGCAGATAATTAAGAAACACCAAGTTTGGGGGGAGATTTTTGGTGAAGACAGGTTAGAAGAAAGCCTTTCTATTCCAGTTGGGATTCTTTTAAGTACCTGTGATATCTAAGAGTTATTTCTAGCAACTGCTCTGTGATTTTAGTAATGAATGAAGAGCAGTTCATGGGATTTGTTAGAAAGGATACCTTGAGGGCAGTGAAACGCAGCAGAGGTGAGTCGATGAGTAAGTTTACCCTCGCTTTTATTGTGGATAATAAATACTTTTGTTTAAAAAGCTATGTGACTTGTCTGATCTTCTACAATGCTAGTGGCATCTGCGGCTTTGCATGTAGGCACGTACGCACTGTGAAAGGGCTGGGATGACTGCACTGCAAGATACAGACATACCAAAAAGCAAAAGGGTCATGTTTCTATCTTTCATTCACCACTAGACTAACTTAATATGGATAATAGTCCAGCTGCAAAAAGATACTAAATGAACGGCCTTTTTCATTTTGAAACACAAACATTTGTGTTAAATGATGCTTTTCTGAAGCCACTTTTATTGTTAGTATTGTTCCAAATTGCAAGTTGTCACATCCACCAGCCTCTAAATTACCAGTTGTCTTTGTTGCTATAGTGACATCGTGGCCACTAAAATATAGACTCCAGAATAGAAAAGCAAGCTCAGACTGCAACTCGTTTATTTGAAGGTTTTGGCAGAAGAATTTCTGCGCAAAGTCATTATTTTATAACCTTTGAATACTTACATTTTAACTCTTTCAACCAAAAGGGCAGCATTATGCTAAAACATGCCTCTTTTTTAAAATGAGATATCCAAGCTGGACCCAGTTAATAACTATCTTGGTGCAGTTGACTTCTGCTGATTCTTTCCCTCTCTTTTCTTTGGCTTCTGGCTGAATGGTTGATGGTTTTCTTGAGGTGAGGCTAGGATTGCAGCCTGGTATTGTCTTCTCTGCCCATCCCTTGCTCATCAGTGGCCTGGACAATGGCAACGTACCTTGGCTGGATTAGTAATGTAGCTTCTTGCTTACTGCACAAGTGCTACTGTAATAATGGGAACGGATTTGCATATTCCCTTATGGCTGAATGTTAGTGCATTAGGCAATGTTAGCAACTGTGTAGACTTCAGCAAGAGTCAAGTTCTTTGTCTTTTTCTTTACATATCTATATTTGCTGTTTCGCTCACCAGCACCCTTCTGCTCACTGTGATGTTGAACCTTCATTCTTCATCCAGCCTTGGGCTCCTGGCCTCTTCTACTTCAAGTTCCAGTGCTGCCTTCTACTCCCAACTAGGCATGGCTATCCAACACCACTGTGTTTTGCATCATCGACATTACTATCACCATTCCCCTTCTGTTTATAATATTTCCCTTTGAGGGGAAAGGGAGGGAGTACTTTTGGGGGATATTTCCTGCTCTGTGCCTGAAGGTGCTACCCCCTGCACCGGGTCAATTAGTATGCCATAGACCCAATGAATGGTGAGTCTGCATGGGTTGTAGGCAACCGGCAGTCCAGTTCTCACTGTCTCACAGGTTTTCTTATATTTATAGGTTCTGTTTGTGCAGTATAAGGGTAATTCGTGCCTCTAAGTTCTGCTTCCCACAGTAAATTACCCCCAAAGAAGAGCAACAAGGTTTGTGAGTAGCTTGCAGAATATGGCCTATGAGGAGTGACTAAAGGAACTGGGGCTGTTCAGTCTGGGGAAAAGGAGGCTGAGGGCAGACCTTATTGCTCTCTTCAAATACCTGAAAGGTGCTTACAGCGAGAGCAGGGTTGGTCTCTTCTCACTGGTGACAGGTGACAAGACAAGGGGAAAAAGCTTCAAGCTGTGCCAGGGGAAATTTAGGTTGAATATCAGGAAACACTTCTTTACAGAAAGGGTTGTTAAGCACTGGAATAGGCTGCCCAGGGATGTGGTTGAGTCATCATCCTGAATGTGTTTAAAAACCATTTGGATGTGGTGCTCAGGGACATGATTTAGCAGAGGGTTGTTAGAGTTAGGGTAGGATGGTCAGGTAGTGGTTGGACTTGATGCTCTTTAAGGTCTTTTCCAACCTGAGCAATTCTATGATTCTAAATAGAACTGGCATAGTTTCACATATTAGGAAAAAAAAAAAAAAAAAAATATCCCAAAAATAAAACCAAAAGCAGAGATGTAGGAAGAATATTGTCAGGGAGCATTTTTATTGGGCTAAAATAAGAGTTCTGAGTACTCAAAATGGTACATTTTTATTAAGCAAGTATGTATAAATACCCATCTTTATTCTACTTGAATTAAAGACAAGTGGCAAGTCCCTTGCTTTACATCTGTGAATAATGGTTAGTGTATTTTATCCCTGAACAGAGAAATCTTACATATCTTGTCCCAGTTTCTTTATTAATAAATAAAGATATCAAGGTCTTTACCGGCGGATCTGTATTGAAAATATTTTTTATTTATGTGTGTATATGTGTACATTTGTATTTTACCAGTGTTCCAAATATCTGATGTTAAAACATTTGAAGTATGTCATCTGGTTTTATGCTGCTGCATTCTCATAAAGCGAACCATAGTTATTTTAGCAGTCACATAGTTGACTCATTCTGTGAGACTATAAAAACAGACTAGGAAATACACTTTTACAGATTGTAGGCTTTGAGCTGAGATCAAATACTGTCATTTAGTACCTTCAAGTACAGGATTGCTGACATGGGCTTTTACTTCATGCGTTACGGTATGTGATCTGGAGGCACCCAGTCTGCCTGTTTTACTGCCATCAGGTTACAGCTTTTCACAGATGACCTAGTACCAGTAGAAAGCCTTGACCTCTCACTTTTCCAGCACTTCAGAGGTTAATTTTGTTGAGGGATCAGATTTCTTTCTAGGGGAAGTTTCTGATGATCACCTTCTAGCTAGGCTTTACTTGCCAGTGTCTTTCAGATCTGCTGCATACTGGGTGCTGTTGAAAAACAGCCTTCCTCCAACTTTGCAAAGCCTGTGCCTAGATAGTCAAGTTGCAAGCTGTTTCCTTCCGTGGGGTGTTAGATGGTAGCCTAATGAAGGTATCAACCTGTAAAGTAAACCTAAGCCCCTTTCCTGGGATTCTTCTTGAGCAGCAAGGTGGAGAAGTGCTTTGGCCAAGGAACATTGCAAGGTAAGAGAGTTTCTGTGCTTTGTGTGTGCTGTGTTACACCTCTGTGCGAGCAGGACCTGCGTTTAAATTCTGGCAGCAATGGGAAAGTGTTAGAGAGCACAGTAAATGCGGGAAGTGTTCTCCCTGCATTCTCTATTTCATCTGGCTTGCCGAATACACAAAGTCAGTATATTTTATTATGTTACAAATATTTTGATGAAATAATCAGAAAGCCCGTATGTGAGAACTGACAGCTACTGCTGTGTTTGTTTTTTCTGGCTTTACTTCGGGATTCTGTGAGTTTTACTGACTATTTAATAGGTCACAGTCTAACTGCTTGTCTCTCCATGTCACACAGTTTTAGTTGCAGAAAACTATAGGGCTTTGTTATATTTTAACACTCCTTTGCTCTCTGAGCAAAAGAAGGATCTCTCAACAAGAATGAGCTCATTCCTCACTGAAACAAAGGCACGAGTGAGGCTGTTCCTGGCCATTATCGCAGCACAGGCTGCACATTTCAGTACAGACTGTGCAGCTCTCACTCCTGTGCAAATTTGCATTGGCTTCCTGATGAACTCTTTGTCTCTGAAGGTCATTTCATCTTTTTCCTTTTTGCAGTTTCTTTCAAGTAAGCTCAATTTTAAGGCCTGCCATAAACCGGACACTAGTGAGGGTGTTGCAGTTCTGTCCTAAGAAGGACAGATGCTGCCTTTCAGCTTTCCCGGTGGGAGAGAGGCAGTGAACGCCTGCAGTCCTGGTGCCGTGGGCTCAGCTGCCAGGGATGCTGCGGGTGGCATTTGCTCCCTCTGCTCAGGTTTCTGCCTTAGTTCACTGGCGTAGAAGCTTTGTGTTGTGTTTTGAGTAATGAAAAACTTCAGTAGTGACTGCAGATTGTTTTCAAGTCTTCAGCTGATCATTTTGTGCTGCATGTTCTTAGGATTACAATGTGCTGACCTTACAGGAGATGCATTTGTGCTAAAGCTGGAGCACAGGCAGGAGGAATTACACACAGGCTGGGGAGCGACACAGCCATCTCCTGCCTGTGCTCTGTCGGTGCCCAGCCTGCAGACAGGTAGCCTGACGCAGGGTGTGCGGCTGCAGGGCTCAGGCCAGGTCAGGCTGCTCTGAGTGCTGCTCACTGCAAGAAACTGACATGCCTGCTGCATGTTTTTGTTTCCACGCTATCCTTCGTTCCTTTCCTTCCCCTGTTTAGTTACGTCAGTGCTCTAAGAATTTAGCTAATCTCTCCTTTTCCTTCGTTGTGTTTCAGCCCATTTTTATTTTATTTTGGAGCTATGAATCTTTCCTTTGTTTCCCAAAGCAGGCTGCCAGGTAACAGGAGCTCTCCTGACCTGCTCAGCTCTCACCCTCCCCATTCAGTTCTGCAGGAGCATTCAGATGGCAGACCTGTTTCAGAAAGCACCTTGGTGTTTTCAGTCAGTGCCAGCCCTTCTTGGGGCTGAGTTAAAGAGTGCCTTTGTGCTGGGAAGGGACCAATCCCCCAGGTATCAGTTCTGGGCACTGGGCCTCATCCCTGCAGCCCCAGAGAGCTTTGGCCGGGGCCAAAGGGAGAGAAGAGCACGCTGCAGCTGTGAGCTGCATCTGCGCATCCCTCTGGTGCTTGGCTGTGGATTCCTGGCTCTGCTGCTGGAGGGGGGAACACAGGGGACTGAGCCGAGTCCTCAGCTGAATCATAGGGTTGTCATAGAATCCTTGAGGTGAGAACAGACCACTAAGGTCTTCTCAGCCAGCCATCAACCCAACGTCTTTGACTTGACCACTGAAGCGCCACTGTCTCATTGCTGGGCTGTATGTTTCACAATGATTTTTTTTTCTGGGACAGGTCGTGCTTTCTCAGCACAGGAATGCTTTGGATGGAGCAGTAGGTGGGGGGCCAGCAGCAGTCCAAGAGGAAAGTTATTGCAAGTACAGTTTCAAGCCCAGGAGACAAGGGTCAGTAGCTGCTTACAGTGTTTGAGCTGGATTCTTCAGAGCTAGCTGTGCCATACTGTTCATCCAGCATTTGGGTCAAAGGCTGTGATTTATCACCTCACCCCAAGGCTGTGTAGAGCCATAGCAACAATTGTTTTGAACAATGGCCAGAAAACAAGTTCTACCAGCCAAGCGTTTTGCAACTTAATGCAGCCCTGGGACTGCTCTATTTAGTGGCTGTAGATAGTGAGTAATTGAAGTGTCTTGGAGCAAAAGAGATTGTCACTGGAATTTCTGCTATATGGCATGAGATGATCAGTTTCAGCAGAAAGTCACATTGTTTCATGAAGTTTTGGAGTATGTCAACTGATGAACATACTGAGATTAGATGGATGGGTTTAGCAGCCCCTATGTGTGCACACTTAGCTGTGTTCGCTTGAAGTTTGGCAGTGGCTTGTCAAGGGCAAAATAAAATCTAGTGTTATTGTTCAAACAATTACTAGTACTGGTATAAAAAAAAAAAAAAGCAAAAAGAAAGTGTGGATTTCTAGCTTCTACTACTCTTTTCTTCCCTAATTTTTTGAACCCAAATTGATACTTTTCTGTTGATAATTATTCTCTTTTACAAGTAGGGCTTTTAAATATGAATCCTGAAATGTTATTTTAGATGAATGCTAAACACAGCACACCTCCAGGAGGTTAACTGAGTGCCAGAAATGTTGTGTAGGGATTGGATTCTGCTTCAGAAAGGACAGGTGGAATTGATCTGTATTTGTTTTCCCCTTCCCTGTTTTACTTTTCAATTTGGATGGTCTCACTTATCAGCGTGTTTCAAGAGTGCTGTCCCTGAGCACCACCGTTGGTTGGAAACAGAATGTGTTGTTTCAAAATGCACGTGAAGACTTAGTATAAGAGAGCAACAAAGACTGAGAGTTGGTGGGTGATTAATAACCCAGTGACATATATTAACTGAGTTTGCTGTTTTTGAAGTGGATTGCTCTACATTCTTCTACAAACAGGTGTCACCTTTTATAACAGTCTGAGATGAGAACCACGGAAGGGGCTGCGTATGGCTTTGGGATTTGTGACAGTGATGTCAGTATTATGGGAAACCCCAGAAGAAAACAGTGAAACTACAGTATTTAGTATCTCACTTCATAGCACAATTACATTTTTCTGACTTCTTAATTTTTCCTTTTAGTTCTTTGAAGGCGCTGCAAAGTTTCAATCATTTTACACCTTGATCTTTTTTTTTTTTTGTTCTCCTATCAACTAATAAATAGTTAAATTTTTAGGTAGAAGAGGATAATTACCATGTTTCCAGTTGAAATATTGTAGAGCCCCAAGGCCCTGTCTTTGACAAATGTATTTTTCAGCAGCTCATTGTAATTTTGGTTTTGAGTGAAGAGCCAGCAATGTTAGAATCCACACCCATCCGCAGCAAAGGGTGGATTTCCAGCCCTTAACAATAGCTTTACTGAGTTGTGTTTTAATGATGTTTTTCTTTGGACTTGCAAGCTGCAAATGTTTCTGTAGTGAGGGGTATGTCCTGAGGACCGTGCGGTGGTTTCGGACGGTTTCATGTGCCCTTCAAGCTGACAAGAGAAAACCCAATTCTGTGGATGATGATTATGCAAGATGGGAAAGCACTGATAGACTGTAGAAAAATACAAGTCTGAGCCTAACCACATTGCAAACCTGTTTGAAAAAGCAGCTTGGAGTAGTTGACCTAGTGCTTTATGTGGGTGATCCGTATTAGCAAAGATGTTTGTCATGATAGGGTGAGCAGCAAGGGGAGGGGAGGGGAGGGGAGGGGAGGGGA
>NW_024885310.1:1091121-1103464 GCF_019232065.1 Centrocercus urophasianus
GAAGGGAAGGGAAGGGAAAGGTTCCCTCTGATCAAGGGTACTGCTGGTCTCATAGGGAGCAGGAGACAGCTTGGTGTGCTTTAGGTAATTATCTGATAACATCAAAGCCTACTTCTACTGCAAAAAAAGAGACAGCATGAGGAGGAAGAGGCTCTACCTTCCATAGGAAGGCAGAAGTGCTAGCATTGGGCTGTGATGGTAAACTTCTCCACCCGATCTTCAGCACTGCTTAAGGCTTTGCTGCACCCCTGCCTCCATCTCATCTGTGACAGTACATCTTTACTAGCTGTTTGACCTCATTTGCTTCAGCTATTTTCAGAAGTGGGATGGTTTTTAAGAGGATAGTTGGATGATTTCCCTGTATAATACACTTATAAGATTTTGTGTAGTTTTTAGTAATCGAAGTAAAGTTTCAGGTAACTGATCAAATAAAGAAAGGAAAGCCCAAACATTCCAGCTTCAGGTCATGGTTGAGTAGACTTTTGCTGACATCAGCCATTATTAATTACACCAGCTAAATTACAAAGATGTTATCGCAGCTCTGGGAACCAAGCATACTGTAATTACAAGGGCTGTTGGGTTCCCCATTCTGCATCCTTTCTTTTGGCTTTAACCATCAAGGCTCCAACTCAAAAGTGAACAGATTTACGTAGAGCCTTCAGGGTTGCTGTGAAAGCAGTGTGCAATGAAAATGCATCCATCTGATGACAGATGCAGTGTCCTGCACCGTTGTGTGTTGCACCAGGTACAGGCTGGTGCACTTACTGGGGTGACAGATGTAACAGGGTCTTGCCTATGAGTGGTGGATGCTTGGCTGGCATTAGTATTGCTTCTTGCTGTGATCAGCATGCCTGCAAGAGCACTACTGCTTATCTTCCAGCCACCAAAATACTGTACAGCTCTGTGGATCTCAGGATGGCTTTTTAAACCTTTTAAAACCTAGCAACAGATAGCACCCTTGAAAATGCAAACTGCAGTGGCCACAGCCTCCATCAGCACATGAAAGATGTACAGCCCAGGATGTATTTAAGAGGAAGCCACAGCAATCAGTGCATTCAGATGCGTGCTTCCACCTTTGTCATTCAGCACATGTCCCAGTTCAGGAGGGCACTTACATATTTCCATATTGCCCGAGATTGCCCGACTGAAGTCGATGGGACTGGCTGATAGCAGTAAAACTGCTTGCAATTGAAATGAGATGCGTTTTTTAGACACTGCTGAACTGGGGCCTGCAATGGCTAAGGGTGGGGAATGCTCAGCAATGTAACATTTCTGTTCTTTATGAAGATAAAGAATTTGCTCCCCCACCCCCGCTGGAAAAGTAACTGTATCTGGAGTGCATATTGGGTAGCTTTTTAGGAATGAGGACTGAATGCCATCTTGCTGGCAGACAGTTGTAATGGCTCTGTGTTACAGGTTCTGAAATATATAGGGTCTGTTTCTAAAAATTGAAAGCTGTCACATAGAAGCTGGCTGGCTGGTTGAGCCAGCTGCAAGGAGACTCAGGTTAGGAGCTTCCTTTTAGCTTCTACCTCTGTTTTCTATTAGATCAGCTTCCTCTTCAAAAATGTACAGGTAAAGGAAAATCTAGACAAAGATTGTAGCCTTCCTTGGAAACGTAGCTTCACCACTGAAATAGACCAGTGGCAATGCTTGGTGGTGCTGAGCCCTAGCAAGCACCAGTCCCTCACTGTCCCTGTCCTGCTACAGGGTACAGTTTGGGCCAGCAAAGCAAGGGTTCCTCCGGGCAACATCAGTCAGGCTCCTTAAATGTTGATGTGAGCAGCCAAGCTGGCTGCATCTGAGGTGATGCAGGAAAAATTCTCTCAAATGACCCTACTGGCAGGTTGGTGAGTACCATTGCTTGAAACAAGGCAGTAGGAAAAAGCAGCTGCAAGCAGTAACCATTCCTGCAGGTACACAATGTCCCTATTGCAGCTGATGTTCTGTGCAAGGTGTGCTGCTGGTGAAACTGTGCAAATTCCCTGAATTTTCTGAAAAATGTGTAACATCTGTATTTATGCATTTCCAGCCGTAGTTATGTTTATTCCTATTCCAGCCGCTGTTGTGTTTAGCAGGACTGAGTTGTTTTTCTTCATCATCTGGTATGATGTTCTGTTTTGGTTTGAGGAGAAAAACAATGTTGATAACACACCGATGTTCCTGGATGTTATTGAGTAGCACTGTACAGAGCCAAGGCCATTTTAGTTTTCTCTGTTTCTCCTCCTGTCCTGCCAGCAAGGGGCTGGTGGGCATAAGGAGCAGGGAGTGGCCAAAGGCATATTCTGTACCGCATGACAACTTGCAGAAGGCAAGTTTGAAAAAGGAGGAGTTCATTGGGTGGTCTTCTGCTGCTTGGCGACTGGCTGGGTATTGGGCTTGCAGATGATGTGTTGCACAGATCAGGAGGATTATGTGCTGTATGGACAATGGTATTCTTTCAAACTTTCAGTTGATAGTAACTGTCTATTTTCTAAACATTTCTGATACCACTGGTGCTGTGAGTTGTAGATCTAAGTTGCATGTTGTGTAACAGCCAAGTGCAAAAGATTGCTCTGAGATCCTTTGCATTCCATCTCTGCATCATGGCTGTGATGATCCACGCACACCTTGCTGCCAACACCTTCCCCCCATGCGGGACTGTGGGCATTGTTCCAAGGGTCACTTCAAGGTTTGTTTGCTCAGACTTTCAATGAGCCAGTGAGAAGAATGACATCATAGGTGCTGCCAACTTCACAGTGGCAGAGTAGGCTGCGTAGCAACAGCAAGATCAATGAGCTGCATGAACTTGGACTTGTTCTGTAATGAAGATAAGTTATAATAATGACGAGCCCATCTTCACCTGGCAACCAGCGGTAGGATACAGCTTGAAGAAATAATAATTTTCTTTTGAATTATGTTTTGTCTTTTGACCCATGTTTTCTTCCTTTGTTGTGTTGTTTTTTCCCCAGCTGGGATGACAGCAGCTCTGTCAGCAGTGGGATCAGTGACACCATAGATAATCTCAGCACTGATGACATTAACACCAGCTCCTCTATCAGTTCTTACGCCAACACACCTGCCTCCTCCCGTAAAAACTTAGATGCACAGGTAAAGTAAAAGAGTAACACTGATATTTATTATTTTCTCATGCAATCAATATTATTGTCTTAAGTTGGATGAACTCTTATTCATGCCTTCACAGATACTATTTCCTGACAGAACAACAATTAAATGCATGAATATTTTTCCGTTAAACAGTAACCTTGTTCTAATTTGCAGCTGTCTTTACAGCCTTTCAGCAATGCAGACTGAAAAACTTGGAAACTGAGAAAAACATTAAGAATACCAAGAAATATTGTTGTTTTGACTGATGCTGAGCACCATACTTCACCAAAACTAAGCTCCAGATTCGTAAATTAGTCCATGCTAATATTTTTTATGTGTCTTTACCACCTTCCCCTTTCCCATGTACTTGACCAACTGAACGCATGCACAGCCCTCAATGCAGTGGGTGTTGCTGAAAAGGAAATGTCAGGCAGCAGCAACCATCGTATGTGGCGTTTATGAATGTTTCCTCTGTGTGTGTTATCCATGGAATATCTGCTGTGGTGTTATGGCAACAAATGTTTTTTTTCCTTCGTAACAGGACTGCTGTACAGAAAACATGCATTAGTAGATGGGATTTTTTTTCCTAGAAAAGGATGTTACGTTTTTTTCAAAGAATAGAATTTGAGTAAGTCAGCGTGAAGGTTAAAGATTATTTGCACTCCCATCGGAAATGTGCATGTACTAGGCAAATGAAATAAATTATTTGTAACTTCTGGGGCTGCACATTACTTCAGGCTTACTATTCCCAGCAGCATTTCATAGGAAGATAAATTTTGTGTCCATCAGCAGCCTACATGTATATATGTCAAAGCTACTGCCCTGCAGTGACTCAGCACTGCAGCAGGTAGAGAAGGAAGGATAGACAACTTTCTCTTCTGTTTCTTTCTTCTTTTATTCTTCTTTCTTTTCGTAACTGGACCCTAAATTTGCTTTTAATACCTGTTCTGATGTAGAAGTGTGGTTGCTGTGAAGTCTTACTCTGCCTGCAGGACTGTGGTGCAAGCATATATTTACTCTTTGTTCCCTTGCCATAGTGCATATTTGAGCCTACATTAAAGATTCCCAGTTAGCCTCTGGTTGTGTATCAGTGATTTCATGTGTGCTCGAAACTGCTAATGCAAGTCCTGTACAAGTTGAGAGGAGTTAAGGTGTATCAAGCATGTTTTTCAGTATCTTAACAGAGGCAATAACGTAGGCAACTCAAATGTTTTTTTGACAATTGTTAATATCTCAACATTGTAATACTGTAGGGAAGAAAAAAAGGAGGAAAAAGGAGACGTGATTAAATATTAAACTAAGAAAAAAAGTAGAAACTCATTTGACTTGTATCTTCTGATGGATCAGATTCTTGGAAACACCTCTAAGAGATCAAAATCTGTGTTGTTGAGCTTCTCTTCCTCCTCCACAACTATCACAGCATCCAAAAGAATGCAGACCTATAGCATAGGCCAGAAGGAGATGAGCTGAAGCTTGTAAAGAGCGTAGCCATTAAAAGAGGGAACTGGGAGCCAAAATGTACGGGTTTGTTTACAGTTCTTTGATTTATATCTGTTAACTGCTTCTCTCCTCAGTTTCCATGACTGAAACTGTTTATTCTAGGTACTACTAACTGCAGATTATTATCCATAAAATACTTTGTTTTCATTTAACTACAACAAAAAAAATCCTGTTCTTGTCAGCCAGGGGTATGGAGATAACAGGGAGTGATGGAACCATGTGCATCTTGCAGGGCTGTTTTTTGTTGCCCAAAGTAGTCCTCACTGCTCATGACAATAACGACTGCTGCATATATGCTTTTTTTGCTTTGTCTTGAGTATGGTGACCTGTGCCAGGGTTTGCATTCCCTTGCTTGGTAAGCCACAAAGGACTGGTACACATCTGCACAGGGATGCAGACTTTTCTTCTCAGGTGATCCATTGCTTTGGTTCTTGTAAATAGCAGGCACTTAACTTTTAAGCTACCGCATCTATTTGAGGTGGTACAGAAGTTGGGTTTCAGATAATTACAGAGGGAGTGGAAGCTAACACATGTGCAGCTGGGAGTTCAGACAAATAAGACAGCTCATCAAAGGGAGAGAGCCCTAACATGTCAGTGTCTACTGATAAAATCAGCAAGTTACTCTGCAATGAACAGGACATGCTCACAGTAGAAAAGAAGGTCTCTGCTAAGAAACTGATTTTCAGAACTGCTGAATACCTCTATCTGCAGAAGAAGATGTATTTTGTTCATCTCTGAGAACCAGGCCCTAGAAATGGCCATGACTTAATCTTTATAGACACTGATTATCGTAGTCCCCTTTGGTAGCAGTGATGTGGAGGTGTTCTCAAGTTGATTCTGAACAAGCCAGGGAAGGGAACCAGAATTTACCTTACCATGGCACTATGTCTTGCTCTGGTCATCATAGAATCACAGAACAGTTTGGGTTGGAAGGGACCTTAGAGATCATCCAATTCAAAACCCCCTGCTATAGGCAGGGACACCTCTCTCTAGACCAGGTTGCTCAAAGCCCCATCCAGCCTAGCCTTAAGTGCTTCCAGGGAGGGGGCATCCACAACCTCACTGTGCAGTCTGTTCTGGTGTTGGCTTATGCCAAACACTAACCCACTTAACGTAGCTATACTGCTTTTGCAGCGCTGTAAATTTTTCCCAAGCACTGCAGAGACTTGATTGGTTTACCTTTTAATACAGCACTGCATAGAGTGCCATTAAGGTCATATCATACATATATTGCAAAGAGAGATGAAGACATTGGTGGGCATTTGAAAATAACTTATTTAACTTGAACAAGATAGAAGGGGAGATTCAGTCGTAAACTTGTTCTCATAATCATACAGAGATCACAAGAAGGAAAGGAAGCAATTCCTTTAAATAGAAAACAGCAGCATCTTTAAACTGTTGGACCAAGATGACTTCCAGTTTCATTGGATCAAAGATGGATTTGATCTGTTTACAGCTTAGTGAATAGATTTATTGTGCTGCATGTCTTGCTGTGTCCTGCAGCAGAGTTTTCCACTTTCACCTAATCCAGGCCTTTCAGGTGGGTGGAGTTTCTGCTGAAACTGGAAGCCAGGTTTCACCATGTTTTGCCTTTGATTCCTTAGTCATGTTTCTGTGCTGTTCTCGTTGTTTACCATTAAGCAAACATCTCTGGCCAAGGAGCTCAGAGGGTAAACATGCACGTTTCAAAAGCTGGGGAAAAGATCTTGGAAAAAAAAATACGAGTGGGAGATGAAGTAGAACGGAAGAGAGTGGAGAGAGAGGACCTGCTGTAGTGCAGTTTACTGTGTTGAGATTGTACTATTGTTACAGATGTGAAGCGGGGAAAAGGAAAGCACAAGAGCATTTCATAGTCAACCAAAGCTATAATAAAGCCTTTACTAGCAAGTAGGTGTATTTCCTGCTCTCAAATGTGTACAGCGTAAATACGCAATTCCAGGCAGGGTATTTGAAGTGAGGCGTTAACAACATGTGAGGGATGATGTTGGGATTGTTTTGTTGGCTGATTGTTTGTTGTTTCTTGTCTATACTCTCTTCCAAGATGTGTGAGAATAAGAGATATTTTCATGAAATGATGATTTTAGAGAAACTCCAGACACAGAAATACTCACATGTGTTACAAACCTACTGATGTTCATGCAGTGAAAGGTAGCCATCCCAAAGTGTTCCAACCATACAAAAAGGAGAAAGCTAGAAGGCAGTGTTTCTCTCTGTGCTATGTTAAGTGGCATTCTTTGAATTGAGTGTCCAGGAAATAAAATTTGAATAACATGAAGAAAATGCAACAAGAAAAAAGTTATCTAAATCAATACCTCAGCAAATGCTCATTAGGCTAATGGCTCAGTACCTAGATAAATGTAGATAAATAACCCACGTACTGAAAAAAAGACCACTCTGATGTGTGGCATCATCTTTCACACACTGATCACTTAGGCTAGTTTTCTGGCTTTAAAAAGAAAGAAAAGCAGTGACAGTAAAACTCAGAAAAAATTAAACCATACCCCCCCTAATTTCTGTTATACCTATGATGTGATCTGGTAAGAAAAGGGAAGTAATGAAGTTGAAACATACCTTACAAACTTTAAAGTACAGTATTTTGCTGTAAGCACAATACATTATCACGCATCCTTTCATATGCTGTGATTTTCTGCTTATTCAAAGAGAGGAAAAGATTATGAGCTTTATGATGTTTTGTGGCATTGGAAACAATTTCAAGTATTATTACCCTTCTACTGCTGCACAGTGCTGAGTATCATACTCAGCAACTTCCAAAAATTCACTGAGTCTTACTTCATGATTAGATATTGAAGGCAGGCTCTTTTGTGATCGTTAAGGTTGGAAAAGGCCACTAAAGTAATCTAGTCCAATCACCAACCCATGATGTCATGCTTGGAGAGCATTATGACGTTTTTAACTGGAGCAGGTCATTTATATCTGAGCACAAAAAATGATTGTGGTATTCCTAAATTAATTACTAAATTAATCAACGTCATTTGAGGAGTTCTAAAAGGATAATTTTAATAGTAATCGTTGCCAATAGGAAAAGCTAGTACAGAGCAAATATATTTCACATATGTGGTAATAGAATTCATTTAAGAGCTTCTGAGAATTTGGCAAAAGTTTGCACATGAGAAAATTCTCTGACATCTTTGCTAAATTCTCAATAGAAGACTGGCAGCACAATCAGTCTGTTCAAAGAATAGGGAAAAACAGTTTGTAAAAGCTAGTTGAAAAACTGATGTAATTTGTGTATTTGAGACAGGCTTGAGTGTTGCTAGAAAGTTGGGACGGATTCATTCTTCTTCGGTTCTTGGGTGTCTTCCTAGCATATTAACAGCATTCCACATCTTCAGATCTGTTCAAAAAGCTGCCTCATCATGCTCTGGAGATCAGATTGCCAGACAAGAGATAGAAAAGCAGCAGGAACAAAGGAAAGCTAGCTGCACAGGTTCAAAATGATTTTTTGGCATTGCATTGTAAAGGGTTCCTCAGAAATCTGAGAGGGGGTTTATAAATGGCATAGGGCTGAATGTATCCTTTATAAACCAAGTTCTTTTTCCTTCTTCTTTATTTATTTATTTGTTCTAAAGGGAACAACTTGTGTGTTTTTTATGTCTATCCCTGCCGCATTAGAAAAGATATACCGTTGTTGGGGTTCTTTTCTTACTGTGACTTTTCCTATTCAGTGGTATGTTGCATTTATTGGTACTCAGAGATGAGTGCTGACTTTATTAATCAGTTTAATAATTCTTTTTTATGAAGCTGCTCAAAAGGAAGATGTGCTGTGAAGGTTCTATTATAATTCATTATCTGTCCTAGACTGATGCAGAAAAGCATTCCCAGGTCGAGCGGAATTCCTTATGGTCCAGCGATGAAGTCAAGAAATCAGATGGAGGATCCGACAGTGGCATAAAAATGGAGCAAGGATCCAAATGGAGGAGGAATCCCTCTGATGTGTCTGATGAATCTGATAAAAGCACTTCTGGTAGGAAGAACGCTGTTATTTCACAGACGGGTTCCTGGCGACGGGGCATGTCGGCTCAGGTTGGCATTACCACACCAAGGACTAAACCTTCAACCACCTCGGGCACATTAAAGACACCTGGAACAGGTGAGAAAGGTGTAAACAAGCCAAAGAAAAAAAAAAATGATCAGTAGGGAAACAGGCTGAATTCTTGACAGAAGTAGAACCTGAACTTCAGGTAATCCTGTCTTTTTATTTTTAGGTATTTTTTTCAACCTGTACAGCAACTTGTACGTCCACATTTCTGTTCCCGTTCATTTTAAAATGAATATTTTGTAGTTGTACACTGAGAAAGCTGTTTTCAAGACAACCCTGTTCTTAAGCCAAAATATTTTTTGGGCATAGTATTAACATATGAAGCATAAATAATGTAATTTTAGCTTTTGAAGTCACAATTAACTTTCAGAATATACAGTGTATGTGGTTGAGGAGAGGTTTTTTTTGTTTTGTTTTGTTTTTCCAGTACTAAACCAGCATGCTAATTTATACTAAAACACCTTTTAGTTCTGGGCTTTCTCGTAAATTTAGAGTTGATTTTAGCACTTGCAGATGTGTGAATGAAAAATGAGTGAAGTTACATAAGCAAGTAATGTAAGTTAATGCCTCTTATTTGATTGTGTCCACACAAAAAAGTTGAAGTCACTACTTATTTTCTTGAAAAATACATTTTAGGAAAATAGTTGATTGCCTGACACAACTTATTTCTGATGATAAAAGGGGATCAGTCTGTAGTAGCTGCAGAGCGCTACATTTTTTTTCTAATCTGTCACTATTACATAAGTTTGTTTTGTTTTCCATGCTATCAAGGGCAAACACCCCATATACTTTCTCTGGCAAGTCTGCATGTATAACTCACTAGAGTGGCTTTTAAGTTCAGTGCAGACTAGATCATAGTTTTAACCACACTCTTGTGGTTAGCACGCTTTTGCTTTTCATGCTGCTTTGAGTTTCATCATTTGCTTGCTGTTTTCAAGTCATTAAATATTAGAATTCTTTTTCTATTTTTGTAGGGAAAACTGATGACGCCAAGGTATCAGAGAAGGGTAGACTATCTCCTAAGGCTGGACATGTTAAACGTTCCCCATCAGATGCAGGACGCAGCAGTGGTGATGAATCCAAAAAGCTTCCCACAAGTAACTCTAGAGCAACTGCTGCTAATGCTAATGCATTCGGATTTAAGAAACAGAGCGGGTCAGCTGTAGGCATGACCATAATTACTGCCAGTGGGGCAACTATCACCAGCAGATCAGCTACTCTGGGAAAAATCCCAAAGTCGTCCGGACTCATGGGTAGGACCGCTGGTCGGAAGACTAGTGTTGATGGCTCACAGAACCAGGATGATGGCTACTTAGCGCTCAGTGCTCGAACTAACCTTCAGTATCGTAGTTTACCCAGGCCCAGTAAATCAAGTAGCAGAAGTGGAGCTGGGAATAGATCTAGCACTAGTAGCATAGACTGCAACATAAGCAGCAAATCAGCTGGGTTGCCTGTCCCTAAAATGAGAGAGCCTGCCAAGGTAATTCTTGGAAGCTCTCTGCCAGGATTAGTCAATCAGACTGATAAAGAGAAAGGGATTTCGTCTGACAACGAAAGCGTGGCCTCATGTAATTCTGTTAAAGTGAACCCTGCATCACAGACTGCTTCTAGTGGAGCTCAAAGTACTCACCAGCAAGGAGCCAAGTACCCTGACGTGGCCTCTCCCACTTTGCGCAGGTAGGCAATAAATTCATTGATTGTGAAATGATGTTAGTTAGAGCTGAATGATCCAGGACTCTTTGAGCCAGGTCTGGCTGTATTTTGAGAAGCATTCAGTGTCCTACATGAAGGTCTTTGTACTTAATTTCACATAAGCAGTTTGACTAGTGTTGTAAATACACAGAATACTGTGAGACAAGAGTGTCGCCTTTGTTTTGGCGAGACTGGCTGAAGTCCCTTTGTGAAAGTGTTCCAACAGCCCCGGTCAGCTTCACACGCTTTTCATGACACCAATATGGTGAGCTTTCATGACCCCAATATGATGAGCTGCAAAATGGGTTTGTTGCAAGGAGCACTCCCTTCTTAAAGCTTCCCCATGCCTTAGGACTACTAAAGTTACCTCTGACTAATGGACATGTGGCATGTCTTGTTTCCTCCTTACTTGGTCTAACCTGTTCTTCTCTCTTATCTTCAAGACATCTGTTGCCATGATTTCCCAAGGGCCAAGGGGCCCCTGTGGACCCTGGCGACTGCCACAGCCCATTCAGTTGACTACATTTCCCCCTCCCTAAGCACAGGCCAATCTATTACAACCTGAGAGGACCCTAATCATGTACATCCCGAAACCCCCGCATTACGCCTATACATGCCATTGTTCTCTCAGTTAAGTGTCACCCCGTTACATCGCAACGCGCCAAATAATCCTACCCTAATAACCCTATAACCTATTAACCTAGTAATCCTTATGTCTTAAGCGTGAGTTCTACATAAAGCTATATATTGCATTCTTAGACAATGCTGATTCGTTCGTCTTAGCATTTGCCATATGAGTCATTCGTCTCAGCATACACTATACTTATCTATTAATATTAGACCTAATACAACTATAACTGAATACAGAATAAACAGAGTTAAACATCCGTTACAGCGCGTATGCGAGCCCAGTTACAATCTTTCCTGAAGCCTATGTTATTCCAGAGAATACCATAGAATGGTATACTGGAATACCAGTCGTTGATTACTTAAATGTTATTGCAGACAGTTCATGAAGCATGGTGCACAAATCATGATGCAGGTCTCACACCGCTGAGCAGGGGGAGGTCCTATCCCGTCACATCCCAAGTCCTCGCCTTCTTCGCCTGCTGCGACATCTCTCCCATGCTCAGGGAAACCTGACTGGCTTAAGCACCATGCACATCAGATTTGTTACATGCGGAAACAGAAGGCCTAATGCTGTCAGGACTTCTAATGCATTTAAAGCGAGGAGTGATTTCAATCCCTGTTTCTCTGCACAATCTATCAGGTGTGTGATGCCTTTCGGATCAAGGGGTTCCCCTTCCGGGCCTCTGTTATTGTTCCCCACTATCAGGAAGGTCTCTCGTGCTCTTCCTTCCTCTATCAGGCTAGATCTAAACTTCCCACAATCTGTTAGTGCATCTCTCTTAACTCCTAAATGCAGATTCACCTCTCTCCTTTCGCTATCCTGTTCAGTCACAGCTGGAAGCTGCGGGCTCCGCACTGCTCCCACTGTGCCCATCTCCCTTTGATCAAGCACTGACTGTTGTGGAACCTTCTGATTGTGGATCCTTCTGATTGGTTGTATACGCACTCAATCTTGTAAAAGGATGTGTGGGTCGAGTCAATGGGTCTGAACACTCTGGGCAGAGAGTGGGTCCGGAGACTATCGCTATTTCTTTCTCCATTGGGTGCAACCTGAGCAGAGGGCGCCAGCCGGACGCCACCTGCTCCTTCAGGCGCAGTCAGGGTGGACAGTGCTGGCCAGACACTATCATCCCAGCGCCTGTAACTTACATCACTTCCCTTTCTCTCTGCTGTTTTTTCTTTTACCGCCTCCCTAACTTTTGACCAATCCGTACCTGAGCCTTGCCTGCAGTCCCCACCCCCCGGGCGTAACTGCAAGTACGGTAACAGCAAGTGTCCCATCCCAGCTCACTTCTCTCTAACGCCCCCACAGGTGGTGTTAGATTATGCAAAGACAGCGGTTGTCTTAGATACAGCGGGGGGGGGGGGGGGGGG
>NW_024885310.1:1103564-1184137 GCF_019232065.1 Centrocercus urophasianus
CCCCCCGGGGGTGCCGAAGGTGCGGAAGATGTTAGTCGCCATAGCTGAGGGCATATTTGCGGTGTTCTCTTCCTCAGGGGACCTGCAAGAAAGTACGCTCCCCGCACACGTAAGCATGAACCTGCCTAAGGGGCGCTCTCCCATTCCCATAGTTAACGTCACTGTGGGCAAGGGGCTCACTGAGGTACGGGACTCCAACCTTAGGTAGGCGGGGTTGCATTGGCTGGCCCATTAGGTGGTCCGGGGGAGGGGCCCTGGGCTTAAGGCACCCTCCCATCCTCATTTCCCTGCAGCAATATGACAAACTTCCAACATTGTCGCAGCGTGCCCCGATCTCCCGCAGGCTTGGCAGGTCTGGTCTGGCCCTGCTTCCCCTTTCTGTCTCCTAGGGGCTTGGCATTAGGCTCTGAAGTGACCAAACTGACCACGCTTAAAAGACGGTCCCTTACTCTGATCGTCTCTCACGGCCATCGCCGCTACTAACGCTGCTGCTAATCCGTCATTGGTGAGGGGCATTGTTCTCTGTTTCTCCAGTACATACCTAATGATATCTCCCGGAGTATTGAGGTCGCCGGGAGCGGCTCGAATAAGATCCTTAACATTTTTGTGTGATTTCTGTTTAAGACAATCCATGATTACTGCATTATGGGCAATCTTTGGCAGATCTGAGCCTTCTACCACCCAAATCAATCGATTGGCAAAATCCAAGAATGACTCAGATGGACCCTGAGCTATCTCTGCCCAGGGAGCAGAA
Source organism: Centrocercus urophasianus (assembly GCF_019232065.1). Lineage (NCBI taxonomy): Eukaryota > Metazoa > Chordata > Aves > Galliformes > Phasianidae > Centrocercus > Centrocercus urophasianus. The sequence continues at coordinate 1,104,319 of NW_024885310.1, forward strand.
GGTTCAGCTGTCCTGGAGAACCTTCTGAAGGCTGTCAGAGCTGCTTCTGTGGACGCTATCAGCTCTCCTGGGCGAAGGCGTCTGAACTGGCCCTCGGAGGACCCTGTCATCCCTTCCCCATACCCTAACAACTGTGTCAGGTTACCTCTCCCTGTTTCCTACCATTTGCTGGGTGTCGTGGGTTACATGTCGCTGCTGCGACTACAGCCCTGAGCTGTGCCAACCACTCTTCCTTCCATAACATACACTGCGCTGGCTCGAGTATCACCTGCATGAGGCCCTCTACGTCGTATGAAAGCAAAGGCCCCGGAGCCATAATTGCCTCCAGTGCAGAGAGTGAAACCCACCCGCGGTGACTCTCCCCTCCCCCGCCCGGATCCAAACCCAACAGATCTCTGGCAAGGTTTTGAGCAGTCTTTTCTTCCCTCGCTGCCTTCAAAGCCCCCCGAATCAAACCCCAAAATTTAAGCACCGACGCCCCTTGGGACAACATAGCTCTCTGAGCGAGCGCTAATGTCAAAGAGTCCCACTTGCCGGAGTCACAAATCTCATAAGGAAAAGAGAGAAGTCCCTCCTTTTCAAGAAAAGAGAAGACCGCGGCCACCTCGTTCTTACAAGGGGCAGTTTTCCCGCAGTACGTTTTACAAGCTTGATATAGTACCTTAATGACGGATTCCATCGTCGCCCAGGGAATTCAGACCCTCCGCGACCTTCCACCAGCTACCTTGGTGGGATAACTTCGCAGCGCTGCTCTTAGCCCCAGGGGATCAGCCCCTCCGGCTCTTCCCCCACCTTACCACTGCAGGCTCCTGCGGCCGTTCCGCAGCCAGCTGTCACACTTCCACAAGTGAGACTTCCTCACGCGGGGCACCATTTGTCGCCTTTGTTTCGGCGACTCTGGCTGAAGTCCCTTTGTGAAAGTGTTCCGACAGCCCCAGTCAGTTTTGCGCGCTTTTCATGGCACCAATATGGTGAGCGGCAAAATGGGTTTGTTGCAAGGAGCACACCCTTAAAGCTTTCCCCATGCCTTAGGGCTACTACAGTTACCTCTGACCAATGGACATGTGGCATGTCTTGTTTCCTCCTTATTTGGTCTAACCTGTTCTCTCTTATCTTCAAGACATTTGTTGCTATGGTTTCCCAAGGGCCAAGGGGCCCCTGTGGACCCTGGCGACTGCCACAGCCCATTCAGTTGACTACACAAGAGCAGTAATTTAACATTTGGAGAAGAAGAGCAGCCTGTCTGGCAGAAGTACGGGCAATTGTGATGTGAGTCTCTGTCTTAAGGATTGTGCCCGAAGGCGTTGTCTGTACTGATGTCACAGGAAGAAATATTTTCTTGTGTGAAGAATTCTTGCACTAGTGTGTATGTAGCAGACCTGGACGTGCTCCTGCCGTGGTTCAAATCACAAATTGACAATGGAAGAGTTGTTTCAAATGTTCATTGTGATGGTACAGTCTGACCTACCATGTTTAGACTCACATGCCTAACCCCAACTGAAGTTTCAGCCAGTGTTTTGTAAGACTCATAACAGCAGGTTATTCAAGTACAAAGAAGCCTAAGAGAAATGCCTGTCTAAACTGGGTTGAAATTTCTTATCTCAGGAGTACTTTTGAACAGCTATCTTACTTGTCTTGTGATTCTCCACCACTGTCCCACACGATATTTAACGTGAATATTGAGTTGGGCAGGCAGGAATTAATTTCTTGATGTGGTGTGCATCACAGTCTTGATATTAGTGAAAGGTTCCATTATTTTATATTATTTTTCAATTTAGTTTGACATTGAGTAGCTTGTCTGTTTCAAGTGGCAGTGTTTTGCATTTCATTTTGTCTTGACACCATAATGCCCATACAGTTACGCTACATCATCCTGCTTGCAGTGATGTGATAAAGCTGCATTCCATCTGAAGCACCAGTGCAAGCATAATGGCTGTGATGGCAGCTTAGGCTAAAGCTCTATAGAGTTGTAAGCTGTTTCTTTTTAGGCGAGTGGTTTTATTTGAAGAGTCTTTGCGAGGCTAATTCAAGATACTTCATTCATTTTTTTCCCGGTTATCATTAGATAAGCCGTGTCTTTTAGAACGTTTAATCTTCATCAGACTCCTTAAAATGAAAAATTCAAATGGACCTTCCATTTCTAAGGCATGCCAAGTGGCAAGTGCAGATTTTCAGTGTTGCATGCCTCAGGCACATAAATCTGGAAATTTGATTGATTTTTTGATTGCTGATTTTTTTTTTTATTAATAGAAAGCCATGTTGCTAGCCATGTAATTGAAGTGCTGCATCAGAAATACGTACAACTTCAGAGAGAAGACACTGAGCCTGAATTTCACCATTCCATCTTTTGATCTAGAATTTCATTCTTGAATTTTTACCAGGCTGTCTAAATAGAGACATATGGTCAGAGTTGGATTTGACCTCTTGAATTTGTTACTGATTTCTAGAATGGCAGCTGAGAAGACTTTGAGCTTTATTTTCACATTCAGTTAAGATGGGTTGCATGCAGTTTTTCCTGTATATTTTCTTAGCCTTGAAATTTTTAAAATTTTCCACAGAATCTGCAAAATGGTTGAGCTTACAGTAAATTAGAAGCCATATCTTCGCCTGAAAGTCTGCAAATGCATATAACTGTTGTAAACAGTGAAATTCTGTAATTTTGCTGTGGGACCTTCCCTGTGTCTATTCTCTGAATATTCTCTTTAGCTGAAGTATTACATATCCAGCATTTCTACTAAATGAAGCTGTTTTCTATCATGATATATTTTACTGGTTGAGTGTTTGTGCACTGCACATATAATACCTTGCTTTTCTGTTAATGGGAGACATGCACGACCGAAGAGCCAGCTTGAATTTATCAGTTGTTTGTCAGTAATAGAAGGAAGGAGAAAACAGATGGCTGTTCTTGCAGTGCATTTCCTTCCAGAATTAATCCCTGTGTTGATGTGACTATCTTGCTGGGATGGATGTTTTCTGTCCCAAAAGGAATGCTCTTCAGACCACAACCTCTTGTTCCAAGGCTGTGGTTCAGCACTGCACTACCTTTGGCAGCAAAGCGTTCCTGTTCATGCCACAGCGCTTCGTCCTTTCAGTTGCAGCAGAGGTGCTGTGAAACAGCTTGGGAAAGATTGCTTAGTTTAAAAACGGGTTGTAAAATTGGTGTGTGGGTGATGGGGTTTTTTTGAAGCTCCAGGATCTTATCCCTAAGTCTCCGATTGCCTGTGTAACTAAAGAGGTGGTGTGCAATGGCACACAAGCAGGAATACCCTGAGCTGCTGTTGTTACTGAAGGGCATGTAGTATTGCAGTATGATTTGACATTTTTCTTCATAGCCACTCCAATAGCATAAATTCTAAATGAAACCTAGACTCTTAAACATCTCTCAATCCCTGTAAAAATGGTGTTTATTGTTTGGAGGCTTGTGCTTGTCTAAGTCAGCCTGTCCTAAACATTAAGGTATGACATGGGGTCTAGGTAAGCCAACTGTGCCAGATCTGTGCAGGTTTGTGAATGCCTGCATTCTCTAAGTCAGGTGCTGAGTGCTCCTGGCACAGATACTGGAGCAATGCTGGACAAAGATAATTAGAAATGTGCATCTCAGCCTGGTCCAGTAGTGCTTTGCTGCAAGTATGCAGCAGCAATGATCCAGTGGAGGCATTCCACACATTGCACAGGTGTGCTGAAGCCTAAGATAGGACATACATATAGTAGGTACAGTGGTTCTTGGCATCACTGGGTTTACTACAAGCGCTGTAGAGGGCCTAGCTAAGTTACGCAGCTTGAGTTTCTGGGAAGGGTTGGATAGGCTGAACAGTGTGCATGTGGTGTGTAGATGACCTCGGCATACTTAAAAGCAGAGAAAGTTCTGCTCAGAGCACACACATCCATACATCTTTAGGAGCTCTTAGCTAGAAATGCTGTAGTCCTCTTCTCTGAGGACGTCCAGTAGACACCTGCTTTGTAAGATTTCATCCCCAGTACGACTCGCTGTTGATAGGGAAAGTCCATATAGATATGGGTGAGCAGAGCTAATGTTCTAAAGCAGTTAAAAGAGCTAAAAGGCAGAAGTAGAATAGTGTTCTAGAAAGGATGTTTTCTTGGCAAGAGGTGCAGTTGTAGCATGGGCATCAGTGAAACTGGGAAAGCTGCAGTCATCCTCCTCCAACCATGCTTTTATACCCTATCCCTTGCACTGGTGGACACTCAGCTGATCTTCTCCCGAACCAGTTCCAGGTGCCAAACAAGGAACAGTCTCATTCTGCACTCCAGAAGGATAGTTTCTAGCCAGTTTAGCTACTGAAATGAACCTACATTTGATGTCAGTAAATATCTTCACTGTTAACGTCCCTGCACACGATGCTGGGTCTGTGCAGAGCAGTCAGTGATTTGCAAAGAACTTCACTGGACAATAAGCTTTCAACCTGTGCTATTTGGTGTTTTGGAGTAATCAGTGAGGTGTTTCTCTGGTATCTTTCCCTTAAGGAGAAGACAACAGTACAGCTATATTTCAGTCGTGTAAGGCAACATTTTAGCTTTGAGAAAGTATTATTCTATGATTCAGTGCAGAAACACCAAGGATGGATTTGAAACTGTAGTAATTGTCTCTGGACTCGAGCATAGGTGGGCTGAGCATAAGGGGATTCAGAAATTTGTAGTTTTGAATATGTAATCTATTATCATTTATTTAATGTTGATTTTCTGAACCTAAGGTATAAGATAGTTTAAGATGTAAAATATCTTTGCATTTAATATTCCATGTTATGTATTTTTCATACTATCTTTTTTTTTGCAGACTTTTTGGTGGAAAGCCTAGTAAGCAAGTTCCCATCACAACAGCAGAAAATATGAAAAATTCAGTAGTCATCTCCAATCCTCATGCTACTATGAACCAGCAGGGTAATCTTGATTCACCATCTGGCAGTGGTATACTAAGCAGTGGGGGCAGCAGTCCTCTCTATAGTAAAAACACAGATTTGAACCAGTCTCCACTAGCTTCTAGTCCCAGTTCTGCACATTCAGCTCCTTCCAACAGTTTAACATGGGGCACCAACGCAAGTAGCTCTTCAGCTGTTAGCAAGGATGGCATTGGCTATCAGTCTGTCAGCAGTCTTCATACCAGCTGTGAATCCATTGATATCTCTCTGAGCAGTGGAGGTGGGCTGAGCCATAACTCCTCCGGGAGCTTGATTCCAGCCTCTAAAGATGATTCTCTGACTCCCTTTGTCCGAACCAACAGCGTTAAGACCACACTGTCTGAAAGGTTAGTAGTTATTTTCTCTCATTTCCATATACTCGTATGTATTTCCAGTGTGAGTGAGGTTCTGTCAGCAGTAGGCAAGAGTTTAGCTGCAGTTCAAGTTCTGCTTCTTGCAACATGGTGTTGAATGAGATTACTAGAACAAACTAAGTAACCATTCTAGGAAAGGAGAGCAGTTCAGAGCAAGTGGATATGTTCAGGTGAGATTTTTCATTTGCTATGGTAATATGATAACTTTTCTTGTTACCGTATTATACTTAGAATGTGAATTTTGCATCACATATCCTTTCTGAGTTACTTGATCTGTTGGTGGTGTTCAAAAAAACTTCCAGCATTATGACAGTTTTAATATGAGAAGCTATTTCTTCTTGTTTAGCTCCTTGCTTATAGCATTTGATAAAGGTGGAATCTGGGCTACCAGTGCTTGTGTGTTGTGATGACGGCAACAGTTTATGAAAAGATGTGATTTGACAAGCTTTTAGATTGGAGCTCATGCTGAAAAGTCCCTGTCTTTGTGGTCACTTGATCCCTTCTCTGCCTCTCCCTCCTGCCCTCTATCCCATATCCAGCTGCCCTCTGCATTCTTCTGATGGAGGTGTTTGTGTGAATGCATTAAACAAATCAGCTGGGATTTGGATTCAATTGGAAAATGGTCACTTAAATTGTATTTCAGGCTGATTGGTTTCCCAGCTGTCATCAGTAGCTGGTAGGAGTGGGGAACAGGCTTGATCAGGGAGGAGGGAACATGCTTTTCCAGCATGTTGAGCTAGCATCTGGATAAGACAGAGACTTGCAAGGCGTGCTCTGTTGTAGAAGGTGGTACCCCACAAGTGTTGGAAATAAGCTACATCCTGATGTCTAATTATGCAGTCAAGTGACATGATTTTTGCATTTGCATCTTAATGCCGAAGTTACTGCTGAATGTAATGTTCTGATGGTTTGGGTTTCTGTTTATATTTTATTGTAATTCCTTTCTGTTCTCTCCTCTTTTTCATTCTAATATTTTTCTGTCTTACTGGACTGGTTCTTCTAGCCCTCTTTCTTCCCCTGCTGCTAGTCCCAAATTCTGCAGAAATACTTTGCCCAGGAGGCAGGACAGGTAATGCTGTCTCAGGACAGTAGAATGCACAAGGCTGTAGGTTTTGTTGCCCATCTTGGTGACGCAAATTGTTTTGTGAAAGATGTGCTCAGTCGAGTCCTCTGCTGTGTTCATTGTTCAGCTGTGAACTGACACAAAGACATGCCAGTGAGAGTGCACTCAAACACCCCATTTATCTACCTAAATCTGGATTATGGCATATGGCAGAGATGGCATGTTCTTCTCATTGCTCTTGATACTGGGAACATCTTTTGATTTGGGGTTGGTTTGGTTTTTTTTCTGAACATTTGCTCATTTCTTTGCCAATTTTTGTTCTGTCATTCGAAACTCTCACTAGCATTTCAGCATCCTTCTGGCATGCTGCTTTTCTCACTGCGTTTCAGGCTTGTCACTTATGTCGTGAAGTCCCAGTGTCATTCAGTGTTGTCAGTCCTTTATTGCAGTTTGCTACATGAGTGTTTTGTGGGGGCTTGGGTTCAACCATCCTTCTAAAAATGAATGTAAAAAAGATGACCCGAATCAAAATGTTTCAGTTTGCTGATGGAATTTAAGCTGAGATTAGTACACTTAAACAGCTCGATCCTGTTAGTCCCATAGCACGCAGCTGAAGAGTGCCATCAGGCTGCATTCCCAATGTGTATTGCTGAGCAGAGTGGCAGGAAGGTGGTTCTGGCCAGCAGATTCTCCTCAGTTTTCAGAAATAGCCTGTCGAAATGGGGATTTTTAAGTGTATGCTGTACACGCAGTATTTTTATGTTCATTGTGGACGGGAGAAATGACAGAATCACTCTGTGAGCAGATGAGTTTCATTAGCATGGTGTCAGCTGCATGCCTGTGAAAAACCACACCTGGGGAAGGAGGTTTTTGCATGTTCCTGTAGGAAGGCCCCAGCACTTTTTTCCTCTGAAGAGGTGATGCAGATGTTTGCACTCCCTTCTTCGCTCTGACCTTAACCCTTCCCTGTGTCCTTCTCTGAAGTTCTTCTCTTTTAACTTTTCTGCAGCGACCCACATCTTGATAGGAACACTTTGCCTAAGAAGGGACTCAGGTATCGGTGTTTCCACACAGTTTAACGGCTTTTGTGGTGGCTTTGGAGTTTGCCTTGTGTTTCTGTTGTGGCTGGTGGTGATGGTCGCAGTGCTTGCAAGAGGTGGCAACAATCTTTCTTCCTTTTCTTCTTTTCTTTCTTTTTTTCTTTTTCCCTTAATTCATAAAGGAGGTCATTTTCTACTGTGCTTTTTCTTTCTTTTTTTTTCATCCTTGTCTGCTTAAGCAAGAGTTGTGGCTTTTGCTGGAAAGCACCTCATCAGCCTTCATTGGGCTTGCTTTGGAAGCAATGATTTTGCTGCTTTTGTTGCTCTTACGTGCAGTGACATGAGATTATGTTCACCCCAGTGTCCTTGGTGTTTGTACAAAAGCAGAAAATATTTTCAGAATCATCCTAAACCTTTTAGGATGGGTATGGACCTACTCACTTTACAGAAGTTATTTTCTTCTGAATCCTTAAGCACACAGGCATCTCAGAGATCATTTCTACTTATCTAGAAAAGAATTCCCAAAGAAACCTCTAGCAACTGCCTTCTAATGCATCTTGTGCCGCTCTAAGAGTGTGATTTTTACGATGTACAACGTTGCACGGACATTTTTTTTTATTCCATCCATACAAGTGAGACTGCCAACATGAGGTCTTCTAATTAAACACTTAGTGTTACAGCATTTATAGGAGATATCAAGCAGTTTAGGAAATCTGTCACGTCAGAACTGCTTAATGCAGCTTGCAGGATCTCTGAGTTGGTGCCTTGAAATGGCAGCTGCAGTTAGTTCTGTGCTCTGTGCATCGTTCTTCACAGCAGCTTTGTCCCATGAAGCTGAGTGCTAAAAGGCTTTCTTAATCTGGAATTTTGTTTAGAATGTTTGTGTGGTGGTCGAGTGTGTCTCTAATATGTGAAGACTCTCTCTTAAGACTGAGGCATTTGAGTGCTGAAGAGGTTGGTAGCGATCATGCAGAAGCCTCCCATTCTTAATAAACTGATATATGTGTCAGGTTTACCTTCAGAAAAGGCTCAGTGTAGTCTCCGTGTTGATTATTTAATTATTTAAATTATTTAATTTCATTTTGAACCAGATGAGATGCACCTCCCGTTAATGTCTCTTAAATTATTGGGTTCCCAACTTGTTTAAAAATCTGATAATGAATTTCTTGACTTGGATTGTAGTATGACAGAAATCCAGCTAATCTTAGCACCAACATATTAAAATAAGGATAAAATAAGGATTAAAATGAGGTTTTGGCATATCCTAAGGAAAGGAAGGGTTTTCCAAGCTTTGTCTTTGTTTTTCAGTCATACCTATGTAACACATACTGCACTTGATTCTGCAGTACTACAGTACGCAATTTCTACTGGTATCTTTTTGTTAACTGCTAGTTGGTTATTGCTGAGGCTGTAGGAAAGGAGAAATCTTTACATTTTATATACAAGTTTTTCCATCTTTTGTTCCCTCTCTCCCTCCTCAAGCTTTGTGACATTTCATGGTTTGTTTGTTCGTTTGTTCTTCTTTCTTCATTCAATAGTTGCCAGGGTTCATTTTGAAAGAGCCTGTTTGCTTTGTGCAGGTATACTCCTTCCTCCCAGCTTCGTAGCCAGGAAGATGCAAAAGAATGGCTTCGCTCGCATTCAGCAGGGGGGCTTCAGGACACTGCTGGCAATTCTCCATTTTCATCAGGATCCAGCATAACATCGCCTTCTGGAACTAGATTTAACTTCTCCCAGCTTGGTGAATAACAAATGTTTTTTGATAATCATAGCAATACTTAGTGTGCTTAGAAAATAGCAGATGACATAGTGTAATGGTATTGCAGCAGCTCCAAGTACTACTTTGAACCTTCAGGAAGCACTTTTGTTGAAATTAGTGTGACTAATCAGCATTGGTGTCTTGCGTGCCCAAAGGTGGCATAGTTGCAGTAACATCTGAAAGTATTTCCCTTGGAGTCATCAGATGCCTTAATCTAAATTGAGAGCTATTAAGCAGAGCTATTAATTAATATCACACGTTCCTGTGTTTGAAAGAATGAAAATGTTGCCTGCCTGCTTACTAATGTTTTAAAGGCCAAGCATATCACTTGGTATCTCTCTGTCTGTATCAGCTGGCTGATTTGAAAATTTAACAAAACTGGGTCTGAAATAATAGGCAAAAGCAGGGGAATTATACCTCAGAAAAATTCTTTAACTTAATTACACTGATAAAAGTAAATGAAGGAAACAACAGAAGGAGCTTAATATGATCCATGGTAGGTTTTAGTTGACCACCCATGTGTCTGAAATAAACTGTTAGCATGCTAGATTATCTGGAAACAGGCAGTCGTAGGACACCCAGAGAAAATTATGAGTTGAACAGCAAATCTGTTGTTTTCATTTTTCCAAAAATTATTGTTAAATAACGGGAATAATTTATCACAAAAAGTGCTTTAAAAAATGTGAAAACTGGAATGGAAGTTTTATACTCTAAGCACTGGCTGGGAGAGCATTGGCTCTCAAGGCAAAATTGATGTTTCTGTGGTATCTTTTAATCTGCAAGTTCTGCAAGAATTAATGCCTGTGTGCTGCTTAGAATTCTTAGGACCTCATAGGGGAAGTAAACTGTTCTGAAATAAACAACTATTGGGAACCTAAGGGTCTTAAATTTTCCAACTTCCTCTAAGTACACATAAAAATACCATTCTCTGGGAACCTGAAGACTTCTAAGGAGATCCTTCATGAGGCCTGTTCTGTGTAAGCAAAATATTAGTTTAAATTCGCCTGGGCATTTTACACCTTTCTGAGGAAGGGCTGTTTCAATTTAAATGAGAATTAATTCATGAGTATGAGGTGTTACTGAGTTGACTGAGTTTGCCTGTAGAAGCATGGACTTATCACCCAGTGTTTAGAATGACCTTATTTACTTGAATTTTCTTGCTTATTAGCTTGATTTGCATGCCTCTTACTTGAATCCACTGAAATTAGAAACATAATGAAGTCCAGAGTGGGTGACATGAAAAATTTGTGTCTCAAAATAAAGAAATGTTTTCTGATAGCTGCGCCAACATTGAGCGTGAAAATTTGTGGTCACACAAATAAATTGTCATTTTATCTGTGCTTTACAGCAAGCCCAACCACTGCAGCCCAGATGAGCCTGTCAAATCCAACCATGCTGCGGACTCACAGCCTTTCCAATGCAGATGGTCCCTATGACCCTTACAGTGACACCCGCTTCAGAAACAGCTCCATGTCCCTGGATGAGAAGAGCAGAACTATGAGCCGCTCTGGCTCATTCCGTGATGGCTTCGAAGAAGGTCAGTGCAGTATGTGGCGGTGGAAATGAGCAGAAGATGGCATTCTCACCTAAACCAAATGTAAATTTAGTGCTTCATTTCAGCATGTGGGTCACTTCAGAGCAGTTTTCTACGTAGCATTCTCTGATTCTGTTTGTCTTTGTTCCAGTGATACTTAGTGATCCTTCTGCTGAACGTAGGATGGCATATAAGTATTCTGCACATATAAGTGCAGAAATTGTTTAAACACATCCTGTACTTAATTTTTAGTGATCTTCTCTCAATATTTTAAATTCATGTTTGGAGTTAGCCAATTAAACTGTTTTTTTGAATAGGCATATCCATCTGAGCCTAGGCCTCCATACTTCTGTTTGTAGAATAAATAATTGACATTGGTCAGACTGTTGTTGCTCTTCCATCTAACTTCCAAGTATTTGATCTGTAAGGGGTTTGTCTTTGCTTGGTATTTCTGCTGAATGCTGTGGATTCATATCTGCACAGCATTCACGAGAGAAACCTGAATAGTTCTTCAAAACATGTGGACTTTTTTTTCTTCCTCATCCTCATTTCAGGCATATTTTCATGCGTATTTGATAAAAGAAACTCAAGTAAGTACAGGAATAAAATGTCATTTACTTGTAAATGAGTATTTTATTTGATTTCTACTGATCATGTGTCCTTGTGGCTGTTTGAAGACCAAATAGCCTACTCAAGCTCTGTGTACACACCAAAAGCCCCATATGGCTGCATGCCACAAAACATCACCGTGCACTTTGAGAAGTTATAGGAAGATGACAGGATTAGCTTTTCCAGTCTTAAATTTCTTTTCTGGTAAGGACTGGGAATTTGGTTGAGTAACAGGTGCTTTACCAATACAGCTCATACAAGTCTTTTCTGGCTTGCTGCCACTGCTAAAGCTTGGTGCTTGTGGCAGTGTGTATGCCAGTGTCCTGTGGTTGTCATGCACTACAGCATCCAAGCCATGCGTATATGCTCATAGGAGTCTCTTAGAGCCACCAGGTGCCTTCCTGTGGATGCTGGTTATTCCATCTGTTTTCTGCCATTGGAAGGGATGAAAAATGTGTATTTGTGTATGTGTATTTGTATTGAAAATATGATATGGCTTCAGACAGATTCATGGCGAATTCGTTACTGAATTCAGCCAAACTGTAACTCCATTACATGCAGTTGTATTTTAGAAGCCCATGGCTGAGCATCTTCATTAGGGGTTGAAAATGAGAAGAATAACCCCTCTAGGGCTCAATCTGTGTCGCTGCAGGAGTTGACCTTTCTTTGTGCAACACTTTCAAAAAGATAGATAATCAAAGAAGGTCAAATACTGCCTGATACTTATTCAACTGAATTCTGTTCTGGGATGAACAGTTCTCTTACTAAAGAGGAGGTTCTTTTGGGAGGAAGGGTCTCAGGACCAGGGAGATGGCAGGAGAAACAGCCTCCAAACAATCCAGATATTTGGTGAGCAAGCACAGCCAGAACAGTCTCATGGTTCTCCCATTTCTGCACTTCCCTGGCAGTGCCTCCTCACCAGGAGCTGTATTGCTGCTGGCTTTACACTGAGGTTTCATCCTCCAAGAGAGACAGGAATTGAATCCATTGTTGTTGGGATATGAATGTTTATTCCTTTTTGTGCTGCTGGCTGAAATATCTGCTGTTCTTTCTGCTTTGGGGGCAGTTGATCGTGACTGGGCTTCTTCTTTTCTAACATTAAAAAATGCGACATGCTTACATATGCATTTATAGAGTTTTCAAATAATAGCTCCAAAACAATCTGGGTTTGTAATCTGCATGCAGATGTGGGTTAACTGCAGCAAACAGGAATCATGTGAAGAGCATAGCTGCCTTCAGGCTCCTAATTAAATAACCTTGAAGAAGCCATCTGCAGAAAGTTTACCACGAAATTGAACAAAAGTATTAATTCCTTGGTTGCCCTTGACACTAGACATATTTGCACATTCAAATGTTGCAGTTTTACAGGGTAGGAGTGTGATTTGCAGAGTTGTAAATTCTCTCCCTTTTTTCGCTGTTTCTTTCCTCTAAGACCCAATGCAATCTTAATATTCCCAGGCAATGTGAATTTAAAAAATTGTGTCTCCCATTCCATTTTAAGGAGATTCTCCTCTTGTTTGAGCAGTTGGCAGAGAAACTTCTCCGAATGTATCTTTTATATAGACCAGGTGAGAAATTTTCCTCTTGGAAAATGATGACTGAAGAGATGATAACATATAATTCAGTGTATTGCAAAGAGGATGGTTATCCATTATTTCTCGTACCATCGAGGTCTGGAGACACTCAAGGAACATTCTGAGGGATTCAGCAGCAGTTCTGATACAACTGCAAAATGTATTTCTAAACCAAAGCAGAAGTTTTTAATACAGATAAAGTATGTCAGTGAATTCAGAGGAAATTGAGCAACTTAATGGTGGATCGTAGTGACTATGAAAAATAATGGTCTGAATGCAGCTTCCATCTCAGGAATTTCCATCTCTGCTGATTCCCAGAAGATGCAAAGGTGTACCTGGTGAAAAATCAGCAAGAATCTGCCTTGTTTCATTTCTTTCCCTGAATATCTGCTGTAGTTGTGGCCAGAGATGCAACATGTGATTAGGCAGTCTTTGGGCTTGACTCGTTCTGGTTATTCTTATGTTCTTACTGCAGTGCAGTCCTTAATATCTCACTGTAAAGATCATTTTAATTGAAAACATTATTAACCAGAAAGAGTAAATGGATATGAGGGTATTTTTTGCATTGTTATGTGTTTTTTCTTTTAATTGTATTAAATTCCTCCAGAAGCCGACTTAGACTTTGTTCACTTCTCTTTCCAGCCTCGCCTTAGGATATAATGTCAATGTGAAAACAGAACCCATTTATTTTGAGCGTAGGAGAATTTCAGTAGGTAATTAGAGCACAATGGCAGCTTTTCTCAGTTTTGGTTGGTTAGTTGTTTTTATTTTTTTTTTCTGGAGTATTTAGATGAAAGAAAAAGAGATTTCGCCTGATTGGTGTGAAGTTATCTGAAGTTTGAATGAAGGTTTCAGTACTTTGTTTCTAAAAAAAAGAAATTGTGCATGTTCCAGTAGCTCAGATAATAGCTTCAGGTAGTTGTTCTGAACAGCGTACTCAAGAAGAAGTGTTTAGATCACAAACAGACAGAGCTGTTTCAGAAGACAGTGCTGACATCGCACTGTAGTGATTTCTGATGGAAGTGCTCCAAACCTTCTGGAGCGTATGCTTGCATCCTGGAGCTGGGCATCATGTTCCTCTCAGGCCATCTTTATCCTGCTCTGTGTTCGGACTGCTTAAAGAAAAGAGCTTCCCCCCAGTCTCAGTAATGCCAAAGATGAAGCAGTTAGGCTTACTTCTGTAATCTCTCCTGCTTTACAGTTATCTCTTTCTCCTGAGTCTTAAGATGAGGCTGTCGAGAGAAATGCTTCTTTCTAAATAAACCTCCATTGAAACTTTTCTTTTTAATCTTGGCAATGGCACCTCTTTCTCCAAGAAAACTTGTAGTATTCAACTGTTAAAACAGCTTTACCAAATTGGATACCTGGCCATCTCTTCTTCCAGCCGAACGTTGTGCAGTAACGTAATTAAGTTTATGATGGGTAATGATGGAGGTATTTTTTCAGTATGCAAATAGTTGGTAATAGATGATCTGTGGCGACCACCGTGTGGTCACTGTATTCAGTTTGTTTATTTTCTTTCCTCCAGTGCATGGTTCTTCTCTCTCTTTGGTGTCCAGTACATCATCTATTTATTCGACAGTGAGTATAATGGAATTAATTGTTTTGCTATATTAATCACAGTGGGAGAATAACTAGTCTTTTTGTTCCTGTTACTATTGTCATTCAAGGAAGAGGAATGCTAGCTATGAGAGAAATGTTTGTCTTCATAAAGATACCTCTAGATATTTAGCAGCATCCTCATTAAACAGAGATGATAATACTGTAAAAGCAGCAGTTCATTGTTTGAGTCAGTGCTTTACAACTCTGCTGAATAGATTTTGCTGCTAAAGACCTCAGCAGAATTAAGGAGCCTTGAACTTAATTCAAACTTGGGTGCTTCAAGTCATTCTAGCTTTGTATTTTACTGCTGAAGAAGTTTGAATAAGTGGTTCGGTGTCCTTGGTATCCAAGCGAGATAGATTAAAGCTGGATCGTGCATTCCTGGCAGACTATGATCACAATTTAGGAGGTTTCTAAAAATTGGATTCTTTTAAAGAAATGAGTGATAGATGATTACTTCATAAATATATGTGCATTGAACAGAATCTTTCCTTTCAAATCATTATGTGAGTATGATGCAACTCTACAGTAAGCACATTTCCACAGCTGAAACAAGCCAAAGTGACACCTGGTGAAAACAGGGAAGGGCTTGCTCTTGGAAGACCATACATAACTGTTTGTGGAGTCATCCAGCCAGCATAGTGTTATTTCTTGTATCTGTTTCACTGATAAGCAAAGAACATGTGTGACGTGGCCTTAAGGCCTTGATAATCATTTCAAAATATTGCCTTCCATTATGAACCTTGCCTCAAGCAAGGCCTGTGTGGAGCCAAAACAGATAATGGATTGGAAGGATGGAAAACAGACCTTTCCTTGTAGCCACAAGAGCCACAAGGAAAGTAGTCAGCAGCTACTGCTTATGATTCTGATTCGTGTGCTTTCTGTCCTAGCCTGAATGGTTCTTAATAGTGTGGTTTGACGAATATAATTTTCACAGTGGCTGGTACTGGACATGCTTATAGAGTGTGTGACTTTTTACTGTGTCCTCCTCCTTGCTGATTGCTTTGGTTAGAAACAAGCCACAGTAGCCAAAATTTTGTCATGCAGACCACAATGGATGGTCAATACATCCACTTTACATACTCAGATAACTAGTTGTGTGTCCTCAGTTTTTCATCACCACAGTGCCTAGACAGCACCAAGTGGTAGTAATTTTCTTCAGATCGCTGTGGATGCAAAAGCATGACCACCATCCCATAGAGAGCTGAGCGTGTGAGTTAGGGAATTGCTAAGGATCTCCCATGGCCTGTGACAGTCCTGTCTCTTCTGAACCTCATGGAATTCCTTTTGCACTGAGCCAGGACTTCAGCCTTTCATGGCTCAGACTCAACGGTGTGCTGGCTTACAAGTCGGGAAGTAGAGGCAAATTCCTTTGTGTAGGAGGAGGTGCTATACAAGCAGCCTGCTTTCTTTATCCCAAGCAAGTAATCTAAGATGGAGTATGGATGTGAAAATCCTAAATAAGAAATTACCACTTGAGTTTTTGAAAATCATATTAATAATAATGATGATAGTAGTTAAGATTTTTGTACTGTTTCCATTGTAATGTTCTTACATATTTTCCTCCGGTTTTGTTTTGTAGCCTGAAGAGAAGTGCCAATCAGAGGTAAGAGCAGTTTGTGTTTGACAGGCATAAATAATCTGTCAAGACACCTCGTTTTCTGTCTTACTGTTCTACTGCTCCATATCACAGTGCAGTAAAGAGATCTCTTAAAATAACACAGATTCGCAAGCTACGAAGAGAGTTGGATGCATCCCAAGAGAAGGTATCAGCTCTGACAACTCAGCTGACTGCAAATGTGAGTACAACTCAAAGGATAAACTCTCAACAGGGAACGCATTTAATGCACCAATTACCACTACAGTTTTTGTAAATAATAAAAAAAAAAACAACAACAATAACAACAGAACAAAAGAAATGTGAATAATATTCAGTTTGTATTACCTATGTATTTTAAAAAATAACTGCATGCGTATGTGGGTCCTTATGAAAAATAACACGCTCAGTCCTACTGAGTTACCTTATGCCTTCCTTTATATACTGAATTACAGTGTTTGCTTTGCTTTAAAAGTCTGATAAAAACCGCTTCTTCAGATATTGAGAGAGTCGTTGAAGACTGGCTCTTTTGTTTGTTATTTTGTAAGTAGTGCCTTGTTTTGATATTTGAGTGGGATGAGATACAAATGGCTGAAACTGGCAGGAATAAAAATGGATAGAAACTCGGATTGCAAAGCATTATGTTTTCCTATTCCATAAATAGAGTGATAGGTAATAGTGGCATAAGGGGCTGTGAAAATTAATTTACAGTTGCCTGAAGACTGAACATGCCTGATTTTTGTCGGTGCAGGCAGTACGTCTGGAATTTGGTGTTTACACTTGGAGAAAAAAGAGTTGAAGCCAGGAAGTGTTGAGGCAATGCTATGCATGACCCTGAGCAAGTTTATTTGTGTGTTCTCTTCTGCAGTCACGGATAGAAGTAATGTAAAAAACAGAAGCTTGCTGCAAAAATAAGCAGTTCTAGGGTAAACAAGCTGCAGATGAGCAGTCATCAGCTTGGATCATACTGACATCCTCAGTTGTGGGAATAGATAAACGTAAGCGCACATGCTACTGAGGAGGACATTGGTGTCCATCAGCTCTTTGAATACTAAACTTGGCAAGATTCCGTTACATGTGTTGTTTGTTAATCCATGTAACCCTGTTTGCTTCCTTTCTCTTTTTTTTTTAAACTCTTGCAGTGTTTGGACGAGTATCAGCATTTCACACAGCCCCCACCGTTCTCTGCTCTCCCAACAGAAACTTTGCAGTCTGCTTTTTAAACAAGTGCTTACATTTTCAAACACATGTAGCAATGGTTCCGCTTACGTCTTGCTATTTTCTCACAGCCTCAGATCTGCTTATTTTCATAGAGGCTGATGGGAATGAGAGGTGCACATCCCTGTGTTATTGTACTGTTCGTGTTTGTTTGCAGTGTGAATGTGAGAGCTATTATTTCGGATAAGTCAGCCATGTGCTGATGATGACCAAGTCTGGTATGGCTCTGTGCAGGGCTGTGCCATATATATCTGTTTGAGCCAATGTCCATTTCTGCTTGGAAAGATTTGAGACAGTTTTTTTTGTTTTAGGTAGATTTTGAATTGAAAAATGAAATATTTGTTGTGGTACTTCTAGAATATTGTGGCTAATGAGACATACATTGAGCTATGCCTATGTTCAGTTATTTCAACATGTGCATATCTATGTGTACAGTAATAATAATGCCTTACCATGGCACTGGAAACATAGTTCCCATTTATCAAGCTTTCCATCTTCTCAATCTCCTCCTCCTTTATTTTACTTCTCAGTCATTTTCAATTCCTAATGCAGTTAACACTGGGTTCTCAGTGCTTCATGTGAAAAGAACAGAGGGTAATTCATAGAATCACATAATAGAATCATAGAGTGACTTAGATTGAAAGGGACCTTGGAGATCATTGAGCTCCAACCCCGCTGCCATGGGAACTGGCCAAGCACCATGAAGTTCTGGATAGTATTCAGCAGCTTGAACCTTTGTGGCAAGTCAGGTGCTCCCAGGTGTTGGAGAGACCACTGAGTGAGTTGCAGAGCATCAGCTGATGGAGCAGCTTGCAGACTAGCTGCAAGAGCTCAGTAGTGCTGTCTCTGTTCTGCAGCACAGCACGGTGAGCCTCTCTGCCTCCATAACTTCCAGCATCTTTCCACCTTAAGACAGATCTCTTTGTTTTAAGAATGACACTGATAGAGTTAATTGTGCAGATTAATTACTGGCTCTCCTTTACAAGGAAAAGTGGATTGACTTGGACTGGGCACTGACTAGTAAGCGTGACCTGTTAGATAGGTTATATAGAAGAGTACTACAGTTTTAACCAACTTCCTGTGTTTTCTAGTAAACATACAACTTAGAAACCTAAAAGTACTAATTTTCATGCATTTCATGATTTCAATATGGTGAATATCTAGGGATAGAGCTTGATAACTAATATAGAAAAGCCTTAACATGGAAATATCAGTGTCCTTGACTTGAAGTAGTCCACTGCTGTTTTGTGTGAAGCCTGCTATCTCCTAGTGTAAGCAGTGTTTTCAGATATCTGATCTGTTTGCTTATCAGCGGTGGCCTAGCTATGTCTAGTCTGGTTTTCTTGGGAACTTCAGTTAGCATATCAGTGTGTGATAGCATTTTTATGACGTGATTTAGAGCTGTTTTTGAAAAATACTTTTCCTTTGCTTTTTTTTTTTTTTGCTTTTGCAGATATTAAAACTGAAAACATTTTAGGAAACTTTTAGAGCTAATTACAATTCAAGACAATGGGAGTTTTATATATTGCTACCAACATCTGGCAGCAAAAATAGGCAATTTTCTGTCCTTCAGCAGCACTCAGTTGCCTTGTTTGTCTGCAGATACTTCATAAATTGTTAGGAGAAAATGAAGGTGGTGCATTTTCCAGCTTTACCTGTTTCACCCCAAAAGCACACTTAATTTCACTTTTAACACCTTTACTTAAAGCATCTCATGATTTACATTCTTTCACTGTATTTCACTTCTGTAACATGATTCTTGAACATACATTAGTGTCAATGCTTTGATGCTTCAGAAGAGTTAAATAACAACCAGCTATATCCTTGGTCTCTGGAGCTTCTTACAGCATCTTCCTGCAGATTTTTGGAGTTCTTCTATTTGGTTTAGTACAGATGACACAAATGTTCACTTTTCAATTAAAAATTAGTAGCATTTAAGAGAATCCTGAAAATTCTCTGAAGCAAAGTATTCTCTAACCTTTAATTTTCCATTTCAAATTCCAGTTCTGGTTTTCTATTGTGAAAATTCTGAATGCATGGGGAAAATATTGGCACAGAAAATACTAATCCTCCTCTGATAGGAGGAAATGCCTGATCTGCCTTTGTAGAACTTGGTTCATATTGTAGGACTCGGTTTATATTCTATTTATTGCTGTGTTTTGAAAACTTTTTAGGTTATTCTCCTAAAAGTTATGTGTTAGTGGGTTTTCTGGGTTAAGTGTTTTTTTTTGTTTGTTTGTTTGTTTTGGTTTGGTTTTTGTGCTCTCCAGGAAAAAGATTTAAACTTCTTGTAATATGTTCTGTGGCAAGAGTTGCATTAATTCTGAGGGTACATGCATCCCTAAGTAGCCTTATACAGGGCTATATAAGAGCCTTGTACATAGCTAATGTAACAGCCCACGTGAAGAGTCTGAGTTGAAAAATTAACAGCAAGAGATGTTTAGAACCATGGGTTGTTCTGCATCTTTTCTACTCCCTGCTTTTTGTGGTAGGAGGTCCTTCATGTCATTGCTTGCAGTTGGTTTGAGACGCTGCTCAATAACCAAGAAGGGCTTTCCATGTCTGTTTGGTGTCAGGAATATATCCCGGTGACAAGGCTCATTCCCTAAAATGTCTCTGAAAGCCTCCTGGTGTATCCTGGTAGATGTTTCCACAATACATACTCAGCCCTTTGATTCACTGCTATTTTCTCTGTATCGTCGTTTCGACAAACAGTGAAATGCAGTAGGCAATGTGTTCAAATACCTGCACAAATATTGTTTGGGAGAGAACCAAGTGCTTCTGTGTCATTTAATTTTCAGGCCCACCTTGTGGCAGCATTTGAGCAGAGTCTGGGAAACATGACGATCAGACTGCAGAGCCTCACCATGACAGCTGAACAAAAGGCAAGTGTAGAAGTACAATCACAGAATCATAGAATCACCAAGGTTGGAAAGGACCTCCAAGATCATCCAATCCAACTGTCCACCTATCACCAGTATTTCCTACTAAACCATGTCCCTCTGTACAACATCTAAATTCTGTTCACTCTACTCTCTGGGCCTGGCCCTCCAGCCAGTTTTTTACCCAGCAAAGAGTGTACCTGTCCAAGCCAGAGGCTGCCAGCTTCTCCAGGAGAATACAATGGGAGATAGTGTCAAAGGCTTTGCAGATTAAATACATTTCTTCCCTGTGCATTCACACTTGTGTCCAAAAGAAGTGTAGAGTGTTTTCTTGGACAATGGATGTGGATATACATTGTTCCTCTACTACAGAGCATGTATATCTATTGTATGAAAATAATAAGGCTGTGTTGTGTCCTCTTGAGGATGTGCTTCCCCAGGTGTATACCAAACTTCATTTTTCTTTCATTGGACATACATATTACAAAAATTCTGTCAAATCCCAGTGCTTGGACTGAAAACTGGTGCAGCTAGGTACCATCTGCATTTTCTGACATATCACCACTGTTTCCTTTTCTAAGGACTCTGAACTGAATGAGCTAAGGAAGACTATTGAACTACTGAAGAAGCAAAATGCTGCTGCCCAGGCTGCAATTAATGGAGTCATCAACACACCTGAGCTCAACTGCAAAGGTGAGAAGCAAGCACTGCGTATCATGACTGTGCAGTACTTGTGGGATTTGAGTACTTTTGGTAATATCTGATGCATGCAGCTCTACCTGTCAGAGATCTTGTGTGTGTCTCATGACTGTGCACTCCAGTTCCTTGATTTTATATAGTGTGGGGATTTGGAATGGATATCTGTGCAAATAGTGTGGTAAATTCTACAGAAATAAGTGAGTGTGTTAGAATTTGAGTGTGAGCTCACTGAATTTACTGTAAGTGTTCAGTGACTCACCCATCTAAATGCTCACATGAAACACCAAAGAACCCCATTTCAGAACAGTCAAACACTTTTATTTTCTTTGGTGTTTCCTGTAATTTTCTCCAATATGAAGTTTGAATGCAGTCTTGTTGTATCTGTCTTCTGTTACTTATCCCAATCATTTACAGTGGGATGAAATGCTGAAGGAGGTATTTGAGTGGTTTGGGTCTGAGATTTTGATCTCTTCATGAGAAATAAGCATGAGGAGCACTGCATTGAAATAAACAGAACCTCAGTTAGGGTTGGTGATTGATGAAGTGCTTTTTTCCTCTCAAACTCTTCATTTGAGATTAAATGATTAATACAGAATGTCATATTGAACACCTCCTCCATTGATGTGCAGGAACTGGAGCTGCTCAACCGACAGACCTGCGGATCCGAAGGCAGCACTCTTCAGATAGTGTCTCCAGCATTAACAGTGCTACCAGCCACTCCAGCGTGGGAAGCAACATAGAGAGTGATTCAAAGAAAAAGAAGAGGAAGAACTGGGTGAGTGTATGCTAATGGATCGTGTGTGGTTTATATAGAACTGTCGGAACATGCATGGTGAAGTCTAGCTGCTCAGCTCCTCCCTCCCCACATGCAGCAGGTCAGCACAAGAACTAGGTGCTGTTTAAATCCTGCGTAAATACCCTTTAGAAGACTTAATTGAGTTGTAAGTGATGTATATTCTTGTGTTGACTTTGTGTAGGGTTGAATTTTATGTTAACAGCCAAAAGGCCGGTCCTAAAGTAGAAAGAGCTGTCAAAAATCAGTCTGGCTAGAAGTTGTACAGTGCCCAACCCCTCAGGGAAAGCTTCACGTTTGTCATTAAAATAGAACAAGTCCACAATGAGAGATTTGTTATTTTTTTTCTTTTTGCCTTGTAGGCCTTTCTTCTGTTAAGTAAACATGTTAGACACTTTGAGAGCTCTATCTGGAATGTTAGTGTGCAGTTCTACACAAAAAAAATACCAAAATTTAAGAAATTACTGTGATAAACATACATTATTCAGGATTTTGCATTACTTACCTTTCATTTCCCATTTTTCCTTCTTTGCTCATCTTGTACTGTGTACAAGGTACCATGTACTGGAGGAAAGGTACAATATATTAAGCTCCATTTTGAATTAGATCATAAACTGCCTTAGTGACCTAGTCTGAATGTAGTTTGGACTAAAGTCCCTAGATCCCATACTAGCCAGTGAATCATTCCACCCCTTTCCTCCCACCGAATTTAGATCTCCCTGGATCTTTGGGGATCTTTTCTTTAGAGCTACAAAATGCGGCTTGAGTTGGGAGAATCTTGATATATATTTGTACAGTGTCTCCTTGGAAATGTTTATGAAACCTCTTGTACTTAAAGAAAGTACTTCTTGAGCAGGCTCTTATTTTTATTTCTCACAATTGTTTCATTTGAATATCTTGCTAGCTCCTCCGTAACTGTAGTATTGCTGCCCTCCTCGAAAAGCACTGGTTAAAGGGAAGCAATGTCATCTGCTTGTGCAGGGTTATGCATTAATTATAGAAGGAGCAAATTGCTGTGTCTTCAAGTTGTTGGCAACTCTTTTAGTTTTTTGTGACAAGCCTGCTGTAACCATTAAGCCTTAGATAAGGTAAAAACTTCTGAAATTTTTACTTTAGCTTCTGTTCTTTGTCACTGTAATGTAGTAGGTCTCTATATCAGCCTACACTTCTCATTTGACCCAGAACTATTTAAAGAAGTTTAAGGAAACATTATGAAGATGACAGGACAGTGCTTTTATTGTGTTAAATGTGAATACATTGGTGCAAAATGAAGATTGAACATTAATCCAGAGAATAGCGGTCTGCCTTGCACTTAGTTAATTTCACAAACATTGATGTTGTTCTCTACCAAGAACCTTTTGTTACATATGGAAGCAACATGGCTGTCCACTCAGGGCTGAAACGAGATTTTCAACATTTCTCACTAGTCTTTGTCTAATGCAAAAATAACTTACAACACTGTTCACAACGTATGATTTTGAGATAGCCTTAGATTAATTCTTTATATTGTTTGGTAAATGGTAGGCACATTCAAAAAAAAAAATTATTTGCAGGTGTGTAGAAAAGATTTGGTATTTTCAGTATTTTCACTTGGTGGAATACCTGTTCCTGAAAGGAAACGCAAAATATGAAAGTAGCTGTTACGTCGAACGTTTCATCTGAGCCAAGGAGAAAATACAGCTGAAGTAGCTAAAGAGGCCTGGATCAAATATCTTCTTCAAGTGATGCAAAAATGACTGTATGTTGTTTGAAAAACCTGTTTTTAGAAAATACAAGGTTCCAGTTTTAAAGTAGCTCTTATACTGTATTGATTATTGGTCATGTTTGTCTTAGAAATCCAAAGCTTTCCTTATTACAGGCTTTCTCTGTTAAAACTTGTCTTTTTTCCTTCCCCCCACTTCCTCTTGCTTGTGCTTCTTCCGGCAGGTCAATGAGGTAAGGAAGACCTACTTTAAACTATGAGATACAAAGCTAACCCATCCATTTACATGACTAACCATTTCAGCATCATTAACCTTGTCTGAGCCACATTATATTATAGCTGCAAGTTGTTACACCATTGCTCATTTCACTGAACATTTGCTGTAAAAAATTAAAAATAGGAAGCGCTGATGTCCAGCCCTATTGACCTTATTAATCTCATAAAGTAGTTAAGGAAAAAAGCTTTTTGATTCCCTTTTAGCGCTGTTAAAATCTGTGAGTATGGCTTTATTGTTTGGAATATTTGCATGTTGGAGTTTCAGTCTGTGGCTTTTTGTATGGATGCATTCTTCATGGTGTGTCTACTGCTGTGGTCTTGTATTTCAGTTACGCAGCTCCTTCAAGCAAGCTTTTGGTAAAAAGAAATCTCCCAAATCAGCATCTTCTCATTCAGATATTGAGGAGATGACAGATTCTTCATTGCCTTCATCGCCAAAGCTGCCACACCATAATTCTACTGTTTCTACACCATTGCTGAGAGCTTCTCATTCCAATTCTCTGTAAGTGATTTCTATTTTTATTTTTTAAATGGAAAAATGGTTGGAAAGCATCTTAGTACGCAGTTAGAGGAAAAGAGCAAAATCATGCTTTTGATAGGTCCAGTGTTTATATGCTAGTTCTGTGGGACATCTCTAGGCTGCTTTCTAGAAACAAACAATGGCAAAGTGTATCTTAAAACATCCCATCCTGTTGATTCCTCTGAATGGGAATCTACAAATCTGTGAAAGGGCTACGAGAGTTTGACAGCTTTTTGATTATGTGCACTGCTAAAACCAGACTGCAGTGGAAGCTATAGCGGGTCAAGCAGGGTAGCCTTGTACATGTGTGCTGGTCTGCTCCTATTAGTTGGCCCTACTCCTGAGCAATACTTGCTTTATCTCCCAGAGAAGGGGCTGTGTTTGGCTAAGTGGATTTGATAAAGTCCTTAACCATGTCATAATGGCAAAACAATGAGCAAAGAGCAAACATTTTAACTGGTATTTATTTTGAATGTCCTGTACCCTAAGGCGAACACAGGGAAAGATGGAAGAGTTTAATTTATATATTTGGGGAATTAAAGACATGTGAGCTGACTTCCAACTTCCAGCATCCAGGAAGCTAAAAATCATTGCATCTTTACTGTGGGATAGATATTTCACTGGGGAGCTTCCTCTGCAAAACATACTGAGTATGAATAGTATGAGTAGTGACCTTGGAGTGCAGAACTAATTGGATCTCTGGCTGCTAATGATACAACCAGGCCAAGTCTGGGATTTTGTTTTCTCTCTTGGCTAAAGACAGCACATTTTATAATAATCTGCAGTGATGGAGTCCCCAGTTAAACTGACAAATTCAAATAAAGGCAAGACCTTACTGAAGATCAAATGGCATGGTTTACTGATATGGCTGAACACTTAACAGCTTGTTTCTGTTGGGCAGAAACCCCCACATCCTCCCCCATCTGCTCCTTCCCTTACACTGGTTCTTCCGCTCATCAAACAATTCCACTAAGCTAATGGAACAAGCTAAATTATGTGAAAAGTAGTTTAATGGAAATGTGAACAGTTTTTCCCCAGGTTGCTGAGTTGGATCAGCTCAGTGGAGTGATCAGACTCAGTTGAGCATCAGAGCTGGTGTAAGCACAGGGGCATGACAGCAGCACAGCGCAGCTGGCAAGAAGAGGAGTGAGACAGAGATCTGCTCCTTTTGGTGGTAGCAAGATATTTACATCAATCAATCAATAAAGGCTCATCAGTATCACCAAACCATGCTCTCCTGTCTGTGTCTGTATGTGAATGAAGTGTTGATTTTGAAGTCTGGACTTCTGTTCTGTAGCTTAGCCAACTTTACAGTCAGGAAGGTCACAGGCATTCGTGATGGTTCATTTGGGCTACCTGTGAAATAAAGTTTAAAATGGCCACCCTGAGCTGTTTGTGAGTCTAAACTTGCATTTACAGTGATCTTAGAGAACTTTATAAAATAGATTTTGTGTGTCTTCTATCAGTAACTTCTCCACTTGGGCAGGAGAAACAAATAC
The DNA here is from genome assembly GCF_019232065.1 of Centrocercus urophasianus. Taxonomy (NCBI): domain Eukaryota; kingdom Metazoa; phylum Chordata; class Aves; order Galliformes; family Phasianidae; genus Centrocercus; species Centrocercus urophasianus. Next base: position 1,129,973 of record NW_024885310.1, read on the forward strand.
AGAAAGTTATAAGAGGCCGTATTGTAAAACATTTCAAATAGCCTTGCAGCCTTGTAGATGCCATAGAAAACTTCAGCCTGATTTCTGTTCCAGTGTACTTAAGTATGCAGACTTGAAGTTTTGCCTGCTGCTTTCACATGAAGAGATGAAAGAAAATATCAGTAGTTTCCAGTCGAATGATAGTGATGAAATGCCAATATCAGAAGATAATTCCCCATGAATTTTTTTTAAAGCTTCTCCATTCTCTTGAATCTAATTCGTTGAGTTTCTCGTGACTATGGCAAATTGGGCTTTAGAACTCTGAGGCCAGAAGATTGTTAAATGATGGTCCCTTCCATCCTCAATCAAAATGCACTATGCGTACTTCTCATCTTGAAAAGAAAGCAAAAAGCCTAAACACAAGACAAGGAGAGCAAAAGGAAAACCTGTGTATTTCAGCATACCAGCTTTCTGGTGGAGAAAACGTCCCTCATTAACCTGATTTAAGGAGACACATTGTAAGAAAAACATCCCTCAAAGCATGCAGCTGTGTAGTTCATCGTTGTATAGATTCACTTATGAATGTGCTGCAATGTTACTCATCTGGATTTGTTCTGATTTTTTTTTTTTGGTGGGAAGAGGGAATTAAAATGCCACCAAAAATGTTTTGAGCATGAGTGCTTTAAAGCAAATGGGAATTTATCATGCTTGAATAGGTGTAGAGTTCCAAAGCCCTCCAGAATATTTCAGGAAACATTTAAAGCTTACACCTGGTGGGCTTTAAATCTTTCTGTAAAATCATCAATCTTCATCCAACTGCTGCTACTACTTGCACCTGCACCTCCTTCATTTACTTAGATTTTGCCTTTAAGATAGTTCTTTCCTGGCAACTACCAAGAATGAAATTTTGTTGGTCTCTTATGTTTCCATGACCTATTTACCATCTGATTTATGGTATCACTAATGAAATGAGCCCAAATGCTCCCTGTAGAATAAAAAGTGGTGGTTTTTTTCCTCTTTTATTACTAAGTGCTGGTGAGGCATCACCTAAAAAGTTACACGTGTTACAGTTCATGTCTGCTTTTCATTCTTTCCCAGTATTTCTGAATGCACAGACAGTGAAGCTGAAACAGTCATGCAGTTACGCAATGAACTAAGAGACAAGGAGATGAAGTTGACTGACATTCGTCTAGAAGCCCTTAGCTCTGCTCATCAGCTCGACCAGCTTCGGGAGGCAATGAACAGAATGCAGGTAGGAAATGACCACCTCAAATATCACAGTGTATGTTGATGTGTTAAAAGCTGCCCGTCCCACCACGCAATAAGTATCTGAAGGAAGGTAAATGTGAAGTTCTTGAATGCACATTAAAAATAGTGTTTAGTTTTGTAATGGTGGTAAACTTTAGACCTTCATAAAAAAGCTTGAGCTCATGATTTCTCCCTCCCTGAACGCTGCGGCGCTTACCTGTTCTAACCCTGGAAGGCTATGGGGAAACCATTCCATTGGCCTCTTTAAAAAATTCCCAAGCCATCTGCCTTAAAGTAGCTGCACCTCAGTGCTTATTGAATTCCCACATATTTGTGTTTGGTAAAACACTTAGAAAAGTTTTATGGAAGGGATGTTATACTAATTAAAATCATTAATGTGTTACAGTAAATTAAAATAATGTGAAAATGACATTCCTACTAAACTACTATATCTTCTGAAGTTGCTTATCCAGCTCTTTTTTGAGAGTGTTTTCACCATGCCTTCTAACTACTGATTTGTCTTTTCAAGAGTGAAATCGAGAAGTTAAAAGCAGAAAATGATCGACTGAAATCTGAAAACCACGGCAGCTGCAGCAGGGCTCAGTCTCAGGCTTCCATTTCTTCCTCTCCAAGGCATTCAGTGGGTCTCTCTCAACACAGTTTGAACCTCACGGAGTCGTCTAGTCTCGGTGAGTTTAATGAGAAAGATGGCGGGCAGGTTTTATCCTGCTCTTGAAAGTTTGGTTTGGTTAGCTGTGGAAAAATGAAAGCATGAAGATTAGAAACAGCTATGGTGTGGAAATATGTCAGGAGCTGGCAAAAAGCCTTCTTTTAAAATGTCATCGTAGATTTGCTACGCCCTATACTGGAGTTGTCCAATTATGACCTCAGCTGCTGAGAGTTGTGTTCAGAACCATTGAATGGGGGATATTTTGTAGGAAGGAAAATACAGAGTAATTGACTAATACTTTTCAATGACCATCTTTTTTTAAGAGTGATCTTGATATTTAGAAAGGAAGTCAGTGAACCTGGTTCTCATCTTTTACATCCAGGCACGAGAAGGTCAGATATGTTGTGTTCGACTGCGGTAGTAACATAAAGCAGAATAGCTTTCATTGTTAAGATACAGCTATGAAGCTTTTCATGTTTTCTCTTCACAGACATGCTGTTAGATGACACTGGTGATGGCTCTGCCCGCAAGGAAGGAGGCAGACATGTCAAAATAGTTGTCAGCTTTCAGGATGAAATGAAATGGAAGGAGGTAAGTTGTATTTTGTCCCGAGCTTTGACATACAAGTGACTTTGTCTTTGAATTCTGTGCTATGTTCTTATCTTGTTTGGAGGCTTCTATTGAAAAATACTTTTAAAATGTGAAAAACTTAAAATAAATATGTATTTTTTTAACAAAATAGTTTACTTGAGTATTAGTAGTGATAGACAAAGCACTTGAGCTCTCACTTCTGTAGAAATGCTGAAAGCCAAAAATACTAGTTCAGGTTGTCTCGTGTCTCATCTGCAATGGCTTTCTATTTTACAGTTTCTCATTGGTACCATCGGCACTGGCTGTGAACCAGTGTTAGTAATCCAGGCTTGCTAGGCTTTGTGTCAGTGGTGGAGCTGATAATGTTACAAGTTAAGCTTTTCAGGATCTTTGAAAAACAGGTCAGTTTTTCAGCTTCAGGGAGTTAGCAGGCTAATCTGCACATTGGGATGGTGTATATTTAAGACTGATATGTTGAAAGCTGCACAAAGCTCTTGGGCCTTTGTATTATTTAAGATTAAATAAAAAATGAGCTAATAATGGAGATGATCTAGGGGAAGTTGCAGTGAAATGCTAGAAGCAATGATAGGCCACAAGAACTTGTTAGATCCAATATCTGGTTCAAGTTGTCCTCTTTGATACATCTATCACATTTTGAATCTGCTGTCTTTTAGATGTTCTTCATTCTCAAGTAATGTAAAAAATCTTATGTTACAATATATTTGTAATATCTTTACAAATTTTGTCAAATTGCAGCCCACTTCATGTGAGTATTCATGCACAAATGTACTGCAGTGACATTACCGCCTCGCACTGAGCACTTGTCAAAGTGCATAAGGTGTATGCACTTGTGCATGTTTCATAAATTATGAAATAATTTGATATCATTTGTAAGAGAGGACAAACATTTGAATGAGCAGAAACAAAGTCAGCTCAGCTGATCTTTCTATTAAATACCAATTTTCCATCAATAAATTACAGCCCTGGGCAAGCACATTAACAGTAAAACAGTGTTGCTAATTCTCTTGGACTCCACTGAGTGCACTGTTAGTAGTGGAAATGATTCTTGACATTTTAGCTGAACTTGGAGCCTTATGACAGAAATAGTTTTTCTTCAGTGAATGTTTCACAGTGAGTGCAGCTATGAAGGAATAAAAAAATGAAGTACATTCTATTTTCTTTATCTGCTGTAGAAATCAGAAGCGAAATGCTATAATATACTGAATGTAAAGCACACATTACAGATATACCTAGAATGTCACTATGTTTCTATGCACGTGGCAGCATTTCTAGAAGTAAATCAGATAAATCTTGGAAGTGCTACATTTTGGATTGTGAAATCATGGACAAACGCGTGTTGTGAATGTCTGCCTAGAATTTTCCCACATACTTTTTGATAAGCTGTAATCTTCTCAGGGGTTTTGGAGTTGTTTGTGGATTTATTAATAAACGCCTTTAACTTATCACTGGGTACCACTGAAGCATTCCCTAGATTTGAGTCTCCAACACTGAGAAACTTATAGGGGAAAGGAGAATTTTGTATGGTATTCAGATTTTACTGTGAGGTAAGGAAGCAAAGGAAGCAACAGAACTACACCAAGATTTTAAACTTAAACAGACTTGACTGACACCATAAAGATTTATTTGTTAACTAAATAAATCCATGTTTGTTTGCATTTAGGATTCAAGGCCTCGCTCCTTCCTCATAGGCTGCATTGGAGTGAGTGGGAAGACCAAATGGGATGTTCTGGATGGCGTTGTTAGACGGTTGTTTAAGGTCAGTAAGTAACATCTGCTCTCTGCTTCAAGTCTCCAATTAGTATTCACACAGTATTTCACAACAGGAGATCTGTATGGAGGCTCAGATGTGTGTACCGCTGTGAGTTTGGGTGTATGTCCAAGCAGTGCTGAGTTGTACAAAGAGGTGGTACATAACTTGAGACAAGTCTGCTAACTTTATTTTCCATAGTTTCCTCACATGTTAGCTTCATAGCAGTTACTTGCCTATTCTCTGTGCTTTATGTTTGAGGATTAGCTTGTTATTTTAAACTGGCTTTGGACAGCATCAAGTAGTATTTAACTCAGGGTGATTATTGTCATGGCGTAGACCCTACAGGCACAGCAATTTCAATGTCTTGTAGACTTTCCCCTTCTTTTTTCACCACAGGAGTACATCATTCACGTGGATCCAGTGAGTCAGCTAGGGCTGAATTCAGACAGTGTTCTGGGTTACAGCATTGGAGAGATCAAACGCACGAATAGTGCTGAGACACCTGAGCTGTTGCCCTGTGGCTATTTGGTTGGAGAAAACAATACTATTTCAGTTACCATCAAAGGTAATGATGTTTGATCAGTCCATTGTAGTTGTCAGTAATTATGGTTTTATCAAAGCATACTGTGTCAAGAAATGCAGAGGAGTAGAAAAGTTTTTATTGCCTTTCCTTTTAATTACTCACCGTTCTGTTTTCATTCGATTAAGGCAGCACTTGGAGACTACAAAATTAGTAGATCTTCAGTCTGTAACAATAGGAATAATTCTACACACTTAGCAGCTTTCTCCAGACCTCTTAAATTGGTGCCTGAAGTTGTACTGCAGAGCACATCACATCACAGGCAATGCAGTGGAATTGTTTCAGCAGCAAGTATGCTTTGAAATCAATAAAGCTTCAGAATTTCAGTCAGCTGTTTGTAACAGACCTACTTGGCATTTCCTTAACGCGGAGTAAAAAGGACAATTTAACTTGCTTGATTCATCTCACTTGATAGTCCCTCCTTCAGAGCCAACAGGGAAAGAACGTGGAATTCATAATATATTTAACTCTGGATCATTGAAAGCAGGTTTTTCAAAATGTATTGTTTTCAAAATTCTCATCAATGTGATTGAGCATATTATGCTGATGAGAATTTAATGTCCTGTGACACTGAAATTCTCAGAGGCCTTTTTTGTACGAAAACTATCGGATGGACTTGGGGTTGAGGAAAAGTCCCCAGTCACTGCAGTCTATCAGCTTGCTCACAGTACTTGTGAATGCTGCCAAACACTACAGCTCAACTTTGAAGTCTGACTGCACATTCAGAAGTGTTTCCATTTCTGAATATTGTTGCAAAAAATCATTTCCTTGTGTTAAAAATCAGCAGTCAGGGAGGCAGAATAAGTCATGAGATATCTGAGTTTGCTGAGAGCCGCAAATATTCTGCTTACGTAGGCTGCATTGTCCAAGAGTATTAACTTCAAGTGAAATACTGCTCAATGACTGCCATACCTATGAAGTTGCAGTCTTGTCTTATGCTTAACTTGCAGTGGCTTGACTTGCACGTTAGAGGTTCGTACATGGTAACATTTTTCAATAAGATATGAATGTATTTAATCAATTTATGGGAAACCAGTTACTCACACCTTCAAGGTACAAAGCTGCCTATATAAATATTTAATATTCCATGTAACCATCGAGGTGCAAACATTTCTCTGTCTGATCTGCCAACTTCCCTTTCTTCTGTTTATTTTGAAGCACTGTGTGTTTTGTCTGAGCCAATTCTGCCTAAAGTGATTGCTGACATGGCATAAATGCTTATCAGTAGAAATTTTATGTTAGAAGAGATAGCTATCAGCAGACAGAGAAGGAGTTTAATTAGAAGTGTTTGGGAAATCAGGGGGAGTTGATGATAGCTGCTTTTTTTTTTTGTTTAGTGATTCAAAAGTAAACAGGTAAATTCTGGAGGAATGTGTGCTGCACATGACAAAATAGTCTAAAACAGATGGCTCACGTGTGAAAGATGTAGCCTGGAAATCATTGCATGGCAAAATTTCATAGAATCATAGAATGGCTTGAAGGGACCCCAAGGATCACCAAGTTCCAACCCCTCTGCTGCAGGCAGGGCCACCAACCTCCATATCTAATACCAGACCAGGCTGCCCAGGGCACCATCCAACCTGGCCTTGAACACCTCCAGGGATGGGGCATCCACAGCCTCTCCAGGCAGCCTGTTCCAGCACCTCACCACTCACTTGGTAAAGAACTTCCCCCTGACATCCAGCCTAAATCTTCCCTCCGAGGACACAATGAGACGCAGCAGAGTGCTTTGAGAACTGGGACAGCTGAAGGAAAATCCAGGTGAAGCTCACAGCTCACTTCTGCACGTTTTTATGTGGGCTGTTCCCTGTCGTGATAGCAGAGCAGGGAAGGGATTTCCCTCTGAAATAATAACTCGCTTGGTCAGGTTGGATCAACAACAACAAAAAGCTTAGAACAATGCAGGTAACCTGGATGCAAAATAGGAATTCCTACAGATGCCGCATCTCTTTCCGTTGCAGGCGTCTGCGAAAACAGCTTGGACTGCCTGGTGTTCGAATCACTGATCCCAAAGCCCATCCTGCAGCGCTACGTCTCTCTCCTGCTGGAACACCGGAGGATTATCTTGTCTGGCCCCAGTGGCACTGGTAAAACATACCTAGCAAACCGGCTCTCTGAGTATATGGTCCTGCGGGAGGGCAGAGAGCTGGCTGACGGAATTATTGCAACCTTCAACGTGGACCATAAGTCCAGCAAGGTGAGAACACAGAAATCACTGCTTGTGCAGTACCATTATCCCAAAGGAGCAACATTTAAGGTTTTCAGAACTGTGGGTTCACCCGGTGAGGGGCGTGCAATAGCAGGCTTCCAGGTGTGTATTTGAACACTGAGAGGTGCTAGGATTTTCAGGTGGCCTGAGGGTTGCTGTGGACATTAAACGCCTGCATCAAATTCTTAGCAACTTCAGAAGTCCCTATTGCAAGTGAACATTTTTCTCAAAAAACGCAGAATGCATCTCCAGGCTGCCAGAATTCCTGCAGCTACAGGTATCAGCAGTGGTAATCTGCATATGTTGTCTCTGTAGTTACTGTTGTCCAGACGCATTCCTGAGCTCCTAAGGCATGTCTCTGTTTTTATGTGCTTTGGGTTTTGCCAAATATACCTTCAGTGAATGTCTAGGCTAAAAAATAATTGTAATAAAAAAGCAGCATGTATGATGGCCTTAGGCAAATCTTGCTGGGGGAAAAGGGATGGTTGAGAGTGTGGTTGTGGGCCACTGGTTCAATTTGAGATGCGCTGTGCAGTTAGTGCTCTAAGGATGGTGAGAGCTTTTCAGCCACACCCAGTCACCCTGCAGTAGTACTCTGAGCTTATCATTCTTACTGAAGGTATCTAAATTTGGTCTCTATTGGGGAGTACTTTATACCAGATTGATTTGGTCTGGTTTGTTTTGGTATAAGCATAGTTGCAAGACCAGAGAACAAACCTAGCTGGAATGAAAGTGCCTCTCTTGCTTGGTGTGTAGAGATTACAGTACGTTCCTGAAAAAGAAAAATGTATTTCAGTCTTCCAAATGTCATATTAGGACAGCACAAATGAGACAAGAAAAAAAAAATTAAATGAAAAGACAGAATCTTAACCCTCTAGGTCCTTATCTCATACATGTCTCTGGATGTTCAGTGTAACCTAAGTAAGAGAAGGAAAACCAGATTTTTCTGCTTCCTCAGCGTGCAAGCGACAGTGGTCTCCTTCTTTAGATTTCTTGGCAACATCACTAGCTAATTTATCTTAATTGTTTTTTTTTCAAGACATATGATGAAATCTCTGGGTTTTTTTGTTCTTTGTTTTCAACGTGTGCCATGCAGGAACTCCGCCAATACCTGTCCAACCTAGCAGACCAGTGTAATAGTGAAAACAATGCTGTAGATATGCCTCTTGTAATCATTTTGGACAACTTGCATCATGTTAGCTCCCTAGGAGAGATCTTCAACGGACTTCTAAATTGCAAGTACCACAAATGGTAAGCAGATCTTAGAACACATGCCACATCCAAGAACGACATTTCCTAACTATGTCCTGAAAAAGGAAGTCTAGGTTGATCTGGTAAAGAGGGCTGAGATGGCCAGACCATCCGTATTATGGACAGCACTTCACAGATACTCTCTTCATTAAATAATCAGTTCTTCTGTAATCGATAATTTAAAAATAATAGAGGGTTTGGGTGATTTGCATTCATTTAATGCAATACGTCTTAAGTACTAAAAGCCATTTTTGGTGGAAGAGGCTGCTCCAAAACTTCAGTTTTGCTGTCAGAATTTGATGTGCTCATAAGGTATTGAGAATCTGGTTGTAAGTACAAAGTTTTCTTTGACTCACACAAAAAAGGTTTGAGTAACCCTTTTAAAGTTAAGATTTCACTACATTTACTTACTTAGTTTACAAGTTTGATGTAGTTTTTGTTTGTTTGTTTCTATTAACAGTCCGTATATTATTGGCACGATGAACCAAGCCACCTCCTCAACACCGAATCTTCAACTTCACCATAATTTCAGGTACTGTTTATTTATGTTTCTCATTTCTGTCTGCAGGCTCACAGAGTAGTAATGGCTGCTGAGTCATCTGAGGTTGTTCTTCTCAGCTGAAATAGGAGAGAAATACCATTCTCTAGTATCTGCTGCCCCAACGTGTAGCTTTATGTTGTCACAGAATCACCAAGGTTGCAAAAGATCTTTGAGATCATCCAGTCCAACCATCCCTCTACCACCAATATTTCCCACTAGACCATGTCCCCTAGCACAGCATCTTCTATTATTAAAATAACTGACATTGATAAAACCTTGACTTTTCCAAGGAATTTTAAGATATTTGATCCTCTTAAGAAGGTTGAAATATGACAATAGGCAAAGCAGATACTGAATGAGACATGAGATGAAGCAGAGCACAAGTATTTCATCTCATGAATTCATCATTTGAAAATAATTTTTGGTAAGAGTAAAGATGATTGGGATAGGCTATTTTGATCATGATAATAATCCAGAAACGATACGAAAAATGTCACCCAGAATAGTTTTGTTCTGTAGCACTAAAGAATAATGATGGACATTTTTCCTGTTCTGTCACAGATGGGTGCTATGTGCTAACCACACTGAGCCAGTCAAGGGCTTTCTTGGCCGTTTCCTGAGAAGAAAATTGATTGAAACAGAAATCAGCAGCAGAATGAGAAATGCAGAGCTGGTTAAAATTATTGATTGGATTCCTAAGGTCTGGCAACATTTGAACAAGTTTTTGGAGGCCCACAGCTCCTCCGATGTTACTATTGGTAAGTGTTCTGCCCAGTCTGTCAGGGGTTGCATTTCCAGACATACATCAACATGTGTATTTCCTCGTGCATGAAGTATAATATGCCTGGTATATTTCTTTGTACTACATGGGGTAAAATGTTCTCTTAAAAACACTGCTTTTGGACAGTAGCATATTCTCAGACAAATGGTACAAGAAGTTTTCGAACTCTTTTTGCCCATTTTGACAGACCTCTTAAGTCATTGATGCCAAAACTTGTTATGAAATGCAGCTAACTGGTTTTGCCTTGAAAGCTTTAGTCTTTTGAGTTGTTGCAGGGGATTTTTGACCTCTGAAGAAAGAGCACTTCACCAGATTGCTACGTTTGTTCTTCAGTACTTGCCTTCTTTCTCTAAAGAACTGGAAATTGTCATTTGATCCTCTTTTGATTCATGTCACAATTATTTGAGTATAATATCTGAATGTCCCTTTCCCAGGTCCACGGCTCTTCCTCTCTTGTCCAATAGATGTAGATGGTTCAAGAGTTTGGTTTACTGACTTGTGGAACTACTCCATCATCCCATACCTGCTGGAGGCAGTCAGAGAAGGGCTGCAGGTAAGCCAACAGAAATGAAGACTCATCAGTCTTGAGTAACATCTATGCAGAGGGCAACACAGCATCAGATGAAACTGAATAGCAACACAGTTTTCTGTGGATATAACTGTGCAAAGCATCTTGGAGTAAGGAGTGGAAGCACAGAAGCTGCAGACTGATTTTTTTTTAAACAGAAGTTAAATGCCAAACAATTGATGTTTTCAGTGGGAGTTAGACATACAGTACCTTTCAGTAATCTGTTCCAGGAGTACACCTTAAAACTGTACCATGCATCAGAAAAACATTTTTTGTGGTCATTTCGTTATGTAGGATTGTCCTTTGCAAATCACAGCAAATCTTTCAGCAGGGGAGGAGCAACGCCGCATACTCTGAGAAGCACCTAAATGCCTGATGGGATCAGTATCAGTGACATACTCATTATTTCTCAATCTACAGGATGAATTTTCGAGTAGATCTCTGCATAATTCTTTCAGAGTCTGTAGTGAATTCATCACTGTCTGTTCTTTGTATATCATTCATACACTCTAGCAAGTTGGATAGTTTGGGGCATTTCCATATGATTCTTAGCATCTCTTTGACTATGAAGCATGTTAGAATCAGGAGGAAAGCTTAACAGAGGTTTGCTATGGATTTACTTGCCAAGCAACTATGGAAAGAATGACTTTTTTGGTTCTTCAGTTCTCAGAATAAAAATAGCAGCACGTAATTTAAAAGGTTGTTGTGGAGACAGCGAAACCAAACACCAGTAAATTCTGGGTATTGCATACATTAAAGTAGTTATTTTTAATAAAGATTTTTTCTGTGAGAAAACTCCCTGTGTTTTTGTAACATGAAGACCCAGGACAAATGAAAGGTTTGTCCTGTTAGTGGACAGGCTCGTTTTAAAATGACTTCTTTTGCAGTGAAGCGAAATGCAAGATCACACATGCAGAAATAGAACGCTGGGTCACAGTAAGAGTGGAAGGTTAACAAAGGGCTGAAGGTAGATGGGAATTGTGAAGTGTGGTAATGTATTGGGAGCTTGTGTTTTGACGACAGATGCCATTGTAGGGACATAACCTATAATCCAGTACTGCTTCTTTGCGTAAGAAGACACATTAGAAAAGTGCAAGATGTTTAGAAAAGAGCAGCAGGTATCATTTAGGATACAGAAATCATTGTATAGTGAGAGATGAGCAGCTTAGGCTGCTCTGAGGAAGCTTAATGGATGTTTGGCAAGTTTGGACTAGAAAAATTTAAACTGAGTAAGACACAGCTTGTTATTAGTAAAAACAATTCACAGCTACAGTGTTTTACTGCAAAAGTATTAGCTTCTCCATCACACACACACACACACATATATATATATGTATATGAGGCTGTAATCTTTCTGAAACATGAAATAACTCCAAGAAGTTACAAGCTTCGTGGAGAAGCAGTTGTGTCAAAGGATTTTATATTGTCCACTTAAGAAGCACATTGAGTTTCATTTGCTGTTTCTACAGCGGGTGTTTGTGGATGTGGAAGTGAGAAAAGACAGCTTTGTCATAGAAAACTTGAGTCTTAACTCATGGCTCCTCACAGCTTCTAAGTGCATGAATTCTTCAATACGTGTTCTGGTCAGAATTTTGACAGACACAGTTTGCCATTGGAATTGTGATGGGGCCTGGAGTCCTCATCACTTTGGTGTAAGGAACGTAATCAGTGTTTAAGAATGCACAGGGGTAACTTAGCTAGAAATAGAACAGAAGGTGACACAAAGTATTTCACATAAAACTTCCTACAGGGTTCCTATAAAGGAAAGTAATAGGAGCCAGTAATTTTTTTGACCTAAAATCTGTGATGAGGGCAAATGTAATGATTTTGTTTCCTCTTGAAATGGAAAAAAAAAATGAACTGCTATCTATAGCAGTGCTTGGGCTTGTCATAGTGATCTGAAGCTCTCCGCATCAGCTGATCAGTAGGTATGGAAAATAATGATGAGAAAGCACATCAGTTAATAAACCCTCTTTGCCCTCGTTTGTCTTGCCTGCAGTCTTCATCTTTCTTTAGGTGATCTGAATGGCTTACATTCTAAGTGTAGTAAAGATTTCAGTTTCTCTCTTTTTGCTTTGAATTCTTTATCTGCTTTGATCCAATTTCCCCAAATTCCACAAATTCACTTCATTTAAGTTATTTCTTCATTTATTCTGGAATTTCTCTTTTGTTGAGTCTGTGGGGAAGAATAGAACTCATGTAGTCAAAGAGCAGTCAGAGCCCTACTAATTAACAAGCTAATGCTAGAAATGTGTGTTCCATTTTTGGGCTATTTTCTGTCCCCTACACCCACAAAAGCTCCTTTGAGAAAGCATCCTCTCATATGAAATTGCCTGCCAAGAAGGAACGGTGGACTGCTGATTTCAGTCTGATCTCTCTGGACCTAAACTGAACTATTTGTATGTTTCTGTTTCTCATTTGGAGAACTATTTTGGGTCAAAAACAAGTGAGCCAAAGGGATCCTTACAATAATTGCTCCCATTGGAACTGCTGAGGTTTTGGTTCCTCAAAACAGCAATGTGAAAATTACAGGGTTGTTAAAAAAAAAAACAAAAAAAAAACAAAAAACTTTACCCTAGTTCTTCCTGCTCTGTGTATTGATATGGAATGCTGCATCAAGAAAAAGAGGGCCTAAACTTTCTGTGGCTTCATGCAAGGAGCAGAAATCTAACAGGTTGGTTCATATAGCACCAGAGGGAAATCACTGCTCGTACCCAGTATGGCTTTCTGAGCCAACCTGTCAGATTTCTGCTCCTTCATGGCACCTTCTCTCTCTCTAGGAGGCACTCATGAGAAAGGGATAGAACTGGGTGCTGTGGAAGGGAATAGTGAGCTGGTACCTCAAGTAGATCTGTGATGATTTCATGTGCTGCAATGCAAATGTCACTTACATCTCATTCTGAGAAGTGTGGTAGGAACTACATGGACCTTCTAGGCAGTAAGGACGTGACAAATACAAAATTCTCTGCACTTACCAACAGTCATGTCTTCCTGTAAATTTGAGAACAAGATAAGGTATGAGATCTGGTTAGTCACAGCTTGAAGACATTATGCTGGGAAAACAGCACAGTGCAGATGAAGGATTAAGCACATTTTGTTTGTAAGATTGCCTAGCACCACCTGCTGGGCTCTCCCTGCTGCAGTGCTGTTCCAGAATACACTTAATGCTTTGCCACTTATGGCCACGTGAGGATCAGCTCTAGAAAGCTCCAAAGTTTGCCCTAACTATTCCTGTTTGGTAACAGAGAGGATGATAAAATTTCGAGGGTGGGAAAGAAGTAGTGATGAGCAAAAGGAGGCAGTCTTGTATCCATCAAAGAGCTGGCAAATTCCTGTCCTACACTGGTGCTTTTTTTCCCTCCATGCATTTTATAGGAAAGTAAGAGGTCTCCGAATTCATGTGACAAAATGCTAGTAATGGACTCCAGTTGTGGAAGGATAGTTGGGCCAGAAATGCGTAAAGCTGAAGTTAAAAAGTTTAAAGTCACTTCAAGTTGTACTTACATTTTTTAAAGTAATATGACATTCAAAAGAATTTATTATCTATTTAAGGCAAACAACATAACAAGAAAGATATATAGGATTCTATATATATATAGGGAAAGATATATAGGGATATAGTAACACAATCTGCTGGAAACAAGAAAAAGGTTTTGAGACAGCATACTTACTTGAAATGGAAACAGATAGCCAAATTCTGCTGGCACATTTTCTTGGTTGAGTACAAAGAAAATCTCTTGGCTTGAAAACCATGCTTTGACATCCATCCATCACTGTTGCTCGATAACAGGTATCACGTTTCCTCCTGTGCATTCTTGTAGCTGCAGTTTCACAGCAACGGTGGACAGATAAGCCAGCTGTTGTTGTGAACTGAATGTGATCGTTAACAGTCTGTCCTTTGTATTTACTTCAAGTTTAAGGCAAAAAAAAGGAAAAAAGAAAAAAATAGCCACCTTTCTGAATGGAGGTTATTTTTACATCTCCCTTTGTTCAAATGGCACCCACAGAAGGGTGCTGCAGTCTCAAAGGAGGTGGTTAGCCTCTTCAAAGCCACTTGCCACTTAAAAATAATAAAAACTTTGCCATTGGAGTAATGGCCAATCTAATTTGGTTCTGTTCAGCTCTGCTCGAAAGTTTCTTTTGCAGTCGAAGAATCATGGCTCATTCATTTCAGTTAGGTAAGCAGTGAATGAAATGGTAGGCAAATGGGAATGTTTTAAAAGAAAGTTGTTCCCTTTTCCAGCTGTACGGGAGGAGAGCTCCCTGGGAGGACCCTGCCAAATGGGTAATGGACACGTACCCATGGGCAGCCACCCCACAGCACCACGAGTGGCCTCCTCTGCTACAGCTGCGACCTGAGGACGTGGGGTTTGATGGCTACTCCTTGTCACGGGAAGGCTCGACCAGCAAGCAAGTTCCAGTGAGTGATGCTGAAGGAGATCCACTGGTAAGCTTCTCCTTTCTGAGACAGTGAAACTGCCTGGTTTCCCTTTGTTAAGGGGGACTAAAAGCAGGAGTGAAAAGATAACGGAACAGCAGAACATGTTTTAGCTTTCTCTAGCTCACGTATACAGGTACAGGCATCATTTCCAACTCAGTGATTCTGTGGTTCTAAATATCAAGCTAGAGATTTGTACCTTCAGATTAGCCTAATTCAACAGTTCTGTATGCATTTCCATGTGTCAGAGCAAGAGGGGGGAAGGATGCTTGCAGAATCTTGTGGACTAATCATAGAATCGTGCAATGGCCTGGGTTGAAAAGGACCTCAAGGATCATCTAGTTTCAACCCCCCTGCTGTAGGCAGAGTCCCCAACCACCAGGCCAGGCTGCCCAGAGTTACAACCAGCCTGGCCTTGAATGTCTTCAGGGATGGGGCATCCACAACCTTCTTGGGCAACCTGCTCCAGTGTGTCACCAGTGTGTCACCACCCTCTGAGTGGGTCAATTCAATCTCTTCATTTTTATCCTTTCTGGAAAAGCATACAATTCATGACTAATTTGTATGTTGCCATAGCATGTTTTAAATGTAATTCCTCTTTTCAGATACACAGGAATAATTACTCCAGATGTCTGTTCCTTACCTTTGCAACGTGCTGGCAAAGTGAATGCAGATGCGATTATCATATAGAGTTGATACTGTTTCTACCCTCAGAATACAATAATTATGTGCTTTTTTGCCTCTGTAGATGAACATGCTAATGAGACTGCAGGAAGCAGCCAACTATTCAAGTCCCCAGAGTTATGACAGTGACTCTAACAGCAACAGCCATCACGATGACATTCTCGATTCATCTCTGGAGTCAACGTTGTGATCTTCATCGGATAGAAATAGGGCATTTCCATGATTGCTGTCCCACTTGACAAGAATCCCAATCACAAACTCATGAAAGGAACGTGTTCCTGGGCTGGGCTGGTATCTCAGTGTTAGAGCTGCAATAACAAGAAGACACTTAGAGTCAGTCTTGAACCTGGGTGCAGGCAACCCAAGCAACATTTGTATTGTTTTTCTTCTTACAATGATAAGAGCTGCACTGTTCCTTTGTTTTCTTCTGTTTAGTTGCTGTAAGCTCTCATGCCTAAGATGCTGAAGATGCTAAAAATAGTCATCGTTACTAAAAGAAAAAACAGTTAAAGGGGGTGGATTTCACAACTATGAAGCAAACAGCTTTGTGCCATGTAGAGAAGGAGAGGGGAGAGGAAATTTTTGCCTATGCTGCTTTTGACCAAACACATTTAGGTGAGGGCTGGACTTTTACCAATCAGCTTTGCAGATTAAACTCAGCTTTGTATAGTTCTGGTGCTATAACAATACTGCTTGCCTTGGTATAATACTCCATAAAGGCAAAGCTGCTAAACAGGGAAGTTTAAATAAGTATAATAAAAGGGGGGGAGGGGGGAAGAATGAAAAGAAAAAACACTGCTCTCCTTGCCAGTCTGAGACCTTGGCTTTCTTTTGTTATGTGTTTGTAAAGATAGACATATATATAAATAGGAATATATAAAAGTATATATACAGTCTGAACAAATCAGGTTTTTTCCAGCACTGTGTAACCATCAGTCCTACTACTGGTT
Organism: Centrocercus urophasianus; assembly: GCF_019232065.1. Taxonomy (NCBI): domain Eukaryota; kingdom Metazoa; phylum Chordata; class Aves; order Galliformes; family Phasianidae; genus Centrocercus; species Centrocercus urophasianus. Next base: position 1,146,234 of record NW_024885310.1, read on the forward strand.
AACTATCAGGTGGCCCTCTGCTGGGCAGGGCCCAGTTCTCCTCCACATCCATCTGTGATGCTCAGTTGACTTCAGCGGGGGGGAGTTTCCCTCTTCTGCAGAAGTCAGCACAAGTCCTACAGCTCTACAGGACCTGAGGGAGCACAGGGGCATCCTGTGAGCCCTGTGTGCGCAGGATAGGTAGCTACACCCCTGAAGGGATGGTCAGACTTTCAGTTCTTAATTCATGCCATGAAACGTTACAGCAGTTTTCTAAAAATGTTGGGTTTTGTTCAGGGCTTTTGTTCCTGTCAGCACAACCATGAATGGATTAATTACAACTCAGCTCTGTGACAGTTCCAAGTGCTACTCTGATGACCATGTTTCCTCCCATGGCTTTTCTTTTTAACTGCAAAAAAAAAAAAAATAATAGTATTCTAGCAGGAAGGAAGGTACTGTGTCTTTTGAGTTTACCCAGGCCATGCTTTTGAGTTTTGGCAGAGCTGTGAACCTGGTTTTATTTCTCCTCCTCTCCGAATATGCACACCTATGCTCTCAGCGTTAAGGCTTTGTACTTCTGTTGGGGAACAGGAGCACCTCACCAAGAATTGCACTTTCCTCTCTGTGGAAGCTGACGCTCACACCAGCAGCCCCACCAAGCCAGCTGCACTGGGCTGTACCTCAACACAACACCATTCCTCACTGTTGGCCTGTACGAGCCTTCCCAGCTATCTTTTGGTGCTGAATTTTGAAGCGATGCCTTATTTTGTACTATTTTTTTTATTATTATTAAATTAGTGCTGTATATTCTGGGATTTTATTTACATAAACAGGGCTAAGTCATCTCTTGGAATATCGTACATTGCTGTGAATATGGTTTGGACAAGACGCTAGAATTGGTCGCAATGTGACAAAGAGAAAGGAGGGGAATGAGAACTTTTCAGGTTCATATCAATCTGCAGCTATAAGTCCTTGAAGAGCTCTTTTATCCATGCAGGAAAAGAAAAAAGAAAAAAGAAAAAAAAAAAAAAAGGATTTTCAACTAGAATAAATGCTGTCATTATTAAATTACAGAAATGTGCTGGTGTTTGTCAATGTACAGAAAAAAAACTCATTATGAACACTTCTTTAGGAGCCTGTTAATCCGTCTGGGTTTAAAGTAATGGAAGAGACAAGTTCATGCTTCTGGGACGCAGTTGGAGAGGATAGCTTGATGATACCTCATTACTTCCTGTAACATACCTGTGCTTATGTTGTCTTACTGAGCTGGTCTTGAATCTGCTCCTATTACAACTTCTAAGTGCTGATGACTCTTTTTTTTATTATTATTTTAAAGAAAAGTATTGTAAAAGAAAAATTAAAATATTTTAATGACGGGGGGGGGGGGCGGGGGAAAGCTTGCTGTTGTTGCCATTTTTAACTCTCTGAACTCTATTTCATTATGTCACTGAATGAAGTACCAAGGGCTCACTCAGCCTGTGTTCCTGATGTGGTCTTGGTACTGTCTACATGGGATGTGTCTGTATGGAATTAAACGCACGGCATGCTGGTGATGACTTACAGACAGGTTGATTTTTCCAGTAGTCCTGACAGTTCTGCCTCCCAGCACTGACCTACCTGCTACTACTGTGAATCTTGATGCCTAATCCTCCAACTCAATCCATGCAGACACTGCGTGTGCCTGTTGCAGGGCTAGGACTTTCAATGGACTTAATATCCTAGAAAACATCTCAGTTAATCTTTAACTGAGTTCTGTAAGACAAGTTTATAACGGTGTTTTTATTTGCGGGGAATGGGGTGCTTTTTTTCTCATGTTTAATCCTGTGCTTATGCCCAGGAAGGAATTTCTGTTATTATTTGGTATTGATGCTAGTTTGGGTTACAGTGAAGGGCAATGTGGAGTGGGATGCTCGTCCTCAGCATCACAGGATTCAGTGTCTTTCTGAAACTTGGGGAGGCAGGTTTACCCACAGTGCACACTTAGTTTTTATCAAGACTTCAGTCTTTCTCTAAGTGACTTTCGTCTCACTTAAGGCTTTTTCAGTGACACTTCCTTTCCTTTTGCCTTTTTTTTGTTTTGTTTTGTTTTTTTTTTCCTACAAAGTTGGCTTTTTTTAAAGGAGAACAACAAGGGAAAAAAAAAAATGAATTTCTATGCAACATTCACGTTGTGTTAAAAACTGAAAATATAAACCATTTTCTTCAAAACTGCCAAGACTGATACAGGCCATAAATGAGATGTGGTTTATCTGGGGAATGGGAGGGGGCTCATCTTTTTGTACATTTTGGAAGAAGCAAACTGGTATTTCATTGTTGATGCTTAACTTCGATATTATGTGTATGAAACCTTGTCTGAATGTGGCAATTTTCTTTCAAGAAAAAAAAAAATGCAAAAACTAAGCAAAAAAAAATAAATATCTTTGTCAATATTAAATGGAAGGTTGCTGTTTTGATCTAGTCGTTTCCAGTGGAGCAGTTTATGAAATATGTTCTATAAGATGTACATTTTTTCATTGTAACATAGAAATGTAAATATTTGATTAAAAGTGCTGCATTTTGATGAATTTTTTCTAGCCATTTTTAAAGAGAAAAATTAGGAATCGAGTATTTTGTGTACGTTTATGATGTTTTCCATTTGCTCCTCTCCCTATTTAATTTTCAGTTCTCATTTAGGATTGGAATTTGTGAATGGTCTGTTTGAGATCATGCCTCCCCTTCCTCCCCCTCCCCGTTTCTCCCCCTTCCCGCACCCCTGTGTCATGGAGAATAAAGCTGATGATTGTACCAGTCTTAAATTATTCATGATTCAATAAAATTGATGCTTATTTATTCAGATTTGTGGTTTCCCTGAACTTTTTGCCCCCTTCTTAATTGACATTTTCCATTTGAAGATGGTGAGTTTTAGTTGTTTATTGTGAAAAGATACCAGCAGCCCTGAGACATTGTACCACTAAGATCCCCAACCCCCCAGTGCCCACTGCCCATCCCCGCAGTTCTGGAACTGTGGAACTGTGAGGACTCCCCCACCTCCCTGGGCAGCTGTGCCACTGCATCACCGCGCTTACTGAGGAGAAAGATTTCCTCATATCCAACCCGAAGCTCCCCTCGTGCAACTTGAGGCCATCACCTCGTGTCTTACTGCTGTGACCTGGGTTAAGAGGGCCCCCACATCGCCACAACCTCCTGTCAGGCAGTTGTAGAGAGTAACAGGGTTTCCCCTGTGCCTCTTCTCCAGACTGAACCATCCCAGTTCCCTCAGCTGCTCCCCATCACATTTGTGCTCCAGATCCCTCACAGCTCCTCTGCCCTTCTCTGGACGTGCTCCAGGGTCTCATGCAAAGCCGATAGCCTGCTTAACTGTCTTAATAATTTGTTCTCAAAACAATAAAAGAGATATTTTACTGGTAGGTATTTGCAGGACAACCGAGAAAGGTGATTTGCCTATTGGACTTGTCTGCATCTCGTGACAAGCCTAGAAAATGATGTCAGCTAGGGCATGCCTCTATTAGAAGAAAATGCCTTGGCTGCTCATGGGTAGTTGTTAAGTCTTCTGGAGGAATTTTTTTTTTGTAGGCTGTCTTGTTCTGCTGTCTGTTTTTTCCCCTTCTCTTTACTTTTTACTTTTTCCTTCTGAGTCGCAATCATAGAATCACAGAATCACCAAAGTTGGAAAAGACCTACCACATCAACCAGTCCAACCGTCCACCCATCACCAACAGTTCTCACTTAACCATGTCTCTTGACAGCATCTAAGCGTTCCCTGAACTTGAACTGTTGCCATTTATTTTAATAGTACAGCAGTGCAAATTAAGTCAGAGCGGATTGTCAGCAATGGGATTTCACTTATCCCTTAGCAGCAGTTTTCCAGAAGCAGGAATAATTTTGGGCAAGCTCTAATGGGTTTCCATATTTGGTAATGCAGAGAACTGCATGTTTTAGGGTTGGCTCTGTAAGGCACTTCAGTCCTGACCTTGGACAGTGAATCAATACTGGGCCGGCACCAAAATGCTTAATCTCTCTCAGGAACTCCTCTTTCTTCCCTTTTTCAGCCTCCCACACTCTTTCCCCATGTTCTTTCTTTCTCTGATGCATGCTCTCTTGTATGTTCATCTTCACATATTTTTTGCTTCGTCTCACTCCTCCCTTAACCTTTATTCTGTTTCCAACATCCTATTTTATTCCTACTTTATGTCCTGCCCAGCTCCACCTCATCATTTCTCAGTGCCTTAGGATCAGTGCTGACTTCCTTTCTGCACTGGAAGGGGAAATTCCCTGGGATCACTTTATGCAGTCAGTCTGCAGACTGCGGTGTGTGTTTAAAGAGGGATGCTGAGCCCCATGGCAGCCAGCCCTCATGTGCCCAGCGGGCTGCGCTCACGCTCCACTCCTCGGCCCGTCAGCTGAGAAACAGCCCTGAAACTTTTCCCCCGTTCAAAATCCTTTCTTTTGGAGTTTGAAGGATTTTATTCATTTATATCAGATTCAGTCGTGGTCAAAAAAAGCAGCCGCCCTGAAGATGCACAATGAAGGTCGTGGAGTAGCACTAGCTGGCAGAAAGGATGCTCTTTTAGCCCTTTTTTTCCACCCAAGCTGGACATTTTATGTCTGATTCACAGGTGAGGCAGCGCCAGGTGCTAGATCAGCTGAAATCAGAGCAAATCAAGAAAGCAGATCAATTTTCTGCAATCTTCTGTGTTTCACAGCAGTCACTTTGGCCCAGAGTGTGTTCAGTGGGGGAGAAGGGGAAACAAAATCAGGAGTGAGACCATGCTGAGCTGCAGCACTGTCAGCCTGTGTGTAGGAATGAAAGGGCTGCCTGCTGCATCGTCTGGTGCTGGGCAGCCACCATCTTCCTCTGCCCTGGCTGCTGCACTGCTGACATTGCTCCAGCCTCATCGCCTCCCTGTTCTGCCTGAATCGCCACACAGAGGCTGCGAGCTCCCGAGTCTGACCTGAGTTCTATGTTGTTCTCTTTTCCCCAGAAATACTGTCCTGCTCAGCCCCTCATCTTGCCAGTGTTGTCTTGGTCTTTCCTCTCTAAATATCACAAAAAATGCTAACATAGCCTGCTTGTGCTGAGGAGCTATGAGAAGGGGGAAGGAAAATTGAGCTGAAGCTTACCATGGCCAGGTGGTATATCTTGATTATTGTCAGCCCCAGGCTTTTAATATTACGTCAAAAAACCGGTCAGTCTTGGATGTGACTTCTTTTGGCTTTTCAAGGTCCATTGCGTAGTAAAGCAAGTGTAAGTAAGCAGCATTGCCTCTTCTACCTCTAGCTTATGAGCTGGGGCACATGGAACCACCAAGCTGCACAGTCTTTTAGGTACAAAGGTAGCCAGTTCTGCAGACCTTAATTAAAAGCACCTTTTTTTTCTTCTTTTCTCTTTTTTCTTGACTGTTAGATCACTGACTCCATCTCTGTGCTATTTTTGCATGCATTTATGTGAACAGCCCAAGTACTGGAAATCAGCAGGTGCTGTAGTTCATACTGCAGTGGCTGATTAAAATTAAGCAAAGGGATGTTCAGATGCCTTGCTTCAGCTTTGTCTTATGAACATTATTTTCTTAGAACAGGCCCTTATCTTTGTTTACCTTACCTTATCAAATTACTGCAGTGTTGCTAAAAAATGGTTTTATTTTGTTTCCCTATTTGGTCCCAGACTCAACCTACACCAACCTGCAAATGGGATGCATGCATTGCTAAATGGCCGAGCTTGGAAATCTACATTCTTTTATTTGGTAGTCATTCATTTTATTATGTATACACATATTTAAAGTCTGTACATGGTAAAATACAAAATAAAAGTTTCTTTATAAGTTACACGTTTAAGCAGCTGCATTTGTTTGTAGTTCAGCCATCATTTCATTGGAAAAAAAAAAAAAAGGAAACCTTATTCAGCCATTGCTACAGTCATTCACAATAACCTTGGTATAAAACATCCATACAGAGTAAGTGTACAAAATAGCGTACAGTTCATATAAGCTGTGCAAAGACAGCAAAGTTCAGTCAAAACCAAAGAGGCATATCCCCTTTCCTCTGTCCACAGCACATAGCAGAAGCCAAGCGGAAAGCAAGCACAGGCCTGTGGGCAGAAAAGTGAGTTAGACAATGCTGCGTCTAGAGAAAGGATGTGTAAATTAAATTAAAAAACACCAACAGAGAAGGTCCCCACTACACAAGGCACACTGTTATACCTGAAGGCGATTGTGGTGGTTCCCGTGGGTCTGTGGCAGGGTGAGGGTGAGAAGGGGGCAGTGGTTTGTCTGCACATCTCATGGACATCCTTTGCCCTGGGATGAGACGATCACCAGATCACAGCAATCCTCAGGTTCTGAGCTCTTGGTAGTAGCTGGGAATTCAGTTGGAAGGTGGGAAAATGGCCACAGCAACTGCAATTTGTTGGCATTGGTGGTGTTTTGTCTCTGGAAAAAATATTTCCCTGCTATAAAGGAAGGAACTGTCTGCTCCTTGCTTTCAGGCTGATGCAGCTAATTGAGCAAATATTGGTGGTTAAGCAGAGAGGAATGGCTTTGAAGAGGTCAACAGACACCGTGGGTGTGAAAGCCTTCTTGTGGGACAGAAAAATCAGGAATACCTGGAACAGGAATGCTTATGGCCATGTGATAGGGAAACTGCCCTGGAGAAGCACGTGGACATGCAGGTGGGACATCACCTCTTCAATTTATAGCCCTCTGTTATGTACACCTTCGCAATGTTCCCATGTGATGGTAGGAGCAGGTGGGCAACCTAAGAGACCGTTATCTCTTCTTCTTCTTCCTCCCCTTCCTCATCCTCTTCCTCTGAGTCCGAGCAGTCTGAGGGTTTGCTGGGGCTGCTGGAGTGGGATGGAGAGGGAGGTGTCTGGGGACCCAGCCTGTCCCGCAGGTGCTGCGGGGCTGGGTGGTAGGGCAGCAGGTGCCGGGGGCTGGGGGGGCATGCCATGGGGCCTTCCTCCTCTTCCTCCTCCTCCCCTGAGCACTTCTTGCCAACGTCGCTGAGGTCTGGGTGGGGGTTGAACTTGGTGGGTAGGGTTTGCTCTCTGCAGCCACCAGAGGAGAGGAGCTCTCTTTCTTTGGAGTTCCTCCACTTCATTCTTCTGTTCTGGAACCAGATCTTCACCTGAGGGTGGAGGAAGAAACTCAGAAACAACTCAACTCAGTAACACGGGGAGCAGGGAAGGCCTTCAGTCCCATCCCAAGGAAGGGGCACGGAGGTCTCACCTGTGAATCCTTGAGACCCAGCTTGGCCGCCAGCTTCTTCCTGTCGGGCTTGCTGATGTATTTCTGCTTCTGGAACATCTTCTCCAGTGCCTTGCGCTGCACATCGGAGAAGACGGCGCGGCGCAGCATGCCACGGCGCGGCTTACCGCGGGCGGCCAGCGGCCAGGAGAAGGTGCCAGGGATGGGCACGACGGCAGAGGCAGCTGCAGGGCAGGAGAACGGGCTGAGCGGGGACCACGGCCGCCAACCCAGCGCCAGCAGATCCGGGGCCCGAAGGGAATTTTACGCTCAGATGGCCATTGCCTTTCAGCGGGCCATAACTGGGATTAAGGCCATCAGCTCAAACGTGGGAAATGGCTCGATGGTGGCCTGTTTTGTTGAGGGATTCAAAGGGCTCCGGCCTCAAAAGGCGAGGCGCGGCACACCGGCTGGGGTGGAGGTGTGGGAGAAAAGCTTTCCCTCTCAGTTGTGGGTTTTTTTTTTCAGAAGCTTTTATCATTTCAGGCATTTTCTTAATGCTTGAGATGAAAATGAGGACTTTTCTGGTCAGAACAAAACCAGCCCCTTTGGACTCAGTTTTGATCAATCAGTATTCTTTTTTTTTTTTTTTTTTTTTAATATATTAATCTCTCTCCCTCCCCCCAAGTTGGAGAATTCAATCCGGAGACATGAAAAGTAACAGCTAATTAGCACACTGCCTGGCTCCCCGTGGCATTTGTATGATAAAAAGGGCAGAGTTTCCTCTTAAAAAAAAAAAAAGAAAAAAAAAGAAAAAAAAAAAGTGTGGTGGTGGGGAGAACCTCCCCAAGAGAGACAGAGATGCTAATGAAGCGTGAATGGTAATTGTGTAGTAATGAACTAACAGAAAAAGACTGAGGACAAGCAGCTAACGCCATATATTATTGGAACAAAAGAGATTTACACTTTCAAACTAAACACAACGGCATGCCGGGCTCCTCGGGAGAATACTGATGGCACAATCGTCTCTTTCCCCAAATCATTTTCATTAAATGGACATGAAAAGCTATTTATAAAGCTCAAGTTGTTTTTGTTAGGCTATTCACACGCCGGAGAAAGGGAGCAAATTCCATTATCCGGAGGATGAATGGAAGAGCTGGGGTTATTTTTTCCTCTCTCTCTTTCCCCGTTTTTTCTTTTAAACTAATAGCTTGTGTAATTAGATTTAAAAGAAGAAGAAGAAGGGAAAGTTCTCCGCATGTCCGTAAGGGCCGCCGCCAGGCCCAGGAACGCGCGGCGGGTGCACGCGCGGCCCCGCGGGAACGCGCGGCTTTGCGCGGGCGCGGCGGGCGCTGTCCGCTCCGCCAGTGGTGCTGAAGGCGACGGCGGGGAGGGAGGGAGCGGGCGTGAAGAAACGGGATGGTGGGCAGAGGAACGTCGGTTGGGGGGAGAGTGCGCAGAAGCCGGGGGGAGGGGGAGGAGGTTTTCTAGACCTACCTGGAAAATAGGAAGATCTGATGAAAGGCTGGAAGGATCCTTCAAAGTACGGAAAGGAGAAAGTCTTTGGAGGGACGCTTTGAAGCAGGGCAGGAGAGGACTCTAAGTGAAGAAATAGAACGAAATCATGAGGGCTGGCAGAGGATCGACCCGGGAGAGCTCGGCGGGGCTGGGCTCACTCTGCCGCCTGGCGCCGCGTTCCCTCCCGAGCAGAAACCCCGGCTCCTTCGGGGTCCGCCGCTGCCCAGCCCCTTAAGTAGGCGGCGGCGAGAGGGTCCTTCCTGCCCCCACCCGCTCCCTTCTCTTCCCCCGGCGGAGCCGCTTACCCGCGCGGGGGGCGGAGGACAGAATGGCGTTGACCCCGAACTTGAGGAAAGTGGAGTCACTGCCGGAGCTTTGGGGCGAGCAGATCCTCCTGGCCGCCGTGCAACCGGGCAGCTCCGGTGTCCCCGAGTCCGTCCTGGGTGCCGAGGCCGGGGGTGACATGCTGCTGGGCGGGGGAGCGCTGCGGGGAGGGTAGGCGCCGGGCCGGCTGATCCGGATCAGGTCCTCCACCAGGAAGCTGGAGTGGCTGGAGAAGGCGGACTGCAGCGACTGCGGCAAGGTGAGGGTGGGAGTGGGCCGCAGCAGGCTCGGGTAGACGGCCGGCGGAGCGATGAGGCTGGGGAACATCATCGCATGGGCCGTCCGTCCGTCCCTCCGCCTGTCTGACTGTCCGCGAATAAAGATCCCACTGGCGAGCCGGGCAGGGTTCTCTGTGCCCTTCCTCCTGGATGCGGGGTTTTATAGTGGCCAGTCCCGCTCGGGCTCTTTCAGCGGTGACAGCCCCAACAATGGGGTTCAACAAAGTTCTCCACTCGGGCTTCATTCAGCGGCCGCTCCGGGGCTGCCCATTGGTTCGGGGCTGCAATTTATGATTGGATTAGGCTTCATAAGCACCCCGCGCACAATGGCCGCGCCACAAAGAAAGTGTAGTCATCAATTTTGCATATTGACCGCCTCTTTGGAATACGTCGCTCCAAAGGCTCCCAGCAGGGTTTTGTTCCGAGGCAACACACACAGGCTAATTAAATGCCTATTTAAAAGTTTCCAGTGACATCTTGCCTCATAGAAAGGGAATTATTTAAAGAAAGCACTAAATTTATTTGCCTCTCCCCCGCTGAGGTTAGGAAATAAATCAATAAATATTCATCAAAACCGTCAGAAAAGCTTTCTTTTTTTTTTTTTTTTTTTTTTTTTTTTTTGGTTGCATAAAACACAAATGGGAAAAACACAGCATTAAACTACGGAGGGAGGACGGAAATGTTCTGAGCGTGGTTCAGATGTGCTCTGCTCCGTGCTTGCAGTGCTTCGGGCATGGTATTGGCGTAGTGTTGTTGGCGTGGTGTTGTTGGCGTGGTGTTGGCATGGTGTTGGTGTCGGCATGGTGTTTTTGACGTGGTGTTGGCTATTTTTTCCTATCCACGCGTTTGAAGTCGGCTATAAAATGGATCTGCAGCTTTCACTTCTACTTTCTGGGGTCTGACACTCATGAGGGTCCTGCTCAGGTGCTCGGGCTCAGAGTCAGAACTCGCTCCAAGAAAACGGGAGCGTTGAAAACAGCAAAGATGTTAAGAGCGCAGTAGGAGCAGAGCAGCCACCGCAGGTTCTCAATATGTCTGTCCTCGTCTCACGCGTACTAAGAAGAGTGGTAAGAGCTCTCCCCCACCGTGAAAACGAAGGGAATGCTGCTGTGTTTAGGAAGTAAATCGGCCCGAGTTGGGCCGGCTCTGCGCGCACCGGCAGCCGAGTTTCCCCGATGTGTGCGGGACCGGCCCGCCGCAGGGCATCGGCAGCAGAAAAACGCGAAATCGCGTATTTTCTGGCGGATTGGGTTCATTTTTAGCGGCAGAGATGGAAACGGGCGAGAGGGTATTTAGTTTCCTTTGGAGCCGGGGGATGAAAGCGAGTATTGAGAGCGCCCCACACCTGATTTCTGTGTTAAAGAATATAACAGATGTGTTAAATGTCCTATGTTTTAAAAGCGCCCCATTCAGCCCTTTGGTGGGGCTGAACCTTAGCGAGCAGAAGTGTGCAGCTCAGCCATGCAGCCTTGATCCTATTAACCATGAACTAACTGTCACCTTCAGCTGTTTTCCCTTTTTACTTTTTAACACAAAGCTTTCTCAAAAATCTTATTAACCAGCTTTATTTCTCCCGATGCTTTTTGTCCGCCCGTTTTGTGCCAGTGATCTCCATGTCGATGCTTTAACCATTCAAGAAAAGTGCATCTGCGATTTATATCACATTAAGGAAGAAAGAAAGTCTGTTAAACCTCTCCCTCGATTCAAATCAAAAAGTTATTTACCAGAGGATGGAATCGGCCCCCGAGCTCGAGCGATGCTGACACATCTCCGGGCATCTGCGGAGGGAGGGAGGGAGGGAGGCGGGGGGCTGGCGGCCCCGCTGTTGATGAAACCTCCCCGGGTTTGTTAATCTCGGCACTAAGCAGGTAAAGGGCGAGGGCAGCGCGGCGGGACCCCAGCACCTGCCTGGCTAATAGCTGGGGATGGGGGGGGGAGGCATGGGCTGCCCCGTCTCTCCCGCCTTCAGCCTCCCTCTTGCCTCCCTCACGGGTTATTTCAGCTCTATCCAGTCCGTTCCAGGTGTGGAACGAGAGTCAATGGGAAAAAAAGCGAGCGGGGCTTTCCCCATACAAGTAACGCGCTGTCCGTCCCCCCCCTCTTCCTCCCTTTGGCCCTTCTCTCCCCGCTCTGCCCTTCCCAGCCGCGCGGGGCCGGCTCCTCTCAGTGCTTTACAGTCATACGGGGCCCTCTGAGATGGTTTTCTCCTTTTATTTTTTTCATTTTCCTTTTTTTTTTTTTTTTTTTTTTTTTTTTTCCGATACATCGGGGCTGTTTCGCCTCGCTGTGCACCGGCTGCTGCGCATTTCGCCTGCCTCAAGAAGGGGCTCTGACACGCTGGGTTGCGCTGGGTCAGGCGCACGCTGGGGCACACGTGGACCCGGTTCCTCGCGATGCGTCTGAGCAAACTCTTAAAGAATTCCTTAAGCACCACGGCAAAAGGGACCAGAGGTCTATTGAAAGGGACGAGAGGCCGCGAGGAACCAAGAAATCAGACGAAAGGATCTCATTTTCAGCGATCTCTTTTGGAAGTTTCTTTTCAAAGGCGGTGATCACTTAAGAGAAGGGAATTCTAATGTCTCGGGATAAAACCTGTGACTAATGCCGTTTGACCTATGCTCATGCGGTTTTGTGCTTCCTGCCATTCATTTTAATGTCGTTATCTTCAAATTTATTTCTTAAAAGTCACTCGCTTTCTTAGGCGAAAAAAAGAGGGCAAAAAGAAAAAAAAAAAAAAAGGACGAACGTCGGCGGTGGGGCCGAGGGGCGGCGGCAGCCTGCGTGTGTCCCGGGCCGGGGTTGGTAATCCGCATGAAATTGGGAGAGCCTCCACTTCCAGCGAGGACACGGAGCGCCGGGCCCGGCTCCCGGAGTGCTGGAGGCGACGCGGGGCCGACCCGAGCCGGGAGGGACGAAGCGAAGAACCTGGGCTCTGCGCTGCTCCGAGCACCGGGAGCGGCCGGGAGCCTCGACAGGGCTGCGCTGCGACACCTAAGGCTGCACCTTTAGAATTCAGCACAAGGAACAGAAATTGGTGGTTCGCTCAAAGCTTTTCTAGATCCAACACCCCCTCCTTCCTTCTCCCCCCCCGCCCCCCGGCCTTTTTTTTTTTTTTTTCTTTTTTTTTTTCTTGAAAATCCTTCTATTGTGCCAATCAAGCAGATGGTTTGCAGGAAATATAGCTTGGCCCCAGTGACCGAAACTAATTTTAACTAGCTTTCCAAGCCTGGCACGTTTGTTTTGCTCTTACAAAATAGCTAAAAAAACAGCTGGCAAGGGTGAATTAAACCCATTAAAGACACATTTATAAGAAATTATATTCACATAGGTTGCTCGAACCCCCCTAAGAGGGGAGAGATGAGAGTATTGAAATGAAAATGTCCCCGAACACACTACCCTCCTTAACATCGCCTGAGAGTCTCAAAACATTTTACTAAATAGATTAACTTGACCATTGTTTCGCATCACATTTATCAGCTTCATTAAGTGAATAGCTGAACAAATATATTACGCATGCATGAAAAGCTCTTTTGGGGGCTGCCTTATTGTGTCCTCAGCCCTGACAGGTGGTTAACTGTGTTTCTCTCTCCTCTCCCCCCCTCTCTCTCTGCGCAAAGAAAGAGGGATCTTGGATAGAGCGCGCGGCCCAGACTTGGCAGAGGGACCTGGAGGAGAGAGTTACTTTCTTCTCCCTCGCCATTCATCCTGGCCAGCCCAGAGAGCTCAGGGCCTGAAATGCAACCAGATGATCCCGTCTTGTCAGAAGTAATTAACTTTAATTTAGTCCCTGTGTCTCGCTTACACTTTGCTAACTCCTCCCTAGCCTGTTTACTTGACACCCTTTCTTGCAGATGTGATAATTTTTGCTCACCTCATCCGTTATCCGTTCCCCAACCTGCACTCTTGTTTTAAAATAGCAATATTCCAGGCTTGAATAATCCTCCTTCTTTCTTCTCCACTGGTCTGGCTAACAAACAAACAAACACACAACCTCCCTATTGCCAGCTTCTTTCACAGAGCTGGGGTTTGCAGAGCGCAACACAGTGCCTTTTTCTTTGCCCTCATTTCTTCGAGGACAAGGGGAAGCAGTACCTTCCTTCTTACTTTCTCCAACATGTATTTCTCTGCTTCCACTGAAGTCGGTGCAGAGAATTAAAGGATTGCCCCCACCCCAAATCAGATTTCAACTCTACTCCTACTAACTGATTGCAACACGAAGTGGTGATCCTTTGCCAGTGGCAGTGGCAAATCTCTCCAGAACCAGCTAGAATGGCTCCAGGACCAGCCTTACCACTGCTGTACTCGTCCACAGGTGTCTGACAAACTGTGGTACATCCATGGAGGAGGAGACTACATGTGCTGGCCTTTTTGGAAAAGCAATATAGAACATATTTTATTTCTGGAACTTTGACTGAAGAAGAGAGATGAGAAACTTCGTCCTGCAGGGGGTTTCATTTCATAGAGCCGATGAGAAATGAATCAGAAAGCTGTCCATGCATTCTGCTCTAAGTTCCTTTGTGTAAATTGGAAAGGCAGATGAAAGTAGGCAGCCGTGTTTCTGTTTGTCCTTGTGGGCTGCTTTTTGCTGATTTGAGATGTTTCAGACAGAGAAAACCATGGAGAATGGAATAGTCGTGGCTGAGGAATGAATAGCTTTGTAGTCTTGTGTACCACTGACATCTCTTCGGGCCTTGCAACGTGATCCAAGTCCAGATCTTTGGATTCAGAGCCATCAGTTCCTTGTAGAGCGTGAGTAAGAGTTGTTCTCTTTAGGAAACACTTGGCTTATTGCAGAAACCGGAGCAGGGCTGCCATTCTTCTGGGCTTTGCTTTGCAGATGTTGTGGCTTCCCTGTATTTGGAGATGAAGGTCTCTCTTTTTTATCTCTATTTTATCACCAGGAAAAGTTTGTCAGGTTCTGATCTCACATGCACTTGTAAGATTTCTTTGACATAACAAATACTGGACACTTCAGATGGGAGTTTAGCCTGTAGGAAGTGTTCCTTCTCAGAGAATGGTGCTACTATCAGACAATGCAGGAAGAGATACCACCTTTGTTTTCCACCAGCCATCAGGTTGGGGAAATACACGTCCCATCAGTCCTCCACTGATGTTTTCAGCTTTCTGGAAGCAAATGGAAGTGTCGTGGAGTAAGGAGAGGACGAATGTGTAAAGGCAATTTTAGAAAAGCTTTTCCCCATGGCTTTAGCCTGAGAACGTCATTCACTCTGTCAGAGCTGAAGTCAGGGGCAAAGCTCGTGCTGGGGGGAGGTGATCTTCAACTCATCACACTTTGAGGCTGGTGACAGTAATGGAAGCCCTGGAGTAGGACCACAGGCCAGGAAGAGAACACCTGAAGTGAAGGACAAGGGAACCCCGATTGGTTGGGCCTTAATGGGTGCCCATCTTCAATGCCTGTACACTAACACATAGAGCATGGGGAACAAGTAAGATGAGTTACAGGTGTGTGGTGTGCAGGCCTACAGGGCTACGATGCAATCGGCATCATTGAGACATGGTGGAAGGGCTCGAATGACTGGAACATAGAAATAGACAGGTATAAACTATTTAGGAAAGACAGGCAGGAGAGAAGGAGTGAGGGTATTGCCCCCTACATCAATGACCAGCTGAAGACTATGGAGCTCCTCCTGGGGATGGATGAGGAGCTGCCAGAGAGCTTATGTGCCAGGGTTGAAGAGAAGGCAGGGAAAGGACACATCATAGCGGGGGCCTCCTGCAGGCTGCCTGACCAAGAAGACCAACTAGATGAGGCCCTCAATAAACAGACAGAAACAGTTTCATGTTCACGTGCTACAGCCCTCGTGGGAAACTTCAACCACCCTGATATCTGTTGGAAGGACGACACAGCAATACACAAGTGTCCAAAGAGGTTCCTGGAGTGCACCGATGATAACTTTCTCTTCCAAGTGGCACAGGAACCCACGGTGTAGTGGAACTGTTAGGTCACACCTTGAACTGGTGATTGAGCACCCGGTGAAGGGCTGTGGCTGGCACAGGGAGCAGATTGTTTGCACCTGTGAACAGAAGGAGTGACCAAGGGTGGTGCCCTCCTGGGCTCATATAAGAGCCAGCCATGGGAAGCAGAGCTTCTCTTGTGCCTGGACTGATTTTTGTGAAGTTATATTGCCTGGCTGAAGATTTTTTCCACCAATTGGGTGAGTTCAACTCTTCCTTCCAAATATGACTAGTGGCCTACTTGAGACTAATGATAGCGTTGGCAAGCATTTTTCAAAACAATATTTTGCTTCTTTGTGAGCAGCACAAAGATTATTAAAACCAAAGGAAAGATGAAATCAGAGTCTGTTTAATCACGGGGTTTGTTTGTGACCTGCATTTTCAGGTCTAGGTGAAGCAGCAGAGTAATGACATATAGTCTTTTATTTCATTTTTCTCTTTGTTTAAATTCTAGAGTGTGCAGCATTCCCATTTTTAAGTAGGCTTTAGCCATGATGAGGGAAGCTTAGTTATTGCTTATGTGCTATAAACAATATGTGAGGGGAGATGTTTTGATCAGAGCTATGCAGCTCCCGCTTGCTAATCTAATTACAAAGTATAGTTTCCTGACACAGAGCTGCTCACATAAAAAAGGCTTTTCTCACACCTGGAGGATTGTTTAGCCAAGCTTTTAAAATGCTTACAGCTCTAAAGGGAGAAGAAAAAAGTCTTTTTTAAAAAACAAGTTCCTGTGTCGTGCAATGGGAAGAATTTAGTGGTTGTCAACATGAGTTTAGTATAAGGATGCTGCATAAAATGTGGGTTCACTTTACACTGACCTTTGGACGCAGTAGCCCCAAACATTGTTTCATGCGAGGGCTAAGGAGAGCGAGAAAGATAACAGATGTCAGCGGTTCTATGAAACTAAATGTGCACCTGTGTGTGTGTGCGTACAAAGACGGAGCTGGTGTCTGTTTGGGGCGTTAATTCCTACCGGCTGAGTGCAGCGCAGCTCTGAAAGAGCAACTTTGAATTGCAGCCCCAGCCCAGCAGCATTTCTGCGCCGTTTGGCTCCCGGTTCTTACAAACAAAATAAAGCACCTTGTCGAATAAGGGCCATTGAGGAGGGATGATGGGTTAAGAGTGGGGCTCCGAGGTGGTGGCGTGGGTGCTTGTTTATCGGGGAGGAGTTGTCAGTTGTTGGCTGTGCCGCTGAAAGGAGGGACGCGAGGGGCTGGTGGCTGGGGTAGCATTGATGGGAGGTAACGGGGTAATCGGATTGAAAGCCAGCCGTGGTATTTGTGTCAGTTCACATTTCGTCACATGAATAATATGAGGTTGCTACCTAGCCCGGGCCTTGGCCCGAGGGTTCGGCTATAAAGACTCCAGGCCTCATTTGATTCAAATATAAATTAATTCTCACTGGAGCGTTGGCTGATTAATCTATTTGCATAATAGTAGGAAAACTGCAGTGTGGTTACTTTTGCGGGGATTTGGACAAGAAAAGCCTTAAATTCATTTGAAAGAATAGTGTGTGAGAAGTCAGGGAAGCAAAAGCACCTCTATAGGGCTCCAAAAGCTGTTTTTTCCAGGCTCTGATGCTGGGGTTGTTCACACGGAGGTCTGACACTGTCCCAAAGAAAGTCGTGTTCTGAGGCTTGTTTGCATTTTTATTCTTGTGCTGGGTGTAAATGGTGTTGCTGCCACTTTCACTACTTAGGAGAATGGCATATGTGATCATTTTTTTTCCTGCTCGGTAAAAGTGAAGTCAACAGGAAAAGATGCAATGTGAGCATGGTGTAAATACCGAACTGCAATGCAGCAGTGCAGTGGGATGAGGAAGTGGGAGAGCCCAGTGCACTTGGCCTGTGTGTGCCATTGGTATGTAAGGGTGGCCACAGGGGAATGAGGGCCAGATCCTGGTGAGTGCATGCATCTCAACAGCAGCAGAGAAAGAGGGTGGGGAGGACTTAGTGCTGTCACTGAGCAGGGGTTTGGGGAGAAAATGGGCTTTTCTTGCTCTCATTTTTCCTCCCCAATGAGAGTGCTCTCCAGGAAACTGTAGGTGTTTCCTTCAGGAAGGAGAGGGGGAAAAAAAAGTAAACCTTCTAGCAGGCACTTTTCAGTTCAGTTGTATTGAATGCATATGCTCACACCTTGCTCCCTGTTACCTAGGGTTGGTGGGGCTCTTAGATTAAAACTTAAGGAACAGCCCAAGTTTTCTGCATCTCCCCAGATTGAAGACATCACTGTGGTGTTGGTGCATGGCTTGAGTGCCTGGTGCCTGATGAACTGAACTCAGGCTTCACCATGAACGTGTGCCTACTGCAGGTTGTGAATGGTTGTGCTCTGGTTGGTTCTCCTAATGAAGAAATAATGCCTGAGAGAACAAAAATGAGTCCTTTTGGACTAGCACAGCAAGCTGTGTTGGCTGTTTTCAATCTTGTTTCACCTTTTCTCCGCAAGTGTAGCTCAGCAATAGTATACTTCCAGTGTAATTGTAACCTTTACCTGCCTTCTGCACCCTTGGTTATGTTACATTCCTACCATACCTTCAGCCTTTTTAGAACAATCTGGGAAGGATGTACTCCCCTTGATTGAAAGCTGTCTCTTTCCAAGCTAGGAGTTGGGCAAAAGATCCTGATAAGCTTCTGCTGAAGAAGGAAAGATGTAGATCAGAACCTCTTACTACTTATGTAAACAAAACAGAACCAGACTGCTCACTGAACTAGCTGTTGTAGGGTCAGTGTCTGAAAGCACAAACAAGTTGATGTAAGCCATGGCCATAAGGCAGCTATGCTGCAGTGTCTTTGTGGTTGATTCTTGTGGATGGAAGATGCCTGGTGTGTCCAGAAGGCTGGGCCATGCAAGAAGATGGCGTGCCTGATTAATGCAATGCTGTTATGAGTTAATAGTGACTCTGCCCTCTTGCGCTGGTATTAAGAATAAACAAGACTAAGAAAAAAGCCAGAGCTTTCTGAATGGAAGCCCTCAGCCGGTTGACAACTGTCCAGTCCTGTTACTTTGACTTTTGCACCTAACGACTGGTGTGGGTCTGGTTGTTTAATGTGGAGCAAGATGAAGGCAACTGAAATGGGGTGTCTGTGCCTGCCTGCCTTGGATAATGAAACCATTAGAATCAACTGGGAGTACTTCAGAAAAAACATGGGGCTTTACTTCTTTGTACTTTGATGCAGTGGAAGGGGAAGTATCTAATCGGCAGGAGAGAGTACAAGGCACTGAGACTCCTGGGTTCTTTCTATGTTCTGATGGTAAGGACAGAGGCTGAGTAAATAGGCAGCCCAGCTCACAAAACTGCAAGTTCTCATGCTTCCTTCTGCGTGTTTCTAACTGCAGAAACCCTGCTGCAAGCTGTTCCAGCACCTTTCTGGACTTTCTCTGGTTTCTGTCCAGCTGTACTCATTTCGCATCGTTTTTTTGGTTGGGGTGGGCAGACCTGTGTTCAATGTTTCTAGCACAGTTCACTACTGGAAAAAGCGAAGTGAGCAGCTTTTTGTTTGCTATCAGATAGATGACAGAGAGAGAAGTGATCTTCTGCACAGAGCTGTAGCAAGCCGAACGGCACAAATAAAGAAGCAACAATGGGATATGCTCAACAATATTTATGTGAGCTTTGTCTTCTCAAATCCACTTGGATGGCAGTGAATTGTCAGTTCCTATATCAATCTGCCAACGATGAATAGCTCTCAATGAGCTTGAACGTTCTCAGGTTAAAGCATCTGTAAAGCTGGTGGAGATTATGCACAGTATTGATATGACCTCAATCTGAGGGCATATAAATTAAGCCATTCCTAAGCACAGACATGAGCTTGCTCAGCAATGTTTGCAGGGGGACATGAAGCACTTTGCAAAGGGGCAGATAAGCCATCAGATCAGCAGGCCTGCTCTTGGTTTTCATCTCATTTCTGAACTCCCAACACAGCCAGCATTTAAGTTTTGCCTAAATAGTTGGTATTTGATCTCATCGTAGAGGAGTGCAATCTGTATCATGACTATTTGAATTCTAGGTGGATTATAGACATTTCAACTAAAAGAATTGCATTCTTTTAGCACACAATAATGCTGTCCATCTCTTTTTGCTTTCTCTGAGAAGGCTGGCAGCTTCTCTGCGGTGCTTCAGAATCTGAGGTAGCTCTGATGGCCACAGACACTCACTGCCCTCTTTCAGGATGATGGACCCAGACGAGCAAACTCACATGAGAGAGGATCTCACAGTAGTGTGGAAACAGCATGCAGCTGGTGGCCCTGCATGGGGCAGGGGGTTGGAGCTTGATGATCCTTGAGGACCCTTCTTTTTAATTTTGTTTTGTTTGGGTTTTGCTGGGATGTTGATGCAATTAAACATGATTGCTGATTCTTCCTGGGGCTGGACCCAGCGCCGGACCCCCTGGCCAGCGCCGGACAGAAGATTTCTTCTGTATTCCTCTTCGTTCTTCATGAAGGTAAGGAGAGATCAAAAGCAGAGCACGTGAAGGATGTACTCGTGCTGCC
This sequence comes from Centrocercus urophasianus, assembly GCF_019232065.1. Classification (NCBI taxonomy): domain Eukaryota; kingdom Metazoa; phylum Chordata; class Aves; order Galliformes; family Phasianidae; genus Centrocercus; species Centrocercus urophasianus. Next base: position 1,165,981 of record NW_024885310.1, read on the forward strand.
ATGCTGAGGGATTCTGCCACCAGCCCTGACTGGTCATAGGGCAAATTGTGTGCTTATGTTTGTTCTGCAGGGACATGGTTTATGCTGAATGTTGCGTTGTTTGCCAAGACGTTGCTGCTCTTGCCTAAAAGCAGCCCTCTGATTTGTCTTTTGGGTATAGTTTGTTGTCCAGCACCAGTTAATTGATTTAATTGTGGCTCCTGTGGCCGGGTGGCTATTCATGTAGCCTTGTCAGAGTTCAGTCTACCAGGTGAAATTAGTTATCTTTTGAAGGCTCCTGCAATTCCCAATTGCTGTTTATTTATTCCGTGCCTGACAGTGAACCATTATGGGACTGAGGCTTCAGACTCCTCTTTCTTCCTTATTTTTCCCCCTGTTTTTGCTGTGCAGTGCTGGTGAATGCTAACTCACTTGATTCATTCTAAGTATTTCATGGCTTCCTTCGACTGGCAGTGGTGCTATTGATTCCCACCCAGCACTGCCTTGGTAGGCACAGCTGTCTTTTGTTATGTTAGGATTACTTTGTGGAGAACTTCACTATGGATACAGTGCAAAACAAGATGGTAAAATGAACACCTGCAAATGTTTTGTATTAACTTTTAGAAGAGACTGTTTCTGAAGGTGCTATTTCATAGTTTGCTGTTTTTAATATTGTAGGGGAGCTGTTAGGTCACAGCTTGAACTGGTGATTGAGTGCTTGGTGAAGGGCTGTGGGTGGCACAGGGAGCACAGGCAGATTGCTTGCACTTGTGATTCCTGTGGAACCAGAAGGGCAGGACCCAGGGTGAAGCCACCTGGACTCATGAAGGCCAGACATTGAGTGGAGAGCATCTCTTGGATGTAAGCTGCTTCCTGAGAGGAGTGCTGCACAGCCAGAAAGCCCCCTGCACCAGGTGGGTCAGTTCAGTTCTTTCTTCTGTATATAACTACCTGTGAGTAGTTTACCTGGTATCGCCAAGAACCTGTCAGAAGCAATTTTGCTTCTTTGCGGGCAGAACAAATATTAAAACTGAAGGAAAGATGAAATGCTCTGCTAGCACACTGAATGTAACCACAATGACTGCTGGCCGTTTTTCTGGTAAGAGTGATTTGACAGTGACTATCTACAAGGCATGTGGCCTTACCCCTCCCAGTGAAATACAACTATGACACAACAGATACAGCACTAAATTATCCTGTTGCGCTATACTCCTTAGAATCTGATGATAGCTGTGATAGTTCAGTATCTCAACACAGTCAGCATTCCTCACCCTAAATTCATAGCACCATAGAATGGCTTGGGTTGGGAAGGACCCTTAAGATCACCTAGTTCCAATGCCCTGTTACAGGCAGGGGCTCCTCCCTCTGGACCAGGTTGCCCAAATTTCATTCAGCCTGGCCTTGGGCATTTCCAGAGAGGGGTCTCCTCTTTGGGCAAATTAGAGTAGAATACTTTACGTTGGGAATGGTGAGCTTAAATTACTTCTGCATTTTCCTAAAAACAAATGATGCAGTATTACTGACAGTGCAGTAAATCCAGTTCACTGAACTGTGCTTGGCTTACCAGAAATAAGCTATGCTGTGTTTATCAATTGTGTGTTTAATAAAGTAAATGTTGAAATGAAAACCTGGAGTGAAAGGCACCATGTATGGTGGGAATATCCGATGTCAATATAGTATCAGTTAAACATGATGATCAAACAACTGAAAACTGTGAATATGCAAAGGTGGGTGAAGCTGTGAGGGAGTGCTTTTTCCTTCTTTTCCTCCTCCATGTTGAAGGCAAAGCAGGCCCTACTGCTGCTTTTGAATTTGATTCTGGCCAGGATAGCATGAATTTTGGGGCAGAAGGATCATTGAGGGCCCACTGGAGCCTTTTGAACTCTGCTAGGCAGAAACATCTTTGGGACAGGTGTGAGCTGCTGGCCCATCAGCAGTGGGGCGATTCCCAAGCTGCAGCCCCATTTGGTTACTGATCCCCTGCCTGCAGTAATCCCTGGGCAGGCAGTGACCAGAAGGTGCTATTTCCAAGCACTGGGTTGCCCTCTTGTATCAATGAAAAAGCACAAGTGCATATTAAGTAAATACAACTTTTTTCTTCCTCAGTAAGATAGGTGCTTTTGTACTCTGATGGTGACCCAACTGGTAGAGTTTCCTTACATTCAAAAAATGAACAAACTGCAGACAGAGATACTGCAATGTTTTCTTTGATTTTTTTTTCCATCTCATTCTCATTAATTGCATGGCGTTGTGAGGGAAAGGGTCCTGAGAGAGCTCAAGCTTCATGCAAAATTCATTCAAGAGTGAAGAGAGCAAGATGAACGCTTAGCTTCTCCATCTGCCTCCACGTGAATGCTGTTCTGAGGGCTCTGAATGCTGCTGTCTCTGCCCGTACAACTTAGGTGTTACTCTTCATAAAGGAAAAAAAAAAAAAAGCCATTAAAATGATCACTTGAAGGGGAGAGAATACAGTCTCAGGGCAACACCGAGTCATGAATGTATATAAAATCCTGTCGCCCTCATTTGGATGAGAGAGGCTGGGCATGGGGTGCCATGGGATGGTGGTGGCAGAGATCTGAGGCACTCGGCAGAGCTCTACTCCAGGCAAGAGGAGGTGAAAGCTGTGTTTGTCAGTGAAAGAGCCAGGAAAATAGCAACTGAAGCAAAGAAGGGGAGATGTGAAGATGCGTATTTTTACGTGCTCAGTTTCTCCTGTCTTTCTGCACTTACCCGCACTGCCATGCCAGCACATGGCTAGCAGTTAGCCACGTGGCAAAGGCTGCGCTTGTATTACCTCAGTTATAAAGCTGGCTGTGGAATTCAATTGCTAGCACTGTTTGAGTGGACAACTTTTGCTCGGACAGAGGGAAAGCAAGGGACCACTAGGATAGCAATGCTCCAGTGGTCCCCAATAGCCCCCGTACATGAGCACCTGTATGCATGAGAGATCTCTTGTTTCCTCTGCAGAAGATGCATGCAGTGGGGCTTTTCTGGCCTCGGCTTCCAGCATTGTTGCATCTGGTCCTTTTTGGGTGTTTGTTTTGCATTGCTCATCTTAGTGTCGCTTGCACACCTTTGGGAAGGGGAGCAGGGAGCTGGGATCAGATATCTGCACTTCTAACTCTGATGTTGTTCAGTTGGTGTTTAGGCCTTCTGAAGCCCTTTGGCATTAGTTACTTCTGCTCTGAGCAGACCTTTACTCTTGTGTCAGCACAAAGGGTTGAGGTGCAGCTTTCTACGGCAAAAAGCCCTTGCTGGGTCTGAGCAAAATCTCAGCTTTTCCAGGAGCAGAGCAACACAAAAGATTTAAGGGGGGAAATTGTTAAAAGGGAAGCCCTTTTCTCTTAGGCTTGAATGCAGTGGGGAGATTAAAACTTTCATTTGAGATTTTGCTGTATTCATAGTAGGGAGGCCATGAATAGGTCTAAGTCAGAGCCCACAGTGGTGGTGGTGTGCCCTTTTATTCTCTGGCACATCTTCAGACACAGGTTGTTTTGCACTTGAAAGAGGTGAAAGAGGGGAATGCGGGGTTTTGACAGCTGATATTGGCCTCTGAGCTCTTGATGGGGATTTTCTAATTAACCCCAAGGGCCCATCAGGTGGTCAAAATTGAGTGATTTCTATCAGAAAGGGCAAGAAGTTGTAACTTTTAATTTTTTTTATTTTAGTCAAAGACACTGAGGATGGTTGTTAATATCGTATATATGATGAAACCAATTACATCTCAAAACCAATTACATTTCCGGGGAAGGAAAAGTTTAGAGCATGAATACCCCTACAGCTCAAAATCTGCTTCCTGGCTTTAAAAATCTTTGGAGCTTTGACTAATCATAGTAACTAATAATTAAAGCAAATGTCTTTAATTCTGACATCCTTCCTCCAAATCTGGGATAATCTGGGCTGCATGCTGCTGCTCTGTCCTCTAATGCTTACTGGTGAGCCTTACTGCATGAATGCAGCTGGCAAAGCTCACCAGGCAAGTGGTAACACACAAAAATTGTACACAAACCTTGCTAAAGTTACCTCTTGTGTCTTAAAAGGTGGTGAGTGAGCAAACCTGCATCTGTGTGCTGTCACTGCAAGTCTATGATGCTATCTGGTCTCCTGAATGTGGCAGGCAGGGTGCAGTTTGAGGAGCTAGAGTAAATCTGTGGCATCTGTGTGCTGGGGGAAACTAACATTAGTTTTGAAACACCAGTGCTGAAAGGAGGAAATGGGATTCAAGCTTTGTAATGCAGGATTTGGTGTAGATAAATGGAGTAGATAGATTAGGCTTAGGAACCAGCATAGAACATGACCAACTTGTCCAAGACTGCATTGATTCACTTTTTTTTTTTTTTTTTTTTAACATTTTTTTTGGTGTGTTGGAGATTTTTAAGAGGAAAAAGTGGTCAGCAAAGGAGAGGATAAAAAAGGTAAGAGGTATGTGAAGGGGGGCGAGGAAGATCCTGGTCAATTAATTGAGAACTAACAAATGTAGCCAGAGCAGGCCATGTTCCTTTGGTTGTCTCAAGCAAACCACAGCTCTGTCCTGCACTGCAAAGCCAAGGATGATGATGATGAAGCAGGGGATGTGTTCTTCCTCCTCATAATGGATCGTATGGGATGTGCTGGTCTCATCTGTGCTCTCTTAATCCTGCAGGTCTACCTCTACCACAGCCCCACATCAGCCAGGCCCAGATTTCAGAGGTTTTGAAATTGAGTTGAATCAGCATCCTGGAAAAATTGAAGCCTTGTGCCGGATGGGAACACAGGTGGGCAAGGAAAAAGAATGAGATTATAAAGCTGAACCTCAGCTCTAAACTCACCAGCATACCCTTAAAAAGAGTGAGGTGATGGGGAGAGCAAACAGAAAATGGAAATGGGAAAAATTAAAGATTGCAGAAGCAGGCCAAATATTTCAAAACAGAACTTGAAATTGAGCAAAACACACTTGTGCTTGCATTTGGCCATGAAATGTTTTGTAGAGGTCCCTGGTTTTCTGGAGTTCAGTAAGTGTATTGTGAGGGAATAGATCAGAAAGCTGTGGGAGTGGAGATATTTGTGGTTTATCTAATGCCTGGAAGCAAGTATGGGTATACCTATAATTTCCATGAAGTGAAAGATGGGCTCTTCTGCTTTTACAGAACTGCTGTTATGCTTGCATTGTGGGTGAAATTGTAACTCAAAAGCCTGATATTGCACAGAAAAATAATCTAATTTGGCTGTTAAGACCCATAATCAGTCTGTGAAGCTTGATGATCAATTTGTAAATCTTAACAATTAAAACAGATAATAAACTGCAAGAAAATAAATGTGGTACTGCAAAATGCATTCAGTGTGAGCCCTTCAAAGAGTTCAGATCATGTTAAAGTGTTTAAGGGAGATTTTGGATGTTTGGATAACGTCTGCCTAAATGTTATTTAATGGTCCTACGAGTATGAATGAATAGACTTGGATCAGAAGTTTTAGCTGGGGCTTATTCTAGGGAACCTGATGATATACAGACATGTATCCATCTCCAATGAAGTTCAGTTGCTTGTATTTCTTGCCTAACACGTGCTGGAAGCAGACTGGTTTTCTTCCCTCCAGCCCTGGTCAGCATTGCAATATGGGTGAACAAGACATTCGTCTTGCTGACACATCTTGTTTCAGCTGTTGCTGTGACAAATTGTTTTTGCTATAGCTAAGCTGAAGAACTGTGGAATTGCTGGGAGCAACTGCTGTATTCTGGGGTTGGTTTATATTATTTTGGGTTATTTTTTTTTTGTGGGCAGCTTTAAATGAAACTCAAAGCAAGTGCTACTGAGTGCTTTGGGCCACTGAGGACCTTACTCAGAAAGAGCTACCTCTAGAGGGACAAAGAAGGGCAAGGTGGATCTTGAGGTTTAGGAATATCCAAAACCAGCCAAGTTTTTCAGCAGCATTAAGCATGCTGACTTGTGCCAGACTGTGTAAGAAAGGAATGCTTCCTCTCGTGGGGAGGATTTGGCTCCTGAAATGAAACCCCGCTCCCAGTGACTGTCAATAACACACTATTTAGGAACTGGCCCCTGTTTTTTATGGACTCTTCTGGGCTCTTCCAGCAGTGATTGCTTCAGATTATGATATCAAATTTCATACATTTTGACAGGGGTGGAGAAAATAATTCTACTGTGATGCTGCTGATGCTATATGATATTGAAGACATTCACATGCTTGCCATTCTCACGCTTAAGAGATGCAGAATATCACACATTTGCTAGGCATGACTTATTGTGGAAGGATCAGCGTCTTGAATCAACAAGAGCTCGCCAAGGCACTCTGCACCAATGTTTATGGTTGCTTTCTTGCTGCTGGTTCTGTAACTTGGTTCTCTGCCAACCGAATTACCTTGTCATTTGTGCTAGTCTTAATTCAGTTCTTACTGAGTAATCTGCAAGGAGAAACATCTATTGGCTGTAAGAATAACAGCACAGAACGGAAAAGGAAAGCTTGTCTCTTTAATCAGTGCTGAAAGAAGAATGAATTTGGATGAAGCCACAGTGAACTTGGGTGAAGCCACAGACTTGTGATCTTGAACACTCGAATATGTTATGGCTAATTGGCAGCAATTAGTGGGGTTCGTTTCCCACACGCAAATTTGTAAACTTCTTTTGGATCAAACCAGGGAGAACTAAGGCACTTCCTATCTCTAATTCCTCTTCCTTCCTGGCAGTTTGAAGGGAGCTGCCTCATCCAGATTTGTCTCTAGGCACCTGCTGTGCATCTTCCCATGCATCTTGCAGAATGCAAAGCACTGAGAAACAAGGAATTTTACAGAGATGCCAAAAAGGGGATTTAGAAATGGAAAACAATCCTGTTAGGTCTCCATATTGTTTAAGTTTTTAAGTAGGGGTGGAATCAAAATGTAAAGAATGTCTGCCTAATGGTTTAAAAGCAAAAGTTATAATGGTGTTTAGCTACTACACAGAGGTTGACCTTATCATGCACAGCTTTGCATGGGGATAAATTAATGCAGCTTCATACCTGATTTCTGTGTTACATGGAGCAGAAAGACTTTGTGCTTGGTTCTGAACAGTCAGAAATGTAACAGCATCTGCTCTAGAAGCCTTTGGGAGGAAAGTAGTTTTGATCTATTCTCAGCTCGCAGGGCAGATGGGGAGTGTTTGTGTCTAGTTCTGCTAATGTCATGTGTTGTCAGCTCTTCCTTTTTCTGGCACTCTGTATACAGAAATTTTCAGTGTTCCTGAATTAATACAGGACTCAGACCCAGCTGTTAATAACTAAAACTCCTCACAAATGGAACTTCATCCTATAGCTTCTCCTGAGACACAGCAGCACAGCAAACTAGGAAAATGACTGCACACGTTTGATGTGCTGTATATGCAGGAAGGACAGCTCTGCACGTGGACTTATGGAAGTACAACGGATCGACCTTCAGGATAAAACACTGGTGTGAAAAAACTTGGAAAACTAGGCTTCTGATCACAAACCCCTGCTTTTTCGGCCAAGCAGCCACCAGAGGGCAACGTGTTCTCAGCACCAGGACGATGGTAAGCGGGAGCAAGGGTGTGAAAATACAACTCGCCATTCCTGCAGCGTTTTTGCACGTCGGTTTGTGTCTCGCTCATATGCTGGGGCGTCAGGAAAGGGCTTCTTTCTATCTGGCATTTGCTTGGCACTCTGTGGGGTTACCTAATGCCAGTGCCTGAAGGCTGTATCTCCTCCCTGTGTTATGTGACAATGTCTTGTTCCTGCTTTTTGCAAAGATATATATTTGCAAATATAATTATTTGTAATATAATCTTTTAAAGGTTATATGAGGCTTTGGTTTCTGGAGAGGTGGCGGTGTTCTTCATCGTTTCATGGTAGATCTTGAGAGCTAGTGTATGTCTGCTTCTGTAGCCATCTAAATGCGTATGACTCTCAGCTTTTCCAAAACAGCCCTGGTCCTCAGACCTGTATAGAAGAGCATTAAGAGGTGATGATCTTTACCTCCTAGAGACTACAATGTGAGCAAAAACTCTTAGAATTTTAGGAAGAGCAGGATGGTGATGGCTGCTGGAAGATGAGCCCTCTGTGCATCTTTGCCTGGCCAGGAATTTGAGAAACTTATCCCAAACAGGAGAACCTCTGGGTGCACCTGATCTGATCCCAGAGAGGAGAAAAATTTGTGGGGAGCTTCTGTCTGGGGCCTGTGCCTGCAGGCTGAACAAAAAGCACACTTGTAACAAATGAAGGGCTGCCTTGAAACAAAGCTGAGCACTGGGTTTGTGTCAGCCTGCAGGAGCTCAACTCACAGGGAAGCCTGTAACTGTGCATTTAACTTTCACATCAGTGAACATGGTCTTCAGCTTTGGTGACAGAAAGCCTTGCTTTCAAGTCCCCCAGACAAGCCAAGCAGTGGCAGTTTTGCATTTAATTGTGTTTTCATCAGTTCCCTAGGGTCTGGGAGAGATCTCCCATCCTGAATGTTTGTACCTCTAAGGCATGGGTGGAATGCATAAAAGGTAACAGCATACTGTCTGCTTGGAAAAAAGAGACATCTACAAGACATGGAAGCTTAAGATGCATGTGAGTGGAAAAATTAGGCATAAGCAACTATAAATTATTATTGAGATTTCAAAGAAATAGCCAGAAGTATTTCCAATTTTAAATCTGATTTAGAATACAGTTTGGAAATGTAGTATCTGATCACTTTTGCATTTACATCAGTGTTCAGATTCTTTGGACCACAGCTGCAATCTTTCAGGAGTGCTTGGGCTCTGAGGATCTTGGGTTGAGCCACTCGGAGGCCTTTGCTGCTAGGTCCTGGGGATCTCTGAAAGACAGACCCTGTTACCCATACTACTATTTTTTAAGCAAAGAGCAGCTCAGCCCCAAAGGCAGCACTACTCCCTTGAGTACAGCCCCTGAGTATTTATTGACGCTACAGATACAGCTTTTGTCAGCGCTGAGTTGTGCATAACATGGATTCTGTAAGAACCTTCAATACAGCTTTGAACAGGGCCAGCTCTTCCTTAAATGCACTCAACTCCAAGACTCTCCTATAAACTGTGTGTGCACATTTTGGGCATTACCATTGGGTTTAGAAAAGAAGGCAAAGACAGTTGTGTTCCATATTCGTAGAGCTTAGCATAGGCTCACTTGTGTCAAGTTTTAAAGGTGTATCTCACCCGAACAAGACAGTGCAAAGCATTAATAAACTTAATATGGGGTCTCTTCATATCTTAATTATTTGTGCGACTGTTTCCCTTTGACCTTTCTCCATAGGCATCTGTTTGATGTATTCATGCGAAGATGTTTTGCACAGAGGGAGGAAAAAATGTTCACCTGTTCAAAAAGCTGCCACCAGGACGCAGATACAAGCAAAGATTCTTTCTCTCATCGCCGTATTATTTTCCTGAACACACTGTAATTTCATCAATTTTCCATGCTTATGGTCATGAATGCTTGACATTACCATGTCTTTGCGTTAACAAAAAAGAAATTTCATGGCTTAAGTTTTCACTAGAAGAACAGGGAAAGCGTGAAAAGCCAGCCAAATTGCAGAGCACTGCACTATCCTTTGTTAAACAGCAAGATTTTCTTGTGGGGAAATGTGTGTTGTTTGTTTATTAGAAGTTTACAAGAAACCAGAAATCATAAATGTTTCCTCTGTTTTAACAGTATACTGCTTTGCATCTGAAGGACCCTTTATAAGATTTCAGGGTATTAATGGAATAAAATAAAACATTTTATTAAATATATATATACCTTTTCTTTGGGTATTTGAGAAAATAGGTAAATATTTGCAGGGCTAGCTCATCTGCCATTTTGAATGAGTGCAGTGCTGTTTGTCAGTACTAGGTAGAGATATGACTCAAAATATTTCTAGGTTAGTAGTTCTTTTTTTTCCAGTACTTTAGCTGAACAGTTTGCAAAAGTAATGCTAACAAACAAGCTGGAAGGTTTGGATGAATAGAATGTGCTTAACTTGGAAACACTGACCAGGGAGATATGGCCATGACCTGAAACCAGAATAAGGTGCTGGATGTTCCTGAGCAATCTTAGAGAACTTATGACTTGCTGTAACCAGAAGCTTGAGCTACTTTTTTTTCATATCTGATTTCTATTTCAGCTATGAGAAACAACAGTTAATGTAATGTAAAAAGGCTTAGGCTGGGGAGTCCAGAGATGCAATCATTGTTTTCATCTTCCAGTTGATGTTGTAGCTGCTGCACCACTGTTCCCATTTGTGCTATCTCATCAACCCAGCAGGCCAAGCAACAAACGTATGATAACGTTAAGTGTGGTGATCAGAAGTTTTATTTTCTGTGTGCAAGGTTAACTGTGAAATTCGTGTAGCTGTTTGTTAAAAGGAGCTTCTCTGAGCAGGGGAGGAAGAAATGGCATCTGGCTTTTTTGGAGCAACAATGTTGGCGCAGCGAGAGAGAGAGAGAGAGAGAGAGAGACTGCTGCTTCATTTGCTGGTGGACAGGTAAGTGTTGCTTCCCATGGAGCACCTTCAGTTGAGACTGGAACAAAAGGAGTTGGCAGAGTCCAACTCTGCTAGTGTACACCATCAAGTAACTTTACCCAAGTCAGCAGTTACAAAAGCATGGAGCTGGAATCAGCAGAGCATCACAGGAGCTAACATGTATCCTAAGGGAGGACTTGAGCTACCAAATTATATAGTAGTTTCACTCTCCATGAAAATGAAATTATATCGGAGTCCCATATTCATTTCTCTAGTCTGACAGCCAGGACTTGATTCATTTGCTATTTCCTCTCTGTCAGTATTATTTCATCAGACTGCAAAAATGCTAATGGAAAACATAAGCTGCCCAGACAGCTACTCTTGTGTTTTACTAATAATTATGTCACCAAATAACGTCAGGCATGCTAGGGAGAGTAAACTCTGACATGGCTGTACATACCACCAGTAGCTCTTTCCATCTTTTGCTTTCCAATACTTATTTCTTAAAATTTGAATGACTACTATTTCCTTTCAGTGTATTACAGCCAGATTTACATTTGTCCTGTGTGTTTGTTTGTTGCTGTTTTTCACAGGACTTAATGGGTGAGAAGATGTGTAAGATCAACAAGTGGGAACACTGTAAATGCTTTGTAAATGTTTGCTGTATAGCCAAACATACGTTATGCTTTTATCATCTTCTGAATTTAATATACATGTGAATTACTCTCAGTGCTTGTGTAAGTTGCTGGTGGCCCTTGAGAATGGAACACGTTATGCAATGGGGCAGTGGTGTTGGCACTGAGTGCTGTGGATAACACATGGCCCACTGGTGCTCTGTTCTGTTGTGATCAAGCTATAAAAGCTAGACAACATGAGAGTAGGTTATGATTATAAAGCCTTAATTGGGAAGACCTTAAGGCCCTCCCCGCCATGGGCTGGGTGCCCCCCACAAGATCAAATTGCCCAAGGCCCCATACATCCTGGCCTTGGTACCCCCAGAAAAACCACACAGTTTTTCTGGGCAGTAGTGCCAGGGTCTCACTGCCCTCTGAGTGAAGGTAATATGATTTTTCCCAAAGGCAATGAGTGTGAGGTAACAAAAAGTGCAATCCCTTTTAAAACAGTAGGCTTGAATTGATAAGGCATGCATTAGAAACTAGCCAAAAATCCAAGAAACAAACAAAACAAAGAAGTCAACTACACTTCTGTCTTCTCTAAGAACACATTTTTCTAGTGATTAAGACTTCATCTTTCTTAGCTCCCTAATAGTATCTATAAAAATATGTAAGGTACTGCTCAAAAGTCATTGTGATGTGGTAAAGCCAGTGCATTCACTGGCTTACAATACCACTCATTTAAAAGACATTGGTCTATTTTTTTGAAAGTAACTGCCTCATGATTCTCTGACTTAGTTAGTAAGCAGTGCGTTTGCTGTACTAGCTGAGACACTGACTTGAGCAGCACAATCATATTCTAAATCAGGTATCCGCATAAAGAGAAGCTGTTAAAGTGCAACCAAGCAAAAAAAAAAAAATAAATAAAACTGTCCACCAGGAAATGTCCCTGGGATTTTAAATTTAGCCAGGAAAAGGAAAACTTTCTGGAAAGCAGGTTCCATCTGTTAGCAGGCTGAATCAGTCAGATCTCTGGCACTGGCAAATGGCTCCTTACTAGAGAGAGCACTTGTTCCACTTCCCATGTGCAGCGTGGAATCATCTTCAATTCAAATGTTCATGGGGTGAATTCTGCTTGGTTTACACCCTTATTCAGTAAGACGTATAGTGGAGCTGCTTAGGTTTACTTGTTTTAATTATGAAGCTTTCTCTCTGGGAGTTTTATATTTTTAGTGTATTCCTTTTTTATTCTGTAGCACGGGCTGAATCAGTGTACCTCCTTTTTCTTAGAAAAATGCTGGTTTCTTATTTTCAAGGCTGTTTGCAGTTTCTGCAGCTGAAATGCCAGGTGACCTGCTGATACTTGTGTGCCCTTATTTTATGTAAATTGATTTGTGCAACTTCTGTGAAGCTGGTAGTTCGTATAATGTTGGTTATTTTGCCCTGGTTATAACCGTTCTTAACTCATTTACAACTTCTGAAATAAGAACTGGATTTAGAATAGAATTTCCATGTTGATAATTCCATATTCCGTTGCATAAATTAGAGACACTTGCTGATTGTCAGCTTCTTCTTTGTTGCCTTTGTTTCCTTCTCCTTTCTTTTTATGTATTATCCTTGTACTTTGTGAAAGTCCAGCACATCAAAGCTGCAAGGAAGATGTCTCATTGCTGCAAAGTGGCTTGGGCAGCCCTTTATCTCCTGATGGCAGAATTGCCTCAGCCCTGTTTGGGGAAATGCAAATGGATTTTTGTTTATGGAAAGTACCTTTGTGGTAATTCAGCTTTCAGACACTTAGCCACCCTACAGCTGGCTCTGAAACGGTGAAGGCTGAATATGGTGTTTGCTAAGACTGTCCCGAGGCTTTCCAGTGCTGAGCGTGCTGTGCTCTGCTGAAGCTGTCCTTGACATATATGAACTCTGTACAAAAGCTTTCCAGAACTCAATGTCTAATCAACAACTATATGAAGTCTTTCAGACTGCATAGTTTTCAAAGCAGATTTCCATCACAGCAGCAACTACTGCAGCAAGCTCATCTGGGTAAGAGTTTCCAGCAAATTTACTTGTGAAGGCTGTAGTATTTTCTAATTGCTATAATAATGCATTTGTTCTCCCACTGATGACTGCAGATTGAATGAATAAAGCTGTAATAATCAGCTTGCATGCTGATGATGGGGTTTTTTGGTGTCTTTTTGTTTTTTTTTTTTCTCTCAGTTATAATGAGATTAGATGCAAAGAAGCAAAATCTGCCTCATGTTTGGAAGAGCAAGGAAATATACTTGGAGACAGTAGGAGATAGGTGGAAATGCAGCTGGGCTCTGGCTGTCTCTGCTGCACTATCAGCAGTATCTCAGTATTCCACTTATCCTGAAATGTACACTGCACTTGCCACCAAAGCAATCGTGGGTTAGCATCTCCCAGATGCTGAAATGATGTGAAGTTCTGTACATTTCACTGTAGAAGAATCGGTGTGCTGACAAGTTTAGCCAGCATGAATGGCAATGAGTTATGCTGCCAGCTTTGGGAAAAAACAAAACACATTTATACTCATCTGCTTGTGCTTTCTAACTATTCATTAGCGACTGACAATTATAGCGGCCTGATGTGTTTGTTGTACCAGCAGAAATCAAATCAACCTGACTGAGCCATCTGTAGCCATAGCTGTAAGGCTGAGACATTTGATTGCATATGTTGGAATGAAATTAACTGAGCCTATGGCTAGAAAATGACAGGATGGGGATGGGAGTTTAGTGTAATTAGCTAAACAATATTTCATCCATGAGTCTTATCGAGCCCTAAGACAGGCATATCTGTTGTAATTATATTTTACATCAGTAATGTGGCCTGTTAATGAAATGTGTCACGACGCTGGCGTTAGGATACATTTCATTAATGCAGAACACTTTTGTTGTATGCTTTACATTTGGAAACAGATTTAAGTATTAAGTGGCTAAAGTCCGCGGCCAGGGAATCCTTTCCGAATTTGTAACACTGACCAGAACAGACCGCATTACACTCTCCAAATGGTGCATTTTTGCATTTGAATGTCTGAATTATCCTGGTTTCTTAGAGACGACCACAACACCAACATCTTAAATCCTCAAAATATTGTCCGCTTCATTGAATGCTCGTGATCTAAGCATATGTGTAATTATTCTGTAATTCTCCCCAAAATGTGGTTCCTTGGAAATGCATACTAGATTTCCCCTATTGTAGCTGCAATGACTATTTCTTTGTGCCCGCTTCTTTAAATACGGTCACAAGGAAGTCTGTGTGCCTTGGTGCACCGCATGTGTAATGATGATTTTTTTTTTTTTCCACCCACTTCTACTACGCCCATCAGGAGGGGAAAAAACAAAAACATTCTTCCCTCGTTTCAGGGTACAGACCAAGGTCACAAAAAGACCATTTAAAATAGTATACATACAACAGTAATCTTTCTGAGAAGAAACGGGCCTAATGCCACTCACAATGGACTTACAGCTAAGCAGGGATATGAAATCAGAATTTGCAATTGCTATGGAACCTGGCTGTGGTAACATATGCACGTGCATGCTTCTAAAGAGAGCAAAGGGGAATCCTGTCTGACTGAGTAGATACAGTGCTAAAATACAGCTTGTTCAGTAATGCAGACAAAACATATATGGCTTTTTACTGTATGTACACATTCTTTTCATTCAGGAGGAAAGTTCTTTTGCAACATGAGCCTGCCAGACACTAGGAGTGCAGAGGCAGAGATTTTTTCTTATTAATTCTTCTAGTCCATGGATGTCTTTATTGGACTGGTTATATGGGGGCTGTGCAGAAGACCTGTCTTCTAAGACTTCTGTAGTATTTTCTCTTCACATCTTCCACCTAGAAAACACTGATCAGATCTTTAGAAAACCCGATAATTAGTTCTTCAATTCAAAGCGATCCTGGAGGAAAACCAAAGGTGAGAAGTGATGAAAGAAATGTTTAGCTAAATTAAATTGAAGTTCTGACAACCGCTGCTGCTTTTTGACCTTTGTTTCTAAATTAGCATTTCCTGTTAAATACTTCTCTCCCACAAAACAGATTCAAAATCTTCCATGAGAATTGTCTGTTCTCCTTTTTACTTCTGCAAGAGGGAAACATTACGGACGTCATTTTCCTAACTGAAAACTCTTTAGAGTTAAAGCTGCTCTTCAAAGGTGTAAATATTTACAAAATAAATCTTCAAAGGTGTAAATAATTTACATTTACATATATAAAATGGAAGAAAACCAAAGGATTTCTTGAGGTCCATTTATGAAACAATACTTGCTAGGTTATCAAAGCTGACTGAGAGATCCTTTGGGACAAATGCTACAAAAATCTTCTGCAGTGAGAAGCGTCAAGAGAGCAAAGATCTGACCTGAGTAAAACAGTTTTTGTTGGAAGAAAAAGGAAAAAAAAAAAAAAAAAAAGCACTGAGGTACATGCCAAGAAATTTACACATTAAGGGGGAATCAGACCTGTGTGGGATAGCTCCTGCATGGATTCATTGCGTGTAAAATCTCCTTAGTGTGATGAGTGTTGTGAGCTCTGCTACTACATCTCTTGTATCATTTAGAGTATATCATTTCAGTGTGTTGATTTTTTTTTGGGGGGGGGTGGTTTATTTTATTTTTTGATTTCTCTTTTTGTTGTTAGGTTCTTTTCCATGGCTAGAATTGAAGTACAATTTCTACTTCTATGGCTCAACTGGGGAAGAAACTGTGTGAGTGGAACTATGTGTTGGCAGTGAATGATTTAGTACTGGTCTCATTTCTGTTCTTCAATTAAAAACCAACACTGCTTAGCTTGTACAGAGCTTGGTCAAGAGACAGTTACAGCTTCAGAATTGTCAAAGGCACCAAAATAGGCTCTGGACATAGCTGCATTCTCCGTGTTTGTATCCCCAGAGCCCTGGGTGCAATTGGGTTCCCATTCCTCGTCCAGATTTGTGAGGCACGAGTGTGTAGGCCATGTGCGTGGGGCACAGTGGGACCCTGTGGGGCCAGCAGCTTGTGCTGGGGTGTTTGGTCTCTGCTGGGCTGGAGGGAAGAGCCGCTCTTCTCCTGTCCTCAGAGCCCTCCAGGCTTATCTACGACTGTTGGGGTATTGGCAGAAGTCAATCAAGAAATGGTGGCTGCAGGACGCTAGTGAGAAAGTGCATCTGAGTCTTCCAGAGACATAAATACTCTAAATAAATAGACATCTGAAATGTCAGAGTGCATCTTTTTTGAGGTTTAGATCAGCTTTTTATTATTAAATGAAGCATTTACTGAGAGGTGGCATTCACATTAGGAGCGCGCTTCTCCCCTGCTGCAGCACTGTTCCTCTTCTTGCACCCTTTATTTGCAATATTCATTACTGACATTTTTTCTTCTTTTTCCCTAAGACACTGAAACGTTGTCTGAATGAAAATGAACTGGACAACTGAGGACAGCATCTATAAATAAACATTTGGCAGAGAATCTTTGATACTGTGTGAATGCTGATTGCAGTCATTTTAATGATGCCAACCTTGTTTACAAAGAAAAACAAAAAAAGAAGTCGATTGTAAGTCAGCAAAATGTGCTGGGCTTTCTAAGCTCTGAGTTGGCAACAGCTTGTTGAGAGTAAATCCTCTCATGGAAGGTTTTGCTAATCTGAATAAATTCAATTTCAAAATCCTTCCTTGATCTAAGCTTGCTTAAGCTCTCACCGAGGCCTAAGGACCCTGAGGGTCAATTCCAATAACAAAAGATAAGAAAAATCTGCCCTTTCTCATATCTCCTTGCGGTACACTATAAGCTATTACCTCACTGCAAAAAATCTTTAGGTCTCACAAAGTCGCCTTTTGATACTTCTTAAGGATGAAGTTCAGTATTTCCCACCCCAGTGCATGTCTGCTCTGCGTGCCACCCAGAACCTATGTTAGCCTGGCAAAGGAGGAGTCCTTGAAATTGCTATGTTGAGCTGCACAACCCTACGAAAATAGGCGAAATTGAGCTTTAGAAGTTAGATTCTTGGGTTGTTTGTTTGTTTGAGTAGGTGGTATAACTGATTCCCAGGTGGACAGCCCGCATTATTTTAGGTAGAGAAGCTCAATGGATTCTTTTTGCAAATTAATAAAGATCCTCATTTATCGCTTTTGTTTTTTAAAGTGATGAAGATTAGCTCAGAATCAGTGAGCAAATTCCAGAGCTGTGTGCCTCGTTCTTGCTGTCACTGTAAAGGCATGCTTCAGTAGAGTCACCCATTACTTCTGAGTGTGCAAGTGTGATCTGAAGTATAGAGCTAAGGAGAACAAAACCACACTGAATGGGCTCCCACTTTACACCTGCAGGGAGCTCTGCTGAAGAACCATTTAAGCATTGCTATACTGGAATTTGAGTTTTCTACCAATCGTGCTATCGAGCCATGAACAACACCCTTAAAATCTGCTGCTCTGGCAGTTCTGCCCATCACCTGTTTGAACTCCTCAGTGAACTGTGTTTTCCACACCAAACAAGTGGTATTTGGCTTAAAATGGTGCTCCCAGGAGAGAGGAACTTTTACTGACTTCTTGCGTGTCTGCTGTTATTGCTTCTTACAGAAGCAGGGCAAGAATCCACGGGAGTAAAGTGCAATGCAAAAGGCAAGACCACAATGCCTAAATTCACTGCTGGAAGTGGTCTCATACATTCACTGATAACACAGCAGTATTGCAACAAAAGTGAAGTGGTGGCTTTTTTTAAACTATCTTTTTTTTTTTTTAAATAACTGTGTGGTTCTGTGATTTCTTTTTATCCACTAACCTGATGGAGGAAAGCCTTTTACACAGAAAAGGGAGAAGTCGTACTACAGGGAAAATGCAATCTGTTCGAAAAGAATCCTGCACAAACACAGTGCTCCCTAGCAGTAAATGGCATATGAATGCATATCGTAGGTGGAGTAGGTAAGCCTAAAGCCAACTGTGTAGCAAGTCAGTGTATAACACTTACTAACTACTTCAGCCAGATGGGGACCTAATAAGATTCATAACATCTAATTTTAAGTTTTAGCACTATGGATGTTTTCCATATATTATTTTTATTATGTTCTTTATTAAATATAATTTACTAAACTGACTTCTGTATCTACAGATATCAACTTGAACCTACATTTAGGCTTTAAAGCAGTCCATTGGAGCTTACAG